>NC_056559.1:29426231-29481324 GCF_013358625.1 Macadamia integrifolia
AAAGATGGATACCTGGGTAAATACATGGGACGGGCATAATGAGCTATCACCATACAAATTTGGATCGAATTATACTGGACAGATTTATTCCTAATTTTTTAATATTTTTATCCTTAAATTTTACCTATATATCGAGAACAGTCAGTCAATGCCAATAATGACCGGAGTCACCGGACCAATCCAAGTTTTGGAATCATGTTTGTTACGCGTTTTGGATTTTCCTGTTTCAACTTTCAACTAAAGACTTTGGAGGTAATTATTTTTATATTCCCGACGTGAAACGGAGAGAGAGTCCTCCCGTCCCGTCATCCGCTTCGTGATCAAATTTTCAATTTGTTATTACCCTCGTAAGAAGACGTAAAATAAAATAATAAGGGATAATCAGTTTTAAGATACCTAATCTGAAGTTTAGATTTTCTGTGAGACATTTCGACAAACGTGTGCCATGATAGTTTTATTTTCATGCCTAGAGGTTTGTTACGTGATATTGTTGAGTGGAGAGATTAGATCGATATTTGACTATCACAACTCTGAGAAGAATAAAATTATATCCACTCATATTGTATTTGTCGGTATATGTCTTTGACTGATAATTATTGACATTATCTGATCCGTGATTATAGTGGATTTTTTTCATTGAGATCATACCTCTTCTCAGTACTGATGGCCAAAGATTGTACATAAAACAATTTCATTATAAGAGAGATATTTATTAATTATTGATATATATATATATATAATTGATATTAAATAAATATGAACCAATTCATTGGCCGAAACCGTAAGATGGTGATAGAGGATGAATGTGTCATGTTACCCCAAATTATGGACACCTCAATCATGAGGTGTCATCATTATCTTTTATTAATATAAAAAAAAAAAAAGGTGATGACAATCATGATATTAAAATACTTTACCTTTTAATTTTTATATGGTTTTTCCTGGATTCTGAGATTAAAACAGAATGATAACGTATTACAGTATCGGTTTCTCTTTGTTTTTTTCTTTTTATTAAAAATAATAAAATCAGCTTGAGGTAAAAAAAAAAAAAAAAGACTGAATCCATTGGAAATTACTATGTGTTTTGGCTACAGTACTGAAGAAGGGATACCATCTCAAGAAGGTGTTGCACTTGTGACACTTGAGGTAATGATTCTCCCACCCCATGAGATGGAATTTAATTAATTCAAATCCCTATCCTAGCAAATGGTTGATCCTGTTTTCTAATAAGATTGGAAAAGAAATTCTTATTTATTCCTAAACCTTATTATGTCAACATATTTACCATCTATCTGACCTACAAGGGGTTAGTGCAATCGGTTTGGAGCGGACACAATATTCTGCCTTAAGAAACGGGATCTCATGATTAAATTTTCACTGTTGCACCTAACTTCTTAGGGTCACTACACGAGAGTTTTTGTATCGTACTAAATACACAGATACAAATAGGGTGGGGGTGTTTACCTCCAGTGAGAAGAACCTTTTTCCTTGCTGTTACATAGATCCAACAATAAAAATGCTACTATTTTACGGAGGGAATTGAATAAAAGGAATTTTGAACATTAGATAACGAGAGGCTCTCCTCCGTTTGGTGTAGTACTCTCAACTAATCAAAGTATGCAGCACAGTAATTACTATGTGCTTTCGCTTAGCTAATACGGACCTGTAAGTTTCCTCTACCATTCTCTTTCCTGGACTAAACTCACTATAAAATGGGGCTTTGTAAAGGATCTGATCAATGATATTACCACAGACTCGATCAATTCTGTCTCAGAACTGAATATTCATCTGAGAATTCACAAGATGATCATTCCTTTCCATTACCCAAGGCTTCCTCTTGGTTTCCTTCTTTTGATAACTCTTTTTTTAGTCTCTCTGTTGACACTTCCAACAGTAGAAGCTAGAATCCGCCATTATAAATGGGAGGTTAAGTATGAATACAAGTCCCAGGATTGCTACAAGAAGCTGGTGATCACAATTAATGGAAAAACTCCTGGGCCATCCATCATTGCACAACAAGGTGATACTGTCGTTGTGGAGCTTAAGAATAGTTTGCTTACAGAGAACGTCGCAATCCACTGGCATGGAATTCGACAGGTACAAAGCTTTTTAATTCCTTCTTATTGAGTTCCTGATTTCAAACTTTTTGAGATGCTGCTTCATGGGCTCTTGTTGCTAATATGCTTCTCTTTCAGATTGGAACTCCATGGAGTGATGGAACAGAAGGAGTCACTCAATGTCCTATATTACCAGGGGAAACTCATACTTACAAATATGTAGTGGATAAGGTAAGTTTAAGCTAAGTTGGTTGGTTTTTAACTCAGAATTTGCTCAACCAACACAAGTTTGTATCTATCTGTGTTTCAGTTCAATTGATTCCCATTAATGAATTCATTTCTGTACTTTTAACTAAACATTCAATTTGGTCTCTAATGTTGCAGCCCGGAACTTACCTGTACCATGCCCACTATGGAATGCAAAGAGCAGCTGGATTGTATGGCTCGATACGTGTTTCGGTTCCTGATGGAGTTGCAGTGCCCTTCTCTTACGACTACGATAGAAGTATAATCCTTACAGATTTGTACCACAACAGCACTTATGAACAGGCCACAGGCTTGTCTTCCAAACCCTTTGTTTGGGTTGGAGAGCCTCAGGTATCTTAGTTATATTCCTCTCCATCCCAATTAGGTCCTTAATCAAACATATAACGCGTAAAATTCAAATACCATTTTTCCCCTTTCCCTTAATTATGACTCTGTTTTCATTGTGTTTTAGTCACTATTGATACAAGGAAGAGGAAGATACAATTGCTCTCTTCTGTCTTCTTCAAGCTTAGAAGCTGGTCTCTGTAATACAACAAATCCAGAATGCTCTCCCTATTTCATAACAGTAGTTCCAGGGAAGACATATAGACTAAGGATTTCAAGCCTGACTTCTCTATCAGCTTTGAATTTTGAAATAGAGGTAATTAAGTGCCAATGATCTTCCTTGATTATGATCCATTGTTGGGATCTAAAAATATTAAAGGATTTTGTTTTTCAGGGACATAACATGACAGTGGTGGAAACTGATGGGCATTATGTTGAGCCCTTTGTTATAAAGAACCTCAACATTTACTCAGGGGAGACTTATTCAGTTCTAGTGAAAGCAGATCAAGACTCTTCAAGGAATTACTGGGCAGCTGTGAATGTGATTAGCCGTAAACCTCAGACACCAACTGGGCTTGCCATATTCAATTACTACCCAAACCATCCCCGAAGATCGCCGACAACAACGCCGCCGACCGGGTCTCTGTGGAACGACAGTGATTACCTGTTGGCACAGAGTCTCGCCATTAAAGCACGCCAAGGTTACATTGAGCCACCACCTCTCACTTCAGACAGAGTGATCACTTTCCTCAATACCCAAAATCAAATAGATGGGTACAGGAAATGGGCAGTCAACAATGTCTCCTTCACTTTACCCAATACCCCATATCTCATTGCCCTCAAGCAGAACTGGACTCATGTCTTTGATCAGAGCTCACCACCAGAGAATTACGACTCTGCAAATTATGACATCTACAGCACACCCAAGAACTTTAATGCCACTTCCAGTAATGCTATCTACAGGTTGAAGTTTAATTCTACTGTGGACGTTATCTTACAAAATGGAAACACCATGATTGATAACAACAGTGAGACACATCCATGGCATCTCCATGGACATGATTTTTGGGTTCTGAGTTATGGAAAAGGAAAGTTTGATTCAGTCAATGATCCAAAAAAATACAATCTTGTCAATCCGATCAAGAAGAACACAGTCCCTCTCCACAGTTATGGATGGACTGCATTAAGATTCCGAGCAAATAATCCTGGCGTATGGGCTTTCCATTGTCACATTGAACCACATTTCTATATGGGAATGGGTGTAGTGTTTGAAGAAGGGGTGGAGAAGGTTGGGAAGCTACCCACATCTATCATGGGCTGTGGTGAAACCAAATCATTAATTAGGCCTTAACTCTTATTAGTTAAGATTTTGTTAGGAACCTTGAACACAATTTTCCCTCGGAGGATCAGATCACCATGATAGCGAAGAGACACTGAATCCTTCTTCTTTAGAGTACACATTAATGTAATTCAAGTTTCATATTTAATCTTTACTAGATGTGTTTATTTTTTTTTTTTTGTCTTTAAGACCCAAATCTAAGTGGCGATTTACTGTTCTCATACGGGATTTGATTTTACAAACCTAAAGCCTATGACTCCATTGTTCCATCCATAATCCAGATTCGCTCATTCACACTTTCTCATCCTCACTTGCTAGTCATAACACTTTTGACAACCATGACCCGCAAACCCCGCCCCCCCTTTCTCTCTCTCTCTCTCACTAAACATACACATTTCACTAGGATGGGGAGAGAGGCAAATACATGGTTGGGCATCCTAGCCCAATGTTAGTTAAAACGCGTTTTAACTGCGTTTAAAACGCGGTTGCATTTTTTTGCCGTTTAAAATGTATTTTCTCATATGCTATTATACAATACGGAAAAAAAGGAAAACGGCAAAAGAATCCATTTTAAACACGTTTTAAATAGCCGTTTTAAGCGCGTATCCGTTTTTTAAGGGTAAAATAGGAATTTTATTAAAAAATTTAATTAATTTAAAAAAAAAATATTAGTAAAAGTTAAGAGTAAAGACAATATGATACTTGATTTTTGGATTTTAACTTCCATACTATATATAAGAAAAAATCTCTTCTTATAGCCCATTGAATAAGGAGAAGCTAAAGCTAGCAATATCTCATTTTCTTGTAGCCCATTGAATTATTTTATCTTGGGATTTTCAGAGCTTTTGGAACATTAGATGTATGTATACAAGTAATAATCTCTTAAATTACATGAGTATACTATCGTTTTTTTGAACATTTTCATCTGTTTGCCATTTTCTTTTTCTTGATTTTTTTTTATTATATCATTGATCATTTTTATCTGTTTAAAACCTGTACCGTATATTTCTATTTTTTTACCATTCCATTTTATCTAACAGTGTCCTGGCCCAGCCTTTCTCTCTCTCTCTCTCTCTCTCTCTCTCTCATATGTTTACATGATCATCCTCAGCTACTTCCCCCTTGAGTGGCTCTATTTGACGTGGAAAACTAAGACCCGACCTTTTGAAAATCTAAATTGACCCATTCAACAATTTTCATTTCGCGCTGTCAAACATTCAAAAGCCAGCAAGTGGAAGAGAAAAATATCCTCTCTTGACTGACCTCTTAAACTCACACTCTCTTTCTATTGGTCGTCCCGTCACTTATCGATTAAAGACATCCCTCTGTCTCTCCTCCTGAGTGTCCCTCTCTCTCTCTCTCTCTCTCTCTCTCTCTCAAAACTTGTATGCATGCACTTTTTTATTATAGTTTCTCACGCACTCACTCAGCAGTGTGAATAGTTCCAAAGAAATAAAATAAGTCAGAACTTAAAATCACATCTTGAGGCAAAAATTCCTTACCAACTGCATTACCACTTGAAGTTATAAATATCCTTATTTGACGGACCCATTAAAGATTCTCTCTCTCTCTCTCAAAACATGTATGCATACACTTTCGGAACCAGTTCCTCATACTATCATCTATGCATAATATTGAAATCAATCGCTTTCTCAGTCCAAATTGATCCATTCATTGACAAATATGCATGGGCTCCATGTTAATTTGATTATTTGATTACGTTTCATTCTATAGGTTATACAAGATTGAGGCATTGTAGTAACCAAACACTAGAATAACAATTATCTAACGCAATTGGTGAATTGTGATGTGACATAAGCCGATGCTCACTAGAAGGATTCAAGTTCGAGTTCGAGTTCGAGTTCGAGCTCGAGGAACCTGAAGTCTCTAGGAAGAAATTTGGAGAAGGGAACTTAGATTACATAGCGGGATAACCGGAACATGTGGAGGAAGCAGAGAGACCCCAAAATCTGAGAAATCTGAAGTAAAGAAATGGGTTCAAATCTCGAATTTTAGAATTAGAATCAAACCTTGTTTCTCTTGCGCCCCAATGCCATTGCTCTTGCTCTATTCTACTTAAGGTACTGTTTTATAATTCTATTGTATGTTATTCTGTCCAGATTTTGTTCTTGCTATTCATCAATCCTATATTGTGTTCTTAGGGCGTTTTCTTCCCCAAATTGAGACATATACAGCTCGATCTCTGTGATTCTTCTCAACCCTAACAACACGATCATGTAAACTTAGGATAGAGCACTCTCAGCTATTAGAAGGCGGCGATGGTGCAGAGTTGGAGAACGGTGGCAAGTGCACACAAATGGAGAACAACGGCGATGTGCGCAAAATGGAAAAGGGGGAGAAGGGTTTTGCTTGGTGAAGGTGAGGGGTATTGAAGGGTTACTGTAAAATAGACTGAGGTTATATGTTTTAATGAAAATGATATAATCGACATTTCAAAGCCTCACTTAACAGAGAATGACGATAGGGTGTATGAACATAATTTGGTATTATTCAGGGATGTCTCTTTAATAGTGGCATTCTTTTGGGGGTGGCATTGTAAATTTCCCTAAAAGAAAAAAAAAAATTCTTTATCCATTTTTTTATTGTTTCATGTCTATATTCAAGGTCAATGCTCCCATGAGCTAAGAGGTTTCTCATAAATTCCTATAAATTCATGGATTCAATTTTCAATCCCATCTAAGTCTAGTGGTGGATTAGGGTTTTAAAACAAGGAATCAGCATCTCAATCGGATCATTCAGAATTGGTTGGGAATCAAATGAAATTGACAAATTCCACCTGAATCCTAAAAATGTTGTTTAAATTATTTGCTCCACCATGGGGTGGAGGAAACACCAACTTTTCTGAAGTCATAATTATTCTCACCTCTTATTTTACGAAATCGATAATGACCACAAGTGTTCCCTCAAACTCTTTGTAAGCAATCTAAACCCAACACCCTCTACACGCCATCAGACCCTTCGGTCAAGGTATTTATCTAGAACATGGAAACTCGGTTCATATTAAATTCCTTTGATACTTTTTACATTATTTTGTTATTTCATTTCATTTGACTGGGTGACCTTAATCAGTTTATCCATGGTTGATCTCACTGTCTTTGTCTCTTTTATATAGATTGAGAATTAATAACTAGACCGGTACTTACCCTGTTTGATTAGCATAGTTTTCTTTTAATTGAATGACAAACCTTCGTTAATCTCATGTCTTTTCCTTTGTGTCTTCATTTTATTTTCCAAGAAAAAATATCTACATTGTCATCCAACCTATCTTATCATGTCCCCCCTTTTTGTCGTGTGAAATAATGTAAGTTGACAGTTAAATTAATGGAAGAATCACTTTAAAAGGTCATTGTCAACTTGATGTCTATTTTAACTATATGGCCTATCAAATATAGGTTCTCCTATTAATATTTCAGCAACTCTTATATAATTAAGTTTTTCTATTTTTCATGAAATTTCAAAAGACATTCTCCTCTTAATTTTTCAATGGCTCTTATTTAATTAAGTTATGCTATTTCTCATGCAATTTCGAAGACACTTATTTACATTTGCTCACATAGAATCTATTCCAATAATGTGTACAAAACACAACCTAAAGTATAAGACATGTCATGACACAACCCTATTGCTCTTTTTCGAAAATCAAAAGCCGTTAAAAAGAAAAAAAAAATCAGACCCATCAGTTAGTTATATATATATATATATATATATTAATCTAAACCGTCTATTCTCATTCAAGGTGGGGAGAGGACCGGATACGCTCCAGCCACATTGTGGCTGGTGCGGGTCTCTTTCTGTTGGGAGAAGGAACAATAATGTCTAGTTAGAGTATTGGTAAGTATGTATGGACATACATGGGATGTGTGCCAATCCAAAAGGGAGTAATAATGTCTAGAGAACAGGTATGTATGCATGGACATACTCTTGTATTAGATACGTGGCTAATCTAAACCATGCCCTCCCTATCCAACTGTCAAAATGATCATATAATATAGCTGAGTGATAAAATAACCATCTTGCATGTGATATTTAAAAAAATAAAAGACAATTGTAACAATAATAATTCACCAGAAAAAATATATATATATAAGGCATCGCAGAAGGGTTGAGGAATTGTCTACATACAAGATTGGAGAGGCTATAGTAATTAAACACTATAAGAAATCATTTTCTTTGTCTGGTTTCTATGTTCCATGTCTATCTTCAAGGTCATTGCTCTTGTAAACCCAAATGGGTAGCCAAGTTGGCAAGGGACCTTCGCTTTAAGAAGCGTGTGGTTCTGAGCTGAACTCCTCTTACTTTCTTGGAGCCCCTCACACAGAGTGGTTAGTGCTCTTCAGTACATTAGAAAGGGTGTTTGGTTCCCATTCAACTCTGATATGACCCAATCCATGTGGGTGTAGAGTCAATATGGGCCTATGGGACTAGTCAGGCTGAAGGCTTGGATACTCATCATTAGCCCAAAAAAAAAAAAAAAAAAAAAACGAAGAGCTTTCCCGAAAAATCATCGGTTCAATGGACTGATGGGTTTAGGGTCTTAAAACAAGGAATCAATATCTGAATAGGATCATTTTGGATTGATTGGAATTGATCAGGAATCAGATGAAAATGATCCTCTCGAGGGGCTAGCGCACTGGAGAGGATCGAGGCTACCTCCCAATCCTGTCTAGAGGAGGGATTCGGCTCGTCTCCAATTCTTGTCCAATTCTCTTTCTACGTGCGTGAGTGCAACATATGTATATTTTTAAAATCCAACGGTTGTGTAAGTCTTTTAAAATTCAAATCCATTTTAGCTCCTCAAATGCTTCAAACTTTTACAACTTTTTTAAAATGTACAAGTGTCATGTGCACAGAGATAATTAGACAATAATTTGACGATTAAGAATTAGCCAGACCTGTAATTTTCCTTTACCAACCTCTTACTTCGACTAAACTCACTGTATAATGGGGCTTTGTAAAGGATCAAATTATGGGGCTTTGCAAAGGATCAAATTAAATTAATGATATTACCAGAGACCCATTTCAGTCTCAGAACTAAATATTCATCTGATAATTCACAAGATGATCATCCCCTTCCATTGCCCAAGGCCTCTTTGTTTCCTTCTTTTGACAACTCTTTTTTTAGTCTCTCTGCTAACATTTCCAACAATTGAAGCTAGAATCCGCCATTATAAGTGGGAGGTTAAGTATGAATACAAGTCCCAGGATTGCTACAAGAAGCTGGCGATTGCGATTAATGGAAAAACACCTGGGGCCATCCATCATTGCACAACAAGGTGATACTGTCATTGTGGAACTTAAGAATAGTTTGCTTACAGAGGATGTCCGCAATCCACTGGCATGGAATTCGACAGGTACAAAGCTTTTTTAATTCCTTCTCAGTGATTTCCTGATTTCAAACTTTTCGAGATGCTTATGGGCTCTGGTTGCTAATATGCTTCTTCTTCCGATTGGAACTCCATGGAGTGATGGAGCAGAAGGAGTCACTCAATATCCTATATCTTCAGGGGAAACTCATACTTACAAATATGTAGTGGATAGGGTAAGTGAAAGCTAAGCTGGTTGATTTGTGACCTGCTTTTTAATTCAGAATTTGCTCAACCAATACAAGTTTGTGCCTATCTATGTGTCAGTTCAATTGATTCCCACTAGTGAATTCATTTCTATGCTTTATCTTAACATTCAATTTGGTCTCTAATGTTGCAGCCTGGAACTTATCTGTACCATGCCCACTATGGAATGCAAAGAGTAGCTGGATTGTATGGCTCAATACGCGTTTCAGTTCCTGATGGAGTTGCAGAGCCCTTCTCTTACGACTATGATAGTAGTATAATCCTTAACGATTGGTACCACAGTAGCACTTATGAACAGACCACAGGATTGTCTTCCATACCCTTTGTTTGGGTTGGAGAGCCTCAGGTGTCTTAGTTACATTCCTCTCCATCCCAATTAGGTCTTTAATCAAACATATAATGTGCAAAATTCAAACACCGTTTTCCCCCCTTATTTCTGACTCTGTTTTCATTGTGTTCCAGTCACTATTGATACAAGGAAGAGGAAAATACAATTGCTCTCTTCTATCTTCTTCAAGCTTAGAAGCTGGTCTCTGTAATGCAACAAATCCAGAATGCTCTCCCTATTTCATAACAGTAGTCCCAGGGAAGATATATCGACTAAGGATTTCAAGCGTAACTTCTCTATCAGCACTGAATTTTGAAATAGAGGTAAGTGCCAATGCTCTTCCTTGATTTTAATCCATTTTTGAGAACTGAACATACTAATGGATTTTGTTTTTCAGGGACATTACATGACAGTGGCGGAAACTGATGGGCATTACGTTGAGCCCTTTGTTATAAAGAGCCTGAACATTTACGCAGGTGAGACATATTCAGTTCTAGTGAAAGCAGATCAAGACCCATCAAGGAATTACTGGGCAGCTGTCAATGTGATTGCCCGCATGCCTCAGACACCAACTGGGCTTGCCATCTTCAATTACTACCCAAACCATCCCCAAAAATCGCCGGCAACAACGCCGCCGACTGGACCTTTGTGGAACAACAGTGATTACGGCACAGTCTCGCCATTAAAGCACGCCAAGGTTACATTTAGCCACCACCTCTCACTTCAGACAGAGTGATCACTTTCCTCAATACCCAAAATCAAATAGATGGCTACCTGAACTGGGCAGTCAACAATGTCTCCTTCACCTTACCCAATACCCCATATCTCATTGCCCTCGAGCAGAACTGGACTCATGTCTTTGATCAAAGCTCACCACCAGAGAATTACGACTCTGCAAATTATGACATCTATAGCAAACCCAAGAACTCTAATGCCACTTCCAGTAATGCTATCTACAGGTTGAAATTTACTTCTACCGTGGACATTATCTTACAAAATGGAAACACCATGACTGCTAATAACAGTGAGACACATCCATGGCATCTCCATGGACATGATTTTTGGGTTCTGGGTTATGGAAAAGGAAAGTTTGATTCAGTTAATGATCCAAAGAAATACAATCTTTTCAATCCGATCAAGAAGAACACAGTACCTCTACACAGTTACGGATGGACTGCATTAAGATTCCGAGCAAATAATCCTGGCGTATGGGCTTTCCATTGCCACATTGAACCACATTTCTATTTGTGAATGGGTGTGGGGTTTGAAGAATGGATGGAGAGAGTAGGGAAGCTACCCACATCTATCATGTATTGTGGTGAAACCAAATCACTAATTAGGCCTTAATTCTTATTAGTAATTTTTTTTTTTATTTATTTATAAAAGATTTTGTTATGAACCTTGAAAACAATTTTCCCTCAGATTAAGTTTACACTACAGCTGTGAAGATTGAAGAAAGAAGAATCCCATCACCACCGTGTTTCGACCATGTGATTCGAGTCTTGTATCATCTTTATCTCCACCCTTTATTTTACAGGGTCAAGAAAAAAAACCTTCTCATGCTTATCAGAGGGTCAGATCACCATGGTAGTGAAAAGAAACTGAACCCTTAAGTATACATTAATGTTATTAAAGTTTCATACTTAATATTTTGTAATTTGATTACCTTTCATTCAGTAACTAAAGTTTCATGCTTAATATTTGTAATTTGATTACCTTTCATTCTCTCCCTTCCTTTTTTTTTATTCAATTTTTGTTGAGTTTTTGGTTGAAGTTAAAGCTAAAAATCTAATTTTTTACCTATTCAAAGAGAATATTCATTGATTGGAAGAAGAATTGACCCTCTTCAGGGGTTGAAGAATTGTCAAATTAAGGGGTTGTATTAATCAAACACTAGAATAACAACAAACAACAAACAACATCCTAATGCAATTGGTGAGTTGTAATGTTCAAAAACCATGCTCATTAGGAGGACTTGAGTTCGAGCTTCTTAGCATTTATTTATTTCTCTTCCCTACCTATAATAATAATAATAATAATTAAAAAAAAAAACCACTAAAAAACATTATTTTCTTTGTCTGATTTCTGATTCTTCCATGTCTATATTCAAGGTCAGTGCTGAAACTCATCGGTTCAATTTCCAATCCCATTTAAGTCCAGCGACGGCCTAGGGTTTGAAAACAAGGAGGCCGCATCTCAATGAGATCTTACTCATAACTGCTACACTATCCTTCCATGGGGAATAATTACATGACTAACCCATTTACCCTTCATTATATGGTTGATTCAATCATATAATATAAAAGCGAAAGTTTTCCTCCATCATGGGATGGAAGAAACACCAACTTTTCTAGGGTCATGATTATTCTCATCTCTTAATTTATGAAGTCAGTAATAACCCAATTGTTCCCTCACACTTTTGTACGCAATCTAAACACCGAAACCCTCTGCACACCATCAAACCCTTCGGTCAGGGGAGTTTTTTAGAGCATGGAAACTCGGTTCATATTAAACCCCTTTGATAATTTTTACAATATCTTGTCAATTCATTTCATTGGCCGAGTGACCTTAGCTAGCTTATCTATGGTTGATCTCACTGTCTTTGTCTCTTTTATACAATTGAGAATAGATAACTAGACCTATCTTGTCTGATTAGCATAATTTTTTTTTTTATTTATTGAATGATGAATCTATGTTAATCTCATGTCTTTTCCTTTTGTCTTTATTTTATTTTATCTTCCAAGTAAAATGTATCTACACTGTCATCCAACTTTCCTTATTATGTCCCCACTTTTTTGTCGTGTGAAATAATATAAGTTGGCAATCAAATCAATGGAAGAATCACTACATAGGTCATTGTCAACTTGATATCAATTTTTAATATATGACCCACCAAATATAGGGTTCTCCTCTTAATATTTCAACGGCTCTTGTTTAGTTAAGTTTTGCTATTTCTCATAAAATTTAGAAAGTCATTGTCCACTTAATTTTTCAATGATTCTTATTTAATTAAGTTCGATTTCTCATGCAATTTAGAAAGACACTTAATTACATTTGGTCATATATAATCTATTCTGATAATGCATAAACACAACCTAAAGTATAGGTCATGATATGACATAACCTTATTTCTCTTTTTCGAAAACCAGAAGGCAAAAATTTGACCAATATTCTCACTCAGGGTTGGGAGAGGACCCAGATCAGCTTCAGCTGCGTTGAGCGCCCCACGTGGCTGGTAAGAATCTCATTCTGTTGGGAGAAAGTGCAATAATGTCTAGCTAGACTACTAGTAAGTATGTATGGGCATACACGTGATGTGTGCCAATCCAATTGGGGATAATAATGTCTAGAGTACTAGTACATATGCATGTTCAAACTCCTGTATTAGATACATGGTAACCTAAATCATGCCCTTCTCATTCAACCGCCGAAATGAACATATAATATGTCCAAGTGATAGAATAGACATCTTGTGACATTTGAAAAAATAACAGACAAATGCACAATAATAATTCACCAAAATAAAAATATAAGTTCTACCAAAAAAAAAGAACAAAAATATAAGTCATGGCATAAGGGTTGAGGAATTGTCTCCATAAAAGATTAGGGGCGGCTATAGTAATTAAACACTGTAGAAATCATTTTCTTTGTGTGGTTTCTATATGTTCCATATCTATGTTCAAGGTCATTGCTTTTGTGAACTCAGAGGTTTCCCAGAAACTCATCGGTTCAATTTCCAATCCTATGTCTGATGTACTGATGGGATAGGGTCTCAAAACAATGATTCAGTATCTGAATCGGATCATTTTGTATTGATTGGAATTGATCAGGGATCAGATGAACTTGATCAGATTCCTCCCAAACCCTAGAAATATGTTATGGATCACCTACTCTAGAATACTAGGAATAGGGATCAGACTCAAATTTGACCGATTTCAATGTTTAAATCCATGGATGGAAGTGCGGAAGTCTTGCCATATAATATATCAATTTGACAATTTTGAATTGTAGAATCAAAAGAAGGCATTAAATTGGTTAAATGTTCCTAATTCGATCGTATGGCCTCCTTGAATGTTCCAAATATGCCAAGGACATCTTCAAAAGAATTTCCTCTTGGAAATTAGGGCAATAGGAAGAAGTTATAGGAAGAAGGACGGATCCTTTGATGACCACAAGGAAGAAGTGGTCCCTAGCTTATTTTCTATTTCCAAGATCCTTTTCTTTTTCTTTCAATGAAAGAGTATTATTGAGAAGGAAACCGGTTACATGCCGAGCTATCTGCTTCGTAGGGTTAGATAAGGTAAGGAGCGGAATTAGGCCAAGTTGTCCTAAACTAGATGGACAAATCTTTCCTAGCCAAGGTATCAGATGTATAGTTTGTTGTCCTTGGAATATGATGAAAAGAAACATCCATAGGTGCAGAGGGGGTGTGTAAATGAAATAGATATCCTCAATGATAGGCTTGATCTCTGTAGGAACAAGGGTAATTGGATCCTTACGGCATCGGATTACTTTCAAGTTATCACACTCCACCATGAACCTAAAGAAACTCAAACTGATAGAAGTAAGAATAGCATCTCTAAGAGCTTCAGCTTCACCACAAATAATTGATAGCATCTTGATTGGCTCAAATACAAACATAATGGGACTTCCAAGGTAGTCTCGAATAATAAATCCTAAAGCACCTGAATAGGAATCCTTGATAAAAGAAGCATGCAAGTTAATTCTGATCACACCTTGAGGCGGGAAGAGTCTCCCAATATGTCCAATCTGGAGAGTATGAGCATCAGCATTTGCATTTCTATTTTTAGATACCAGTAGTGTTACTAAACTCATTGAATGAAGCTTCAACTTTGAGAATGACCTCAACAAGGGACCAACACTCCTTTTTGAAGATGAACTCATATGCCTTGGTTTTTTGAACTATGTAATTTAGATATTTTGTATTTTTTTCACTCAGCCAACCCTCAACAAAATGATCGATTAGACCCTCTCACTGGTATCATCGAAACCCATCAATAAAGATTCTCCCTAGACTGTAGAGGTGGGAAAACTTGGTCCATAAATAAATTTCGTTTGAAACTTTTTCCATCATCTCGTCATTTCATTTGAACAAATGACCTTAGCTAGCTTACCTAGCTATGGATAATCTCATTGTCTATGACCGTTCTATATGGGATATGGATTGAGAACGAATAACTAGCTAGAGCTATATCTATCATATTTGATATACATAATCATTTTTATTGACCTATTAAGATGAATTTAGGTTAATCTCATGATTTTTCCTTGTGTCTTCGTTGTTTACCACGTGAAATTGTATACAAAAAAAATTATCAAATAAAACATCTTTACGCTCTCTATCGCTGGACGTTCCTTAGTCCTTGTCATGTACCCTCTTTTTTGTTGTGAAAAATAATGCAAGATGTCAATCTCATCAATGGAAGAATCAATCAATAGGTCATTGTCAATTTGATGTCTACCTTAATCATGCATATGGTCCAAGGTTCTCCTCTTGATTCTTCAATGGTCGTATTGAAATGATTGAAATGAGTTTTTGCACTTTCTCATGCAACTTCCAATGTCACATGTTTACATGGTCACAATATTTTTTTTGTTATAATGAATTAATTTCATGGTTACCTTAATGATATAAGGTTACGTTGGTTCTTCAATTGTCCAATTGAAATGAGTTTTTGCAATTTCTCATGCAACTTCCAAAGGCACTTATTTACAAATGGTCACATCAAATTTTTTTTGAATTGTTCATAAACATATGACAACATTGATAAAATCAAAATTTAATTATATGGACATTAAGGTTGAATTTTGTATGTTTTCTTGAAATAGATTATTGGTCTAGAAAGATTTTTTTTTTTCTTGGCATGCAAGTCTTAGACCCGAAACCTATTCCAATAATTCATATCAAACACATCCTAAAATGCAAAGTCTTTCTTAGTGCAACCACCCTTTGTCACACTAATCTTGACACCAAAACAGTTTATCCCTTCGAGCTTTTGTACCACAAACGATGGTACCAAATCATTGTCACTAAGCTATGGTGTAAAAGCTTGGTTACACCAAAGCTTTACCCATAAACAAAACATAATGTTCAAGACTATCTCAGGTTTCACCAAAGATAAAAAAAAAAAAAGAGACTACCTCTCAAGTTTCAATTGAAAAGTTAGTAACATTTACTTGGGCATTTTGGCTTACGTGTAGCTTAAAAATTTCTTGCTTGTGTAAGTTGGTTACGTTTACGTGACGTGGGCTCAAGTTGGTGCTATTTTAGCCCATTTGATTTGACGTAGTCTATTACATAGGATTTTTGGCTTACGTGTACCACATCTCTTGCTTGTATCATGCTGATTTGGATTAAGTGACGTGGGTTTAAATTTGGCCTAGTTCAACACATTTGAATTTTCTTTTAAAAAATTTCTTTTTGTGGGAATGATTCTTACTAACGATAGCGTCTTGCAATGTCATTGTGGTGCGGGAGATTCATCCTACACTGGCAGTATAGCAGGGGTGTCAACATTGTGAATGCTTGAATAATAATTAGTCTATGCCCGCATCAGACTATTAACTAACTGACCAGTCTGGTTTCAACCTTTAACCGGTTGGTTCCAGTAGGGCCTACAGTGCAAGCCAGATTTTGATACCCCTAGGTTGGGGAACCCTCCCAATAAAAAATAGAAAAAAAGGAAGGGGCGGGGCCTATCATGGAGCTGAAATTTGTTAGGCCACACCTAATCAGTAGAAATAGCAACCAAACACCAGCCTGGTCCATAAGATTTAATATGGCCCAAATATGAAGCCCACTCATAGCCTGTCCTATAAAATTTAGCCAGAAATTGTCTCTGGTTTCTAGGGTGATATGTATTAATCAAAAAAAATAAAAAAATCTAGGGTGATATGTTGGACACTTGGCTAACTCACACTGCCTTGATCGATGTATCACTCCATGGCAAACCCTAGCCCAATATTTTCAAAGGTATGAACAAAATGCGTCCACCAATTCAATATTAAATTTACATCCATTTCAATTAATAATAATAATAATAACTATTTAAATAAAAATAAGAAAACCTAATAAAATCGAAATCGAACCACTTAAACTAAGATTGTTTAAATCAAAACTGTTAATTAAACAATTCGATATTTATTTTATCCAAAAAATCTTGCACTGAATTGATCAGTTTACATCGTATAGAACGATTTAACATCCTTGCCTAATACCTAAAACCATGAATGAAAACCCATGGCAATTGAAATCGAATTGTTAGATCCATGTAAGTGTGACTTTTTATTATTTTGGGGACAATTTCTATCAATTGCCCATGGGCCAACTAGGATGACAGTCCTAACAAGGCATCCAAATTCATGGAAAGAAAGGGGTGGGGGACTTGAACAACGGCGTGTCAATCGTACGGAAGACTGCTTCGACAAGCACTTCCTAACCAACTGTGCTAGGCAACTGTTGTTCGCCAAGGGTTACTTTCTGTATGCCAAAAGGATGATATGGACAATATTTTTCTCTTCAAGTTTTTAATTTAATTAAGGACATTACAGTAAATGAGCTGTTTCGTGATTCTATTATCAAAATGTGTCCCAATTCAAAGGGGGCGTAAATTAATATTCTATATCCAACTATATGGGCTTTTCACTTGGTTTCATTCTCCTCCTCAGTCCTAGGTGCATCATAGCGCAGAGCCACTGATCCATCCCTGAGCTACAGTACTGCTACCAAAGCTCTTCTTCTCCGGCAACGGCAAACTAAAGCTTAATTAGATTCAACCTTAAGCTGTGGGAGACGTTGATCTCATAACTCATAACTAGCACCACCCTCTTGAGTTGCTTGTACATGTGAACAACTCGGTGGGTTCTCCACCTGCTCACGTGGCATTATTGATTGCATATCTGGGCCCGCCATTCCCTGTTGGCATCAAGATTAATTGACGTCTACAAGTAAGCCATCAGGTACACAATCTATACTAGCGTAGTAGTATGACTAACTGATACTTGTGGCCTATGATCCATCATGATGAGAGAGAGAGAGAGAGAGAGAGAGACCTGAAGTAGAGGGTAAGAAGGTGGCATGAGAGCAGAGAGAAGATCACTGGATGTGTAACCCTGGGGCCAAGATGGAAGAGTCCCATCGCTTGCACTGCTGACATTGCAATCTCCCATGCCTCGTGGGTCCACATTTAAGCTTGTTCCGTGAGACAATGTGTCATATATTGAGGATGACTGATCCCTGCAAATTTATAGCCCAAAGTCCCAATCACATCACATTCCTTACTGGGCTTGGGCTGGAGTTAAAAGCCCAAGATCTCGGGTTCAAATTGTCTGCAGTGATCCCTGCACCTCACAACACTGGTGCAATGGCTGCAGACGATTTTCACACCAAGATCTCAGAGAAATTTAACATAAAAACTTGCCTTTTTTTTTTGTCTATATCATGGTAAAAAACACATAAAAACTTACCTTAAAGGAACCAAAGAGTCAGATCCCAGGAAAATTTGGTTAGGTTGGTGTGCATTCTCAGGCAACCAACCTACAACCTCATTCTCAAATGATGTGGGCATCCCCTCTTGAGAATCCAAATACATCTGCATTCATTCAAAAGGTTAAAAAACTGAGTTTTCTTCTACCCATGGTGAAGAAATAATCTCATCACCATAGATATATAAACAATGAAGTGTGAAGAATTAATGATGAACCCAAAATCGAATCATAGGATCATATCATTAGTGGGAAAAAAAATTAGCAAAAAGGAACAAAAAATGAACAAGAGAATTTTATCTTAAGGAGAGGGGTTCTAAGACACCAGTGTGGGAATAAATATGCATGACAGACCAATAGCAGTATGATGAATAGTATCATCCACATAAGACCCACATGATCAAAACATACAAGAAAATTAATAAACAAGAAAAATAATACTCTGATGTTATGGTCATTCCTTTTCCTTTCTTGTGTAATGTAATAGGGATTCATCCATCCAGCTATTTTTATTTCCTTCTTTATTACTTTAATACTTGTTCTTTTTACTCACCTGGATATTGGATTGATCATAAGACGATAGGTGGTTACCTAGCAGATATCTCTGCACCCAAAAAAAAAAAAATTAAGACAAATGGCTTGAGATTGAGATGCTGATCAAGCTATATATATATAGAGAGAGAGAGATTAGGGTCTGCCTCAACCTTTCTTTGTGTAACACGTGACAATGCATCCATAAGCTGCCTCTCAGATGATTCAAGTTCTCCCATTGATGTGAGCTTTAGTGGGTCCGGCTCAAAAATCCTTGATTTCAATAAAATTAAATTAAGGAAGCTAATAAGTTACTAAAGTGGTACACTTTAAAGGGTAATTAAATATTAAATGATCTAGTTTTCCCTTTTCTATTATCACCTTAATTGTTCCTCAGCCATTTGAAGTTGTTGTTGGAATCTACTAATTTCTTGTTGGAGTTCCTAGAAAACAAATCATTACATTTGTAGTAATCAATATCAAAATATTAATCAAACTTAAAGAGATGAAATGGGATTTTAATTAGATGATAAGATATGTATTTTACCTCCACGTTAGAGTTAACAGCCCCAGGACTGATTCAAACCATAGTTCACGGATCAAAAAGAGAATGTATCTTCATTAGAATTTAATTCAAATATGAAAAAAAATAAAAATAAAAATTAAGAACCATTTAAGGGAGAGAAAGGAAGAACAAACTTGGCTAGTTGGAGAGCCACATCGTTTTCACTCTTGAGTTTCTTTAAGGTCCTGATCAAATCCTGTATCCATATGATACTTATGTGAATTCACTTAGATATATAAGCAACGATTGAGATAAACAAAGTAAATCCAAGTTAATTGGTTTTTTAATTTAATTACCTCTCGTTTTTGAACTGTCCTGATAATCAAACAAAACCCAGATAAGAACATAAATATTATAGAGAGAGAGAGAGAGAGAGAGAGAGAGAGAGAGATTAAAACAAACAAAAGTGCCATTGGAATAAAGAATCATACCCTCCTGTGTCATGGTCAGGGAGATTTATGTATCTGGTAAGCACATCTTCAATCCTAATTGAAACCCAAAAAGGAAAAGAGAAAAAAAAGTTAAATCCAATTGATCAATAGAGACTACATGCATCAAGCCTAGAGAGAGAGAGTCACGAGTTTTTGAGAGTTTGGTAGACCTCGTTCTTAAAAGTTAGCCTTCAAAAAAAGGGTGTCCAAGTCTTTATAAGCCTCCACACCCAATGTGGGATTAATGGTTTCGCATGAAACCCAGACACAACGAGAGATAAATCAAATAGACCCACGTAGTAAAGAAAAACCATGATAAGACAGATGGGAAGAGGAATGTGAACCTCTTTTTGCCGGAGAAATGACTAAGGCGACCGGAGGGAGAGAACATGATGAGAGCAATATCAATGTCACAAAGGATAGAGAGCTCATAAGCTTTTTTAATGAGTCCATTCCTACGCTTGGAGAAAGTAACCTGTCGATTGGTGTTGTTTTCTATTCTCTTAATCTGGAGTTTAACACGACCCATATTCAGGTTTTTAAATCTAAGAAAAGATAGCTTTGTTGGAAGAACAGGCAATGACAGACAAAAACAGGAGACAGAAGAGAGAGAATTGACAATTTTTAGGATAATTTGACGAAGGAGAAGAAAACATAAAAGGAAAGAGGAGAACAAAGACCTAAAATAAAGGCAAAGACCTAAAATAAAGGATATTATGGATGTTAGAGAGAGAGAGGTTAGAGAGAGAGATGCAAGGAAATATGAGATATCGATCAATGGATGTAATTAAAGAAGGAACTGGTCGAAGTAGGGAGTCGAGTGGAGTGGGTTTCCTTTTCCTCCTTGAAGGGTGGGGTGGGTTAGGCTCGACAATGGTGAAAGAAACACAAAACACTGATGTTTAACAGTTTGGATCATATCTATCCATCGGTTGTGTTAGTTTTGGTTCCATGGCCGCTCCTCCACTCCTCTCCAACTCTCCTCTCCTCCGCTCCTCCTCTCCTTCTCTCCCTCTCTATTCCTTCCACCTCAAGCCATCAAAACTCAACAATGGAGCCCCGCCTCTTCTTCGCAACCGTTTCTCAAGGGTGCTCCATGGAAAAGTTTTGCTCCTTGTACGAGAAGCTAATCCGGACTTGTAAAAATTGAGAGTGGATCAGGTTATACGTACGGGACTCATCTATATAAATGAAATTCATCAAAAAAAAAATCATATGGTGAATTCTATATATGCGGATCAGATTGTACGAGAATAATTCTCGTAGAAGAACCTGATGATCCTGATCCACACTCGTCAAAATGTACTTACTTATATATCCATTTCCATCATTCAAGTGCAATTAGGGTTGGATGCACTTTTTCTTCTTCTTTCAGATCGTATGCATCTATGTGTACTTTTAAAATGGCAATGAATTACACGTGTTAGGATTCAGATTCTCTCCCACATGTCTGTTGATTCAAAGAATGTTCCTATTGATCTGATTTGTCACAGGTGTGGCGAAATCTTGGAAACCTCATCAAATATGTTTTTCAACACAAGGGTGGCCTCGGGATCATGGTCATGCAAAGACCATTCTAGATGGATTTGTTTAGCAAAATTTGAACTTGCAGCTTTCTCTTGTATTCTTCTAGCTATGGCAATGCGTAATGGAACGTTAGAAGCACTATTAATCAACAATATTGAGAAGATTGTGGTGGGGACAGACTACAAAAGAGCTTTGGTCTTACGGCTCAAAGTAATTGGTCATCCTATAGCACTGCAAACTTTGATAGATGATATCATTCATTTGTCCAGATATATTTAGGAATGCAATTTCCATTTTGTCCAGAGTTCCTAATGAGTTGAATAAAATTGCAGACTCCCTAAAAGGCCACCACATATAACAATTTGACCCAATTTCACTTTGTGATTGGCAAAATCATGTATTCAAATAATGAGCTCACCATGTTTGAACGAATAAGTTTTCATTGAAAAAAAATATATATATTATTGTAAGAACATTTGCGCTAATGAGTAATGACAGAAACTTCAAGTATACATAAACCTTGAATCAACCCTTGGTCTATATTAATCAGTACTAATTTCCCAAACACACAATGCGGACATTGAGCCTAGAGAGAGAGAGAGATTTGGGGTTTCTAGTGTCAGGGTTTTTGGAGAATATTCTTGCCGCGAGTTTGGGTGTTTTTTAAAGATCTCTACTATAATCTTTCTTCTAACATAATGAATCATCTTCTTCTTCTTCGCCCGAAGACGTAGCACATTACACCAGTGTATGTGTTGATATTCTCCTCCTCAATTGATATTTTAATTAAAAAAAATTTAAATGATCTGAGTTATTGATTTCTGAGATCAATTCCTAGCCATTGTGTTACTGTTCTTGAGAGTCCTATTATCAAGAGAGCAGATCAAATTCTCATACAAGAACCATTCTTATACCATTTGATCCATACACATGGAATCTACATAAAGAAAAGTCATTTGTATCAAAAACTTGAGATTCCATATAAATATATATATATATATATATATATATAAATTCCAATCACAAGTAGTTTTGTCCAGATGTTTTAATTGTAAATATTACTCCATGTTTATAGAGCCTTGGATAACAACTCTAAAAAGCCGAGGAGGCAACCAAAGAGATTGTGACAAACAGATCATAACAGATGCGAATGAGGGATCAAAATGTGCCTCCTGATTAAGTTTTTTCAGAAAAAATGTGTTCTGCAGGTTTGAAGACTTCTCTAGAGAGAGAGAGAGAGAGAGAGGTCAGACTTTGGGACAAAATGAGAAGGGGAAGAGTGAATTTGGGTTGGTTTCTTAAACCAATGCTTAGGTATCTTAAGACCACATTAAGGCTCCTTCGGTTCATTTGGAACTGAAAGCCGAGGTCTCCTGAGTCCTGAGTCCTAATACGTGTATAATACTTTCAGATACGCATATTATATGCGTACTTACTAACGAGACTCCTGACTCCTGAGTCCTGAGTCTCCTGACCCCTGACTCCTGAATTTTGTAATCATGGGCTTGCAGATTTATAGTAGGCCCATCTAAAAATCTCCAAAATTGAGGTATTGATATCTTTATCTACAATATCGATATATATCTCATGCCGATACGATATGAAACGCTTGATCAATGGTAAAATAAGGGGTAAAACAGTACAAAAATAAAACCTGCTTTTAAGAAAATGAGAGATAAATTTATTTGGCACGACCGATCCGTGCCAATAATGCTATCTAAAGGTAAGTTCTCCTTTAGTCATCAAATAGGTGCTAAGGTCGTTTGAAATTGGGACAAGAAGGGACAGAAATTAAAAAGAGCAAAAGAAAAGGAGAACGTACCTTTAGATAGCTTTGAAAATAAATCTCTTTTGAGAGAGATTCGACTGTCAGATTACATCTCTCTCTCTCTCTCTATGTTTCCCCCTTCCGATTTAGACTGTTATAATTTAAACAGAAGGGAAACCCATGGAAGAAGAATCTCTTTTTGCAAAGGAAGAGAATGAGAGAAGGTAAACCCCTGGAAGAAGAAGCAATTTTGAAGATGGAAGATGGAAGATGGTAGATGGAAGTAGAAATTGGAGGAGAAAGAATGAGCGGTAAGAGAGAGAGAGAGAGGTAAGGCAGAGAGGAGAGCCCGTGCGAGGTCTTCAGAACACAGATAATGAGTAAATCTGTGATCCAACCCCAAAGTCGTGGTCGGTTCAGAGAGAATCGCTCCCCAGGATCGGACATCAATTGCTGCCTCTCAGAAGAACCCTCAGTGGGCTTTGGTAGCATATGGGATCTTCATGTGTCTTGAATGTTCCGGTGAGCATCGTGGCCTCTGGCATTCACATCAGCTTCGTCAGATCAGTGACCATGGATTTGTATAAGGATTTTGAAATAATAATGACTTACAAGATTTGAGGTTGCAGAAGAACCAAGTTGAGGTTGCAGAAGCATAAGGTTGCAGAAGAACCAAATATAAAGTTCTTTTGTTTCTTCCTTTGGGAAGGGTGTATTAATAAGTTCACCTTGATATGAGGGTATTTTCGGTATTAAGATGTATCATATAATGTGACATCATCAACTAATAATCTCAATTTCAGGTTGATTAACGAATTGGATTTAATTATAAGAATTTTTTAAACTATAGAAAAATGGCGTAATTTGTTTAAACCTTAGGTCCACATGTAATTTCAATAAACTCCATAAAAGGCATAATTTCCCCAAAAAAATGGTCTTTAAGGAGTTGTTGAATTATTGCTGGATACATTTCCAAACTAGTACAAGTTACTACGGGTCCCAATATCTCATATAGATTTATAGCTTGTCATTTCAATAAGACATATCAATTAGGACCTAGTTTTTCAAATGCCAAAAAGTGAATGAACGGCCTATTGGGATAACTTAAAATAGGGGAGAGAGGAGGAGAGGTATGTAAGTCGCATCTGAATAGTTTCATCGTCCATCCATTGGGATTTGGGAAGGAAAACTTTGTCTTTGCATTGACAATGGAGAAAAGAAGGAAACGGGGTTTTGTCATCAATTGTGAAATGGGGGGTTTTAGTTTTAGTTCATGAAGGGTATTTAGGGGTTTTAATTCTTTAGGGGTAATTTTATATGAAAGAAGAGACTAACTT
Organism: Macadamia integrifolia; assembly: GCF_013358625.1. NCBI lineage: Eukaryota > Viridiplantae > Streptophyta > Magnoliopsida > Proteales > Proteaceae > Macadamia > Macadamia integrifolia. The sequence goes on from NC_056559.1 coordinate 29,450,802, forward strand.
AACAGACATTTTAAATGGCAGGGCACGTAGAGAGAATTTTTCTATTTGAGGGGAAGTTAATGATTTATATATAAAAAAAAAAAACGTAGGAGAAACATGATATTTTCTCATAATTTAGTGGAGGGAAGTGATAATTCCTCTCAATAACAAGTGTAACTCAGTAATCACTTTCCTGGCTCCTCGTGGGTCCCATTGTTAGATGCTGTGGGATCCTCTATCTGCCCAAATGTGGGTATAATACAGTGTGGGTTTTGCATAAGAAGCAAATAAAAAATGAAAAATTTTCTGAAATCACATCATGGTGTCTCCTTTAAAGTTTGAAAAGGTGGGAAGGAGGATTGCAAATGGACGAGATTTGGAGCGATGTCGTAGATTTGGGAAATCTTTTTTTACACAAACTTTTCATGGCCTTGGGTTAATTTACTCCTTTTTTCTAGAAAAGGCTCACCTACCTTTTGTATAACTGTAATTTTTTTTGTAAAACTTAACAACAATTTAATTAAAATTCTTAAGACATGAAGGCCTAACAACAATTTAGTTAGAGTTCTTAAAATAGAACAACATTGATGAAACAACCTCAAACTATATTTCAAACTCATCTTCCACCTTAATATATTTTTCTGTTATTTTTCCTATTAAATAAAAAAATAAAACAAAACAAAACAAAACAGTAGACTTCAAAAAATCCAGGAATGGGTCTCCCTTGCCATGAATAGTCTGCAAATTTTGTTGCTTCTTGGGATTAGTTTCAAGTGACAAGTGCAAACCCTTTAGCTGAAAATGGTGGCTTAACGCATCAACTCCTATAGTCACACTTCTGCTACACAGTACTAATAGAAATCCAGCTTTCACTTCTTTCTTATGGATGCATCCATGTCAGGGCTCTTTATACAGTATGTAGATATTGCATGTCAGACATGAAAAACCATGCCCATCCCACTCCCAGACAAAAAAAAAGAGAGATTAAAACACAGATGTCTCTTTTTCCAGTGGAACCCGCTTCGTAAAAAACAACCAGAACTATTTCATTTCTAACTATTCATTTCTGTATTACAGATAGCATTTACTTTCATGTCATCGATGTCCACCACCATTAACACCCTACTCCAATCAGCCCCAAAACCCTACCCCAAACAATCCTGATCACCCATATCACAGTCATAACATTTTCACCAAAAAAAAACATAAAAAAGAGTAGATATGGAACTTTTACAGAGCTGGGTACTGTGCAGTGCAAGGGAAAAGAAGTAAAGAACTCTACATGATGGAACAAGCATTTGGGTTTTCATCACTGAACATGGTTGTGTATTGCTCTTCCTGTTTGCTAAGGTTGCTGATTCCATGGGTCTCCACATTTCTGACATAGCCAGGAGGTGCTTTCTTATCATAAGCTTGTGCTGCATAAGGATGTGCAACAAGGCTGTAAGGAACATAAGGCCAAAACTCAGCCTTTTTCCCTGTTGACTGAGCTTTCTTCAATACCTTGTTTGGTTCAACATACCCAGTCACAGTGACCTTCTGTTGCTTCAAGTTTACATCCACCGATTTAGCTCCTGTAAAGACAAGAACAATAACTCAAACCCATCAGTACTCATGGGTAATGACCAGAAAAGATTAATAACCAAAGAATAAGAAAGATAAAGCTATCTAATACCTTTCAATGAAGACAGGGTTTTCTTGACTTTGAGTTCACAGCCTTCACAGTCCATCCTGACTTTAAGCTCCACAGTTTGCATCTGCTTCCTCTTCTTCTTATGCCTATGACCATTGCTTAGTAAGCTAGAGAAATACTCCAGAGTACCTCCAACACCCATGTTGTATTTACTCCTGAACTNAAAAAAAAAAAAAAAAAAACATATGATCTGAGTTATTGATTTATGAGATCAATTCCTAGCCATTGTGTTACTGTTCTTGAGAGTCCTATTATTAAGAGAGCAGATCAAATTCTCATACAAGAACCATTCTTATACGATTTGATCCATACACATGGAATCTACATAAAGAAAAGTCATTTGTATCAAAAACTTGAGATTCCATATATATATATAAATTCCGAACACAAGTAGTTTTGTCCAGATGTTTTAATTGTAAATATTACTCCATGTTTAAAGAGCCTTGGATAACAACTCTAAAAAGCCGAGGAGGCAACCAAAGAGATTGTGACAAACAGATCATAACAGATGCGAATGAGGGATCAAAATGTGCCTCCTGATTAAGTCTTTTCAGAAAAAATGTGTTCTGCAGGTTTGAAGACTTCTCTAGAGAGAGAGAGAGAGAGAGAGAGGTCAGACTTTGGGACAAAATGAGAAGGGGAACAGTGAATTTGGGTTGGTTTCTTAAACCAATGCTTATGTATCTTAAGACCACATTAAGGCTCATTGGGTTCATTTGGAACTGAAAGCCAATACGTATATAATACGTTCAGATACCCATATTATACGCATACTTACTAACTAGACTCCTGACCCCTGACTCCTGAATTTTGTTATAATGGGCTTACAGATTTATAGGATGCCCATCTAAATATCTCCAAAATTGAGGTATTGATATCTTTATCTACAATATCGATATATATCATGCCGATACGATATGATACGCTTGATCAATGGTAAAATAAGGAGTAAAACAGTACAAAAAATAAAACCTATTTTTAAGAAAATGAGAGATAAATTTATTTGATACGACCGATCCATGCCAATAATACCATATCAATATCGTATCGATTTTAAAGATAACCGATACCCAATCCAATACTATGGCACTAAAACCCCATCAATATTGGAGATAGGGGAGATTCAAATTTAGAAATTCAAGTCTCTGGTGTTTTCATTCTCAGGGAACGTGAACTCGCTTCACGAAACCTTCAATGCTACGTGATTCCGGGTCGTCCACTCAGCCATGTATCACATTCGGTTGAAGGTTCCGCTGATGCTAGTTCAAATTCTTGAGATCCATCGGCGAAGAAGAAGAAGACGACGACACAGTTTCTTTAGACAGCAACTCGAGGGTTGCCTTCGAGTCTGAGGTTTGCAGTTCTTTAAATTTCTGTTTTATTTGTTCAATCAATTTGTGTCAATTGTAGAAATATAACCCTAAAATGATGCAGAAAAGAATAAAAAAATAAGAACATGATGAACACGGGTTAGCGTGGTTCAATCAAATTATCTACATTCACGGTGAAATGAGATGTTGTTTCACTATTAATAGAGAATAGCGTTATAGTACTTGTCTTCACAATTCTCTCAAATTACTTATAGAAAAAAAAAAACCCCCCTTGCTCCAATTATATATTGAAACCTTATACAAAACATCCTAGGAAAAACAAAATATAGTCTAGCGGGAAAATTTAACCAAATCATTATATAAATTGGAAAACCGTATTTGTTCTTATGCAATTTCACATCGAAATCTTAGAATTGGTTACCTAGATCTGAAATCTAGCAACTCGGTCCCAAACCTCAGAATCAACCACTTCAGAATGGCACCGGAATCAAGATTGATCACGGCCAATTCTGAGTTCTCATTTTCAACTTTCTGAAATGTTAGGTGTTAAGGGATTGAATCTATCAAGCTTATCAAAAAAAAAAATTATATCCCCTCCCCTATAGTTTGTTGAAATTACACGTGGATCCAAGAATTTAAACGAATTACGTCCCCACCTTAGTATTGACGGTGTGAATATGCTGTTAATTTTAAATATCAAAAGACCATATTAACCTTTAGTGCACTGCTGAGGTGGATGGTGCAGATTTAAAGTGAGAAGGATACTTCTTATCTGGTTTACAAACTCCTGAACCGACCACGGTTTCTCATCTGGACCGGTTAGGGGTTGGATTACAGATTCAATTTTAGGGTTTTTGTACTCGTCTTCAACATCGTTACTGTTATCGTCGTAGTATCAGTAGGAGAAGGGGGAGGAAACAGAGGTAGAGGTAGAGGTAGAGGTAGAGGTAGAGGCAGAGGCGGAAGAAGAGGAGGCTTAGCTTGATGGGTTTGTTTCGAAGGAGGTATTGTTTGTGTTTTCTCCCTAATTTGACAATGAAGGATTTGTTAGTCAAAGAAAAGCTCATCAGCAGAAAATGGTGGTTCATGTTCGAAGCTTGCGGGAACGCCGAAATCAAAATCGAAACTGGAATGCAAAAGAGATGCACAATATTCTTCGACGGTAACGGCATCTGAGTGGCATAGATCATGAGAAAACAAAATTTTGAGACTCATCCCGAGATCAGAACTCTCGAAGGCCGAGCAGAGGTTGATCGCCATAGGACAATGGGTTGGGAGGGTAGTCAATTAAGTTAATTGGAGCACGTTGAAATCTCACATTGAACAAGAACAGAAAGCCATAAAAAATTTTGGAATTTAAAGGACGAGGGGCATTGAAGGCTGGGAGGCTCCTTGAGTCAACAAATAGGTGCTAAGGTCGTTTGAAATTGGGACAAGAAGGGACAGAAATTAAAAAGGAAAAAGAAAAGAAGAACGTACCTCTAGATAGCTTTGAAAAAAAATCTCTTTTGAGAGAGATTCGACTGTCAGATTACATCTCTCTCTCTCTCTCTCTCTCTCTCTCTCTCTCTCTATGTTTCCCCCTTCTGATTTAAACTGTTATAATTTAAAGAGGAGGGAAACCCATGGAAGAAGAATCTCTTTTTGCAAAGGAAGAGAATGAGAGAAGGGAAACCCCTGGAAGAAGAAGCAATTTTGAAGATGGAAGATGGAAGATGGAAGATGGAAGATGGAAGATGGAAGAATGAGCGGTAAGAGAGAGAGAGGTGAGGCAGAGAGGAGAGCCCGTGCGAGGTCTTCAGAACACAAAGAATGAGTAAATCTGTGATCCAACCCCAAAGTCGTGGTCGGTTCAGAGAGAATCGCTCCCCAGGATCGGACATCAATTGCTGCCTCTCAGAAGAACCCTCAGTGGGCTTTGGTAGCATATGGGATCTTCGTGTGTCTTGAATGTTCCGGTGAGCATCGTGGCCTCTGGCATTCACATCAGCTTCGTCAGATCAATGATCATGGATTTGTATAAGGCTTTTGAAATTATAATGACTTACAAGATTTGAGGTTGCAGAAGAACCAAGGTGAGGTTGCAGAAGAACCAAGGAAGAGAGAGAGAGAGAGAGATTTGTTCCATGTATTCCATGTTCACCAAGATTTGTTTCTTGTTCACCTTGATATGAGGGTATTTTCGGTATTAAGATGTATCATATAATGTGACATCATCAACTAATAATCTCAATTTCAGGTTGATTAACGAATTGAATTTAATTATAAGAATTTTTTAAACTATAGAAAAATGATGTAATTTGTTTAAACTTTGGATCCACATGTAATTTCAATAAACTCTATAAAAAGCATAATTTTCCCAAAAAAATGGTCTTTAAGGAGTTGTTGAATTATTGCTGGACACATTTCCAAACTAGTACAAGTTACTACGGATCCCAATATCTCATATAGATTTATAGCTTGTCATTTCAATAAGACATATCAATTAGGACCTAGTTTTTCAAATGCCAAAAAGTGAATGAACGGCCTATTGGGATAACTTAAAATAAAATAGGGGAGAGAGGAAGAGAGGTATGTAAGTCGCATCTGAATAGTTTCATCGTCCATCCATTGGGATTTGGGAAGGAAAACTTTGTCTTTGCATTGACAATGGAGAAAAGAAGGAAACGGGGTTTTGTCATCAATTGTGAAATGGGGGGTTTTAGTTTTAGTTCATGAAGGGTATTTAGGGGTTTTAATTCTTTAGGGGTAATTTAATGATTATTTGAAAGAAGAGACTAACTTAACAGACATTTTAAATGGCAGGGCACGATAGAGAGAATTTTTCTATTTGAGGGGAAGTTAATGATTTACATATAAAAAAAAAAAACGTAGGAGAAACATGATATTTTCTCATAATTTCGTGGAGGGAAGTGATAATTCCTCTTAATAACAAGTGTAACTCAGTAATCACTTTCCTGGTTCCTTGTGGGTCCCATTGTTAGACGCTGTGGGATCCTCTATCTGCCCCAATGTGAGTATAATACAGTGTGGGTTTTGCATAAGAAGCAAATAAAAAATGAAAAATTTTCTGAAATCACATCATGGAGTCTCCTTTAAAGTTTGAAAAGGTCGGAGCGATGTCGTGGATTTGGGAATCTTTTTTTACACAAACTTTTCATGGTCTTGGGTTATTTTACTCCTTTTTTCTAGAAAAGGCTCACCTTTTGTATAACTGTAATTTTTTTTGTAAAACTTAACAACAATTTAATTAAAATTCTTAAGACATGAAGGCCTAACAACAATTTAGTTAGAGTGCTTAAAATAGAACAACATTGATGAAACAACCTCAAACTATATTTCAAACTCATCTTCCACCTTAATATACTTTTCTGTTATTTTTCCTATTAAATAAAAAAATAAAACAAAACAAAACAGAAGACTTCAAAAAATCCAGGAATGGGTCTCCCTTGCCATGAATAGTCTGCAAATTTTGTTGCTTCTTGGGATTAGTTTCAAGTGACAAGTGCAAACCCTTTAGCTGAAAATGGTGGCTTAACGCATCAACTCCCCTAGTCACACTTCTGCTACACAGTACTTATAGAAATCCAGCTTTCACTTCTTTCTTATGGATGCATCCATGTCAGGGCTCTTTATACAGTATGTAGATATTGCATGTCAGACATGAAAAGCCAAGCCCATCCCACTCCCAGACAAAAAAAAAGAGAGATTAAAACACAGATGTCTCTTTTTCCAGTGGAACCCGCTTCGTAAAAAACAACCAGAACTATTTCATTTCTAACTATTCATTTCTGTATTACAGATAGCATTTACTTTCATTTCATCGATGGCCACCACCATTAACACCCTACTCCAATCAGCCCCAAAACCCTACCCTAAACAATCCTGATCACCCATATCACAGTCATAACATTTTCACCAAAAAAACATAAAAAAGAGTAGATATGGAACTTTTACAGAGCTGGGTACTGTGCAGTGCAAGGGAAAAGTAGTAAAGTAACTCTACATGATGGAACAAGCATTTGGGTTTTCATCACTGAACATGGTTGTGTATTGCTCTTCCTGTTTGCTAAGGTTGCTGATTCCATGGGTTTCCACATTTCTGACATAGCCAGGAGGTGCTTTCTTATCATAAGCTTGTGCTGCATAAGGATGTGCAACAAGGCTGTAAGGAACATAAGGCCAAAACTCAGCCTTTTTCCCTGTTGACTGAGCTTTCTTCAATACCTTGTTTGGTTCAACATACCCAGTCACAGTGACCTTCTGTTGCTTCAAGTTTACATCCACTGATTTAGCTCCTGTAAAGACAAGAACAATAACTCAAACCCATCAGTACTCATGGGTGATGACCAGAAAAGATTAATAACCAAAGAATAAGAAAGATAAAGCTATCTAATACCTTTCAATGAAGAAAGGGTTTTCTTGACTTTGAGTTCACAGCCTTCACAGTCCATCCTGACTTTAAGCTCCACGGTTTGCATCTGCTTCCTCTTCTTCTTATGCCTATGACCATTGCTCAGTAAGCTAGAGAAATACTCCAGAGTACCTCCAACACCCATGTTGTATTTACTTCTGAACTCTTTAAAGAAGATGGGTCTGAGAGAAACTTTGTGAGGGGATGACAAAGTCAGAACTAATAACAACTTAAATACTCAAGGCAAAAGCTTACAGAGAGACCTTTATTTGATGGACTTTGATAGGAAAGAAACAATGCCAGGACAAGTGGTCTCACTAAGATTGCAGAACAGAAAAGGATTGTATGGATGATGGATAACTTCTTCTTTGTTTTAAATGAGCATGAAGAGAATAGAAAGGTTGATGGGTGACAAAAGAGAAAGACAAAGGAAGCTCTCCTGTGTCTTTGATGGGTTGGTAGGAGAGTTGAACACTCAAGAGGAGATCAATAATGTTAAGAGGTGAGGATAACAGAGATGACAGATCACAGAAACAACAACAACAACCAGACGAATGCTTATGGAAGAGATAATCTAAAAGGCTAAATTTATAGAAAATCCAGAAGTGGCCTAGTGGGTAGTAATGCAGTGTGCCTTAGAAATTACAGGAAACTTCTTTTAAAGCTAGGGAATCCTTCTTTGCTTTGGGACAGAAAGGCTTCTTCAAAAGCTGCTGGCTCCTTACCCTTCTTACTTGCTTTGAGGCTCTGGGCTGTTTACACAAACCCCCAAACTGGGTCTTCTTATATAGACCCCTTTGTAAAATGTAAAGTTGAGAAGGATAGAAAGAGGAGAGGGAACTATCCAATAAAGGCAACGAAGAGAGGAGAGTACTAAGCCATTGTCTTAGGAAAGTAAACTTAAGATTTAGCCATTAATTAAAAAATGGGTTTTGTATTTTTTATGAGAATTGAAGACTTTGGGTGCAAGAAAGCTCTCTGTAACAATAACTTCCTCTCTTTCTTGGAGAAGCCCATGAAAGAGACTACAGACAAGCAGTAGTTGAAAATTTCAAAGAAAATAAGAGTGAGATGGAAATAAGATGTCATCAGATCCATTGTTTAATGGGAGGGAGGTAACAAGTGTCATGTGAGATGCCAAAGGGGACCATATGGAATGCCAAGTAGATGGGAAAATGGCCAATAGAGATGGCAGTAGCTTGTGGGTGGGGGCTGTGACGGCTGTCGGCTTGTGAGTTTGGTACGATTGTTTAATAAGGTAATATTGGAGCCTTGGAGGTATAATTGGGCGGTGCGACTGTAGAAAAAAAGAAGCCAAGCAATAAAAATCAAAGCCACGGACCCGTTGGCTTTGCTGGGCCAGGTGGCTCCATGGTGTTAATACGGGAGGCTTAATTGGGGTGACACACGCACGCAAAATTTAGATTATGTTTGGTATGCAAGAAAAGAAAAATTTTGAAAAAAAAAAAAACACATAAATTTATCATTGTTTTTATCTTATTATGCTCTTTTCTTTTCTTTTTTTTCTAGAAGTTTTTTGCTTTCCAAGTATAATCTAAGGATTTAATTTTTATTTTTTTTTTTACCTTTTTTTCCTTGGGGGTAAGGGGATTAGATTTAGTTATGTTAATGAGGAATCTCTTCATTGGACATCTAGTTCTCCAATGTGACAAGTTTAGATCAGGCTGTATTTTGTGAATAAGTGAATCCAAGATTTCTAACTCACATCTCAAGGTTCAGTTTAAACAAAATTTGTCAAGTGACAAAACAAAGCAAAAAAAATTATGACAATTCATAAATATACATAAGAGGGTATGGCATTAAATGCGAGGATGAATAATTGAATTTGAAACTAAAATTTTATATGTGGTATATTTAGATCATTTCCCTAAAATTTGGACAAATGAATCATTAAATTTTTCATCTTGGTTTACAAATACATTGGTATAACTTATTCACCAATATTGTTTTCTTTTTCTTGATATATTCATATCTATTTATTGTTGCTCCGATATGATTTCGTATTTTTATTCTACCATATATGATTCTTGGAAGAACCTAGGATGTAATACGTTTTATTGAATATTTAAAGCTTACTTAGATATTTAGCATAAACTCTGACCCTAAGGTTAAAGTGTTTCTAGGCCAGGTTATTTGGAGAGGGTTTTCAAAGAGCGGTCATCCATTCCTATCACATGGAGGTAACGGTCTTACAATTTCGACTATTGAATATGACGGAAGTGGTCTAGGCTGACAACATGTCAATCTGTGGACTCAAATTCAATTAGATACCCCATATATATATTCATGCATCACTACATTTGTTATTTATATATTTGTGACTACATCCATTTCATGGTTTTTTATTTATTTATTATTTTTTAATACATAATTTTGTCCCTTGACCAATTTCAATTAAGATGAAACTTGACATATGAACAAGAGAAGATGAGGTCCAGTGATCCACAAAATTATAGTCTTATTTGACCAACCACTTGAGAGAAACAAGGCCCGCTTTGAGAACCCTCTCTAGACCGGCCTATCTAAGCAAGCCACCTATTTCTACCTTGGGGAATGGTGTTCTAGCAATCTAGACCGTTGGATATTGAGAGAATGATCTAGTTTGGCCATTTTTCAATGATCCAATTTCAATTAAATACCCTCATGTACATCTTATTTTACTTTTTGATCACTTAATTATTTTAAAGATTTTTATCATGTTAAATAAATGACAATCAAATATTGAAAAATCTTCTCAGGATAAGGCTGCATAATTTTCAACCCCCAGGCCTCACACATGCAAAAACCTTGTGCATTAGATACGTTATTTTTTTCAAGCATTGAAAAATCTTACAATAACATTTTACATTATAGTGCCCCAATCCATTTGATGTAAAGGAAGATCTAGAGATGATGTATTAAAGATTTTATGTAGATTACTTGAAAGCAAATGTGTGAGTGATTGGGGGCTTGATTTTGGTTACAATTATTGTCTTCATGAAGGTTCCTCTACGCTCACCTTGTCCCACACTCCCACCCATTCTTTCTCAATTGTTATTCTTCTTATTTAATTTTACCCTTTCTTTTAATGTAGTGTCCATAGATCTTCATGGATGGTGTCAAGTGACAAACAAGAAAAATGTTAGTAAATGATCTATTACAAAGTATTCATTATATGCCACAAAAGCTTTATTATGTTAGAAGATTAGAAGAGTATTTATTCTTATTTAAAAAAGAAAAAAAGAATAGAAAAATGTATTCCATACCTAACTCACATTGTTTGGCTTTGGCTTTGGCTTTGGCTAATACTATATAGAAATTATAAAATAAGGTCCTAAGAGATACGGTTGTCACAACCCATAGTCCCACACACACACCAGCACACTATTTATCATTCCGACCCGGCATCTCTAGTGTTCTACTCTAATTTGGTGGGCCATGTGGGCCCGTGGTAAGTGATAATTGGGATTTTTTAATAGTTTGGAAGGGAGCAGAGAACTGAGTGGGTTAGCCCATTCTAAGACAACGACAGATCACAAAACCCATACCATCTCGACAATGCATGTCGTGCCATATGGCAGTGATTTTAATGAAAAACTGCATTCACCATTCCCTTTGGGCCTTAATTGTGTTATTCCAATGGGTAGAGCCATGATAAGAGTGATTTGAAAAAATAACAATAGAGGGTAGAGCCATGATAAGAGTGATTAGGAAAAATAACCCCAAGTTCACATCTTCTGCAATGGACAGTGAGGTGCGATTAACATTAGACGATTGAGAGCATTTAAACACACATTTTAAGGAATTCTCATTCACCGATTCTCACTGCACTAGTGCAATGATTACAAACGATTTTTACACAAACAGTCCCACCCATTCAAGTGACAAGTACAATTTGTACACATAAAATAGTGCATGAACATAAAATAGTACACGTAGAATGTTACACGCACAAGTGTTCTCAAAAAAAATATATATATATTGACTAAAGATGATTGTAATCTTATTATTTCTGATTGTGGAGGATTTACCTAAACTTGATCTCATTGTGTTTATATTTCATTTGGAAAATGATTTTTCACGTTATATTTGGTTTGATACCCTTACACACACAAGAAACATAGCCATTTGAAACCAGGGGCTGGCTTTTAGGACTCTTAAGTTCAATAAGTAAAGATAATCTGATTTTACTAAAATATGTGTCTCTATACATACCTATTAGCCGCGGTGTTTTTTTTTTTTTTTTTTTTTTTTACCACTGGTAAAGAATATATACGACCTTTAATTTTGGCGGTACTCTTTTATCGCCACCAAAGGGAAATCTCAGTTTACCCTTGTGCCATTACGTGATACAATGTCTTGTGCTTCATCCTCTCTCTTACAAAAGTATCTGTAGTAACGAAACTCTAAAATAATACAAAAAAGAATAAAAAAGTAAGAATCAGAAATCATATAATACACACAGATTTACTAGGTTTAGCAAAGTTGCCTGTATCCTCGATGAGATGAGATTCTGTTTCACTATCAATAGAGAATAGAGTTACAGTGTTCGTCCTCACACCTCTCTCAACTTGCTTACAGATAAAAAAACTTGCTAAAAATTTACTGTAACACCCCCAAACCCCCGCATGGACCCACTGGTTCATCATGCCTACGTCAATAACAATGATTAACACGCAAAACCACTTTTACCATAGATAAAATTTAAGACATCGTATTCCCAGTATCAAGTCCAAAGTATATTCTCATCTCCATTTCACGGATGGTAACTTGTATTGGGAGGTGGGAGGTGGGGGGACTAGCTAATTGAATATTTGAATGTCACAAGAGACTAAACACCGGCCATCTTTGAAGAGAGATTAGTCTCTGTTTGAACTGATAAGGATGGTCAGATGGTCAGATGGTGATGAGCAACATAGGCGTACACTGGATGATTAGTGATGATTAATGGTGGGTGGGGTGGATTGGTGGGGTCCATGGGATACAAAATTTCAAAGTGGGTTCTTCAATCTCATGAGATATTGATCATGTGGTGCAGGTTGGATTGTCGGTGGTGGTCAACCGTATATCTGGGACTGGCCTTTGTTTGTACCAATCAACAAGTAATTAACAACTACCTAGTATTCTTTAATATGATTTCAATTTCCCTTTCGGGAATACCCACGTAACTGCCTGCCTTCTTCTCATTTGTTTCTTTCTATTTTCCAAATTTAAGATTCATCTACCTTCCCTTGATTCAGTGGAAAAGTTTCTAAATGAATAAATAGAATATTCTTGATTCAAAATGGTTAAGCCTTCCTGAGTCCTTCACTGAGACCTGCTTTTCCCTAAAGAATCAGAATTATATATATTTAAATTAGATTCCATAAGGATGCCCTTTGACATTTAAGACTATGTTTGGTTGGTCCAAAGACAAATGTAATTTTCCAAATTCCAACAGAACACACTTTTCTCATTTGCTTCCTTAAAGAGTTTTCCTTCATCCAAGCTAAAGACTTTGATGATTTCAAAAGGTTTCCTTTTTTAGTTTTAAATTTTTTTCTTCCTTTTCTTTTAATTCCCGTTGGAATCTTATGAAGTCATACAATTTTTTTTTAGATTCATGCATGTGTGCATCTATGTATATTCTTGTGATTACGTCATCGGATTCTCTTTTGGAGAGACGGAGGGGGGAAGAATTCTTTCCCCACCGCCTGGCTTCTTCTATCAATTTCTTTTTCATGAAATACATGCATAAATAACATCTAAATTTCATGTTCTCACCCACCATGTTGGAGGGTCCTTTTTAGTGAAGAGAACTCTTCAAGTAAATGCATGAAGGCATCAAGACCTAAACTAACCGATGTGGAACTATACTTCTATAACTCCTAATATTAACAAACCACGAACCAATATCTTGTAGAAACGCAACCCTAAAACGATGCGGAAGACAATGAAAAAAATAAAAACAAACTATACACACAAATTTACGAGGTTTGGCAAGATTGCCTACGTCCTCGGTAGACATGAAAGGACCGCCTTCTTGCCTGTCGAGACGCCTGCATAGTACTCCCTGGATTATACTGTGATTATACTGTGACGGAATATAAGACATCATACATCAACATCTCTCTCTCTCTCTCTCTCTCTCTCTCTCTCTCATTTAAAAGATCTGTGTCTAAGTTCAATTGTTCACAAGGGGGCTTATGAGAATAAAATGATACATGGATACATACTTTACCATGAGAGAACTTTGTGAGCATGAGAATGCTTTCTTAAAAGCAAAGATCAAGTTTTAAGGTCATGGGTTTGGGAGACAAGGGGAAGGCGGGGGGGAAAGCAGAAAGGAGCAAAGCACCTAAAGAAAAGTAAAGCAATAAAGCATATGCATACTTAACAGAATACTGGAATTTGGATTCTTTTGAGTAAAGGAAAGAAGAGAGAACATCCACACTCTCAATAATATCACTCACATTTCTTCTAATAAAAGGATTTCGTTAAGGGAATAGATAGATCACCTTTTCTACGCAAAGTTTTTGACTTACTTTGGGAAAGCCATTTCTGTCTGTGTCATAAGTAATATAAAGTTCCAAAGACGAACCATGAACTAATTAAAGATGAAGAAGCCAACATCTTCTAGTTCTTTCTAACACCAATATACTATACCACACTTTGCTTCTCTTTAATCTTTCTAATAATACCATGCAACTTGCATGGAAAAGTAATTGTTGAGAAATTGAGAGTTTTAGACTTAGTCTTACATTAGTTTGTGACACGGATTTGGAAAAACTTAACCTCGTAAACTGACTTACAAAAAGTTAGAGGACCTAAGACCATGTCAACTCACATCAATTCCCTTTTAAAAATAGATGTAGATTCAAATCTTTGGTCACCTTCATAAACTTTAGGTGTTCTCTCCTCTTAAATCCTTTAAGTTTTTGTTTTACGCCCTCCAATAGTCCAACCTGTATTAGAGCTTCTTCTATTGCTTTCCCTAAGTTATTGTCTACTTATAGAGCCAGACATGTTGAAACTATACGTGATACATTAAAATTATGGAATTATATTCCCACATCGATTTATTTGGGTCCATATGTCTTATGTACTTGAAGAGTTCTCTCCAGTTGTAGATGATGTTTTCTTTAATATTGGTTGGAAGTACATATAATCATTATAATCATACTTGTATAAAAACGCCAGAGGCAAAAGCCAAAAGAAGAGGGGTGGTTGAGTTTGAGCTGTCCCTTCAAGCTCGTGGTGAAGTTAAAACCATGGGAATATGGGATGAAGTTTTCAGTGATGGAGATTGGAAAAAGCCATGGAACCCGTATGAGAAAAGCTGAAAAGAGGACAAGGTGAAGAAAGCCCCACCTTTAATAAATGGTGGAGCTTTTGATTTTTTAACACACGTATGGACAAAGGATATTGGGTGGTCACTCCCCTACCTTCTCACAGTCTCCAATTTTTTCTTTTTTTTTTTTTTGGAAATACAGTCTCACTCCCTCACGGAATGAAGATGTTGAGGATATTGGGCTTGGCCTGGTAATCAGGAAAAAGGGTAGAGGTTTCCTCAGACGTAGTGAAAATTTTCACTAATGAGAGGGTAGAAGATGGATTCATTCGGTAGGTGGTGATTCACATTTTGTCTGAATAGAGAGTATAAGCATGAGCCTCATGACTCATTATGTGAGAGGGCCTGGGAGGAATAGAATTCCCCACTCCAGCATCTTAAGGATATTTTTCATAACGCCACTTAATTTATATCCCGCATTTATTTAAAATGCAACGTACGTTTGAGGAGAGACTAGAGATCGTACCATTGTACGTCTCATGGCTCATTATGCAAGAGGGACTGGAAAGAAATCCCCACTCTGGTATCATGCATGGGGATCTTTTTTCCTTAAGGCTATGTTTGGTAGCCAAGAGAAGAAAAGAAAATAAAAAAGAATCTAGAAAAAGAAATGAAATGGTGAGAAAAAAAAAATTAAAAAACAAATGTTGTATATTTGGTTACCATTAGAAGAGAAGAAAATAAAATAAAATAAAAGTTTTTTGTATTTTCTCATGTTTTCTTGTGTTTCTGGCAAAATTTTTTTTTTTTTTTTTTTTTTTTTTTTTTTGAAGAAAACTTTGTAATTCCTAAAGAGAATTTTGAAATTCAAAAACTGAATCTTCTCTTGGATCAGTACATGCCAAATTACCAAGCACAAGGAGAAATTCTTAAACCAATTTACTTTTTTTTTCTTTTCTTTTCTTCTCTTGGCTACCAAACACAGCCTAAGAGAATATAACAATAATGTTTTTCTAAAGAGAGAGAGTGTCAATATAGGTTCTACAACTCATTATGTGAGAGGGCATGAGAAAGAATCCCCATTCCAATGTGGTGAAGATCTTTTTTACCTTGGTAAATTCTCACAAACCCCACTTATTGTATATCCTACATGAACCTTAATGTTTGTTACATTCCAAAAACCTATTTTTCCAACCCAAACTATGGTTGGGAAATCAAAAGTATAGTATCTAAACTTGATAACAAACAACAAAAAAAATTGAGAACAATAGTAACAATTATGTGTGCAACTAGGCTAGTCTAGGCCAGGTTTTTAAAACTTCAATCCAACCCTAAGTCCCCTTAACTGAGCCCAAGCCTGATCCAGCCAGAGGACCGTTAGGGCATCTCATCTCAAGTTCATACCAGCCCAACCCAGCCTTGACTAACCTTGATTGGACCTAGTTGAGCTGGATTGGCCTTGCTGACCCTAGCAACCCTTATGTATGATGTATGATATATAATTATGCATGGAGCAAGTTCCCAACACTGTCCAATGGGGGTATTTAGGATAATTCCTAGGGGCTAGCTACAGGTGTAACAATGAAAGGCAATTCTGTTCCCATTCATATTGAGAGTGCACAATGATATCTAGAGGATCTACTAAATTCATCGAAGGTTTGATCACAAGACCTCACTTCCTGAGGCAGAATTTCGTGTCCCCTCCAAGCCAACTGTGCTAACCCCTTGGGGTTGCATAGATATGCATGGGAAGTGTACCAATATAAAAAAGAATAATTAGTTGAATTAGACTGCAAATTGACATACAGCTAATCTAGGCCATGTCCTCTATCTAATGGTCATAACAGTTTTGATAATTTTAGTTTGACATAGTCTATTTTATTTGGTTCTTATATAATTTTTTTTTTTTATTCCATTAGCATTCATTTTATTCATTTTCAGTAATATTCGTATTAATTTGGTTCGATTCAATAAAAACCAAACTGAATTAAATTTTCATTTTTCAAAACCAAAACCCAACCATTTTTTTCCAATTCGGTTTTAAAGAATAATTTCAGTTCAGGCTGGCGCCTATTGTCAATATGGTAGGTACTTCGCTTACAGCTACTATGGTAAACTTTTGAGAGCGCACCAATCCACGCTATAGCATTTTTGTAGTCTCGCTCCTCTCCAAACACTTGGACGTCCAACCCAACATTCAACAGCTGAAGGAACCTGAACACACACCCCAACACTCCGTGCAAGCAACAACATTAAATCCTCACCATAACAGGTTTAGAGAGGCCCGTCAACGGCCTAGAGCATTATTTGATTTTTCACATAAACAAGATTTAATCAAGCTTATGGGAAAACTATTTCAACCTTCATTAAGGAAATCCAAAATTACAAAGAAACATCAACAAGATATATTCAAGAAACCCCAACAGAACTGACCTTTTAGTATAATTAGCAAGTGGAATGCGGCAATCACCACCCACTAGAACATACATATTGTGAAAAGAATATACAAAGGGGTATAGATGTTTGAGAAAAAAGCCCATACTACAATACCAATTCTATTACACTAAAAGGGTGAATAAGAAGCAACAAAACTTATAAACCCAACGTCGATAACTAGAGAGAGAGAGAGAGCTTCCCACCAGCCCCAACCAATCCAATGACCTTGAGAAAAAATACTGCATTGGATTGCAAGAAAGCTTGACAGGAATATTGCATTTACATGGAATCGATATAAAGCATAAGATGGATTCATGAGAGAACAACTCTATGTGGCTAAAGCAAACAGGCAAAGCTGAAGTAGCATAATTGGAAGCAATCTTGCTGTAAGAAAGTGAGTGGTAATGTGCAGTGAGGAGGCAGCCGAGGGTTTGGATGGCGTCCTACTAGCAACTGCAGGAGGAACTGCCTTCCCATCAGGGGTCCTCTGCTGCTGATTTGTTGGTAGTGGGTTCTGTGGTCTATCATGAGGAGGGGGTGCCAGTGGTACACTCTGACCAGCACTGAGATCTTGACCTGTATGAACAAAAGATAGCTACATATAAAGAGATAGCAAATGTAAATGCAGGCACAAAAGGGAGAAAACTAGTTCTATAATGTAAAGATTAAAGTACTAGACCATGTATAAAATGGCAAAAGTCTCACATTTCTATTGCAAAAGAAAATTGTAGGAGAAAACGTTGAAGCTAAACATAGCACTTGAATGTGGTAAAGCAGACATTAGTCCGCTAACACCATTTTCCCACCCACCCACCACACACACACACACACACAAAAAAAAGAAAAACACACCACACAAAAGAGAAAATACTCGCACAATCTAATACAGCATTGCCTTGACACTAGGCAGAAAAGCGGTAACAGGTGATTTTACACGCCCTGTGAACAACATGAACTAAGTGCTTGATATCACCTCATCCTAACCCAAGCATTCCAACCAAAAGAACAAAACAAAACAAAACAAAAAAACATACAGATAATGCCTGGCAGGATAAGTCAAAACCAACCCCACAAAATTTAAATATCTTCCCATTCAAAATGTAAATGACAGGAAACTCAGAAAAGTGGAGAGAACCTTGTCCTAAGGCTATGCTTGTTTGGAAAGGAATGGAGGAAAGAAAAGAAAGGAGATTTCTTTTCTCCTCCCCATTTCTTGCCAAACAAACATAACCTAAATTTCAGTCAATGGAATCTAATGCAACAAAGTTCCTTAACAAGCATAGGAAACACAGTATTTAACAACGCAAGAGATCAGAACAACTGGATCACTTTCATATCTTTTTTTCCAACTTTTAAGAGGAATACATGCGAGTAGAGTAAATTAATAGAAGATTAAAAAGATGGAGGATCCCTCCCCTCATAGAACGGAAAGTGCATCGGTACTCACAACTGGAACGAGACCAACCCAGCTTCAAATTTTCCTTATCGAACACCAAGCGGTAACCCGTCATGAAGTTCTCTGCATCAGAAATTCAGTAGTACTCTAATGCCCAAGAAAACATGGGAAGTGGGAAATACGGATTTAAATAAACAGGGAAAGAAAACAGAGAGAAGAATATTAAACAAGGATGCAACAGCGAGGGTTGAAACTCACGGCCAATGGTCCCCAAATTTCCTTCTACTGGCATTATTGCTAGGCAGAACCCCTCAAGTCCCTGCACCACAATCATTCTGAGGTTATTCACCCGAAAAAGGAGTCTACAATCATTACAAGCTTTTTATTCGCATTAATTTGTGGAAATTAAAGCTAAGCCACCAGGGGACAGGCATAAGGTTCCAGGAGGAAATTATGTGAGTATTTCTGCTGGAATGAGGGACCGGGCGGGAGCGGATAGAATGGAGGGATTGGATTTTTGAGGTAACATCAAAGGGATGATGTGCATGTCTGACAATGTTAGGTGCAATTTAAAAGATACATATAATCATTATTAAAACACCTAGACCAATTTTAGATTCACATAAACAACAAAGGCTGTATACTATTACTTACTGCAATTAACATAAATTATAGATATAGTAACATTATACAACCATATTCAAGTGGCGACAACTAGATCAACAACAGAAAAGCCAAATTCTTCAACACATAACTGGGGTGCAAGAGAACAAAGTCTAAGCTTCATAGCCTAACCAACCAGCAAATGCTTAAACTAAAGGAAGCCCCTACCACTTTAATTATAGAAAAAAAAAAAAAAAGATGGAGTGGGGGGTATGTTTTGTTTGCTTGAGTAGAGAACCAATGACAAAGGTGCACAGGAGCAAGCCAATGAGGTACAAGGGTGCAGCTCTTGCTTGAGGTCTAAGGCCCATGATTAAGGCCCAAACTTTTAGCACTGATGGAGGCATTAGCTATTCTTTTTAACCTTTTTTTTTCAAGGGAGGAGAGGAACTATTTGGAATACTGCTTGCCTTTTTCTTTTTCTTTTTTTTTTTCAACTCGATCTCATATTTCAGTTTTAAGAAAGTTCAGCCAAAATTTCTTGACATATTGTTTTGACTGGTGGTGCTTCCACCAAAGTCTATACTTATTTGTCATATTTGAGTGAGAACTAAGCTGGGCTGCATGTAAATAAGCATGACATACACAAGCTTATTTTTTGATATAGTAAATGCAACTAATTGAGGAAGTATAGCTTAAGAGTTCGGATCAACAAAACTAGGCTCAAGAGGAACTAAATCCTAACAGACCCGATTAGCACCCACCACATCAAGTATCACGGTTAATGTAGGTAACATCTTGGGTCTTGGCCACATAAACAGCACACCAGCCATGCACTTGGTAAATCTCCACATTTTATGTGCAGTGCGCACATGATTAGGAACCAAAATTGGATCCCTCCTAACCTAAATGGTTAACTGGGCCAAAGAGAGGGGAGAGAGAGAATGACTTAACCCAAATAAAAACTGAAACCGAACCAAGCCAGTTCAGTTTTGGTTTTGAAAATGTGTTCTTATTCTTGGTTCAATTCGGTTTTGGTTTCTACTTTTGGTATCTTGAACCAAACCAAAACCAAACTGATTAAACAACCGAATACCCAAAATGCCCCTTGCGGTTATACTAAATAGAATAAATACAATCTAAACAGCACAAATTATCCAAAAAAATAAGAAAATGAGAAATAAAGACAACGATTTTGAATTAATAACAATACCGCAACGAAGGAAATAAATCTGATTGATCCAAGGATGAAGTGCAAGCACTAACCAAGATAAGCAGTCCAATTCACGAAAATATTTCAAGGAAAAGATTTTGAATAGAACCATAAATGTATAACTTTATTACTGTCCATTGTTTAAGACAATATAGACAGACCTGATTGCCATTGATAAGAAGAACAGGATTATGAACCACAAAGCTGTTGTTCTGAGCAAACATGAGAGTCACAACAGGAATGTTCTGCAAATCCTGTGAACTGTCATCATAAAGAACCAGCTGACAATCAGCATCTGCAACCTAGCTCCAAAGATCACTTTTTCTAACTTGTAAAAATATACCTGGCTTCATAACAGTAATCCAAAGGAGTGATTTTGTGGCTGGACTTCGTGGCATTTACTCCTCTGTCAAACTAAAATCAAGGAAAGTAAACTCAGTATGAACAAAACAAATCTAATTCCTCATTTAAGCGTTACAGGAAAAAGTACCTCAGCGGCTACTTTTTCAAATACTTGATCAGGAAGAAAGGTGAATGATGTTCCACTATCAACCTGCGCTTGGAATCCAGTTTGCTTAAGACAGGAACTCCCAATACAACAATCCTCCACTCGAACAATGTATGTATTACTGTAACGATTACAAGCAAATCTCAAAAAGCATTATAATGATAGTAAAGAACTTATGCCTAGCACTGAGCAAGCCTGAGAATTATACGGTGACAAAATGTTAATTACTACAATGTATGAAGAAGGCATACTATTTTCCATCAAAAGGTAAGAGTGGAGTGCTTTGTTGGGTAGCAAGTCCTTGATCCCCAAAGAAAATTCTTCCCGAATCATTCTCATTGAAACAAATAGAGAAAGAGTTCCGAACCAGTCCAGATTTTGCAAGGAGACTTGGAACTGAAATGTCTCCAAATCCCAAGCCCAAAAGGCCATCAGGAGCCACTCCATCTAAATAACCACCACTTTGCTTCCTACCACAGCTGCAACAATTAAATGACAAATTATAATTTAAGCTTATCAACTAATAAAAACAGAATCATATCTAACCAAGTAGCTAAAATTAGCAAAATTGATAAAAAATAGTAGCATAAAGACCAAGGGAACACACCCTACAATGACTGGAGCCTTCACCAAACTTTTGGATGCATTGGAATTGCTTGACAACAAATGCAATACGTCCTCAACCAGCGATCCAGAGCTAGACGTATTTTCTGAAAGGTAGTTAGCAATGTAAGGGCAGGGATCCGTTGGACTATTGCATTTCAGACCCAATTCACAGAATTCGTGGCTGCAAGGTAGATGCTTGCTGGTGCTTGATCTAGATGGGCTGTACTCGCTCATGTCTTTATCCTGCATAATAGATGCCCCAAATACCAGGGAGCACCTGCCAATCAATCACTCGGAATAAGTGCTAAACCTGTTACCAAGTTTTAGCAGAACCACTCTACAACCCAGCCCAATTAAAAGCATTTTGGAGTCACGCAAGAAGTGAGCCTTTTAGAAGTAGCAATTAATATAAGGTTTCTACCATGTCATAAGGATACGTTGTATTTTGGAAGAATTCTCGGATGAAGACCACTTCACATTCACGTGCAAGATACGTTCCAATGATTACTTAGATAAAGTCAAGTAGTCATCCATATATTTTCAATTAACCATCCATATCTCGTTCAACTGTTCATTATGTACAATTTATAATATTTTAAAGAAGCAAAGCTTCAGATGAACAGATAAAGGAAAGGTCAAGAAGAACTATTAAAAGGTCAGAATTCAGTTTAAAAAATCTGACAAAGAAGTTTGTAACCCAGCCAGCAGGTTTGCACAGAAATAAATAAAGTACTGAAAAAAAATTATTAATGCAGCACAGACCTTCGGTCAACAATTGAGAAATCCAAATGGCAAAAGACCTCATCAAACACCGAAAAGTGAGCCAATTAAATGGCAACTCTATTTAAATAGACCAGAATACAAGGGATTTCCTTCTGTCAAATCACTAGCTCTGTGATGCAAAACAATTTCCAGCCCACTTTCTCGACCCAACATGTTGCCCATCAACATAAAGCAGAAGCTGCCGCTCACATTCTGCTTGCATGTTCCTAAGAGAAGCCCATGTCAAAAGTAATTTCGGGAAGTTCAATTGGCTTATTTTGGGGGCCACAGCTTTTTCTCAGCAATTCCGACACTTTAAGAAGATTCGTTTTTGGATTAGGAAGGCAGTGACTGCCATTTAATTCGAATCACCAAGGCCTCAGCAAGTTTTCCATTTTCTAGCTTCTAAAGTGGCTATCTCATTTAGATGCATCAACTGGTCAATATGGTCGAGACATTGACCATATAAAGTATTGATATTAATCAACTGTATCAGAGAAAGAGGAGCATACATGGTATGAAGTATCGATGCGTATCAACCTTATCAGTCCAATACATATCATGTTACAGCATGTTGATACGATATATGGAGAGACGGTACAGTGAATAAAAAAACTGGTATCAAACTGTCCAAGATGGGTCAATACCGTCGAGACGTTGCCAGCAGCAGCAGCAGCCGCCATCAGAAGCAGCATCATTAGCCACCACGGCCGCCACCGGAAGCAGAAGCAGCCAGCAACAGCCACCGGAACTGCCATATAAAGCAGCAGCAGCAGCCGCCACAATCACAAAGAAGAAGATAAGAGATGAAGAGAAGAAAAAGATGAATAAACCAGGAAGCAGCAACAATAATGACGACAGCTGTGGTAGCAGCGGTGGAGAAACCCTCTTCCATCAACCCATGTTACACCCCCTTCCTCTTTTATGGTTAGGTAAAGAATCCTGCGGTCTGCCACCCCCACGCTTCCACGCACTGCCACTAATCATGCCACATGGAAGTATGATTTGGCAAATCCAAGTACCCAACTATTGAATAGGAAGGGCGTCTTGATTGGTTAAACATCAATTTTCACAGCAAAACTCAATCGTTTACCACCCATGTATTCCTGTGATTTTAGCAATATAATTGACAAGGTATCATGAGGCATACTTGTACACAAAGTTTTATATTGCCACATGACCAACTCTGATTGAGCTCAAAATTGACACAGTATCATGGGGCATATTTGTACGAAAAATTTGGGCCCTAATTAATCTGCCACATAGCGGATATTGGATCTGACCACCTGGCTTCCTATGGTCGAACTTAATTACTTCTTATGTAAGGTGTATTACGCTTCAAAACAGTATGTTGCATGTATCCTAAGCATATGCATTTGTTTCTTAAGTTTTCCCATACATCGCTTAAAATCACTATCCCAATATGTTGAACGATATTGATACTTGATGCCTTGGGCGTAAATGCATTTCACATTGACAACCCAGAGGGGGGGAAAGTACACAAGACATGTTGCAAACCCTCATAGGAAGTAACAAGGAAAACTGCACAAGTAATTTATATAAGTGATGGTGGAAAAACATTAAAAGCAACTACACGGAGTAGACATATAATGGACAAAGACAAACCCATGGATTATACCATGCACTCGACCAAAACGAAGGTAAGATTCTTCTTTGGTGGTAAAAACAAAAAAGCAAAATAACATACTTCAGCCATCCGACATCACCCTGTGGGATGTTGAAATATTACCACAGCCAACGGTGCCACTCTATCATGAATGGAGCCCCTAATTCCAAGCTACGTATTCTTCCATCTTTTGATCATAGCATGTTGACAAGATGAGACACCAAAATCCAAAATGGAATTTGCAATATCAAAATACAAAAGAACAGGCCAGCAAATATACCCTCTGCAAACAAATAATGTTAAAAAATTGCCAGAAAATGCACATAGCTGGCTACCAAAACTTTACCCAGCACCACCCAAACGAAAAAGAACCTAGGTAGGACTTAGGAGATGGACAATAGTGACATCTTCACTAGATGTTACTGAGAAGCTTTTTATTTCATACCCACTACATTGAATGTTTTGTGAAGTCTATTTACCAATGTCTATGCCACATATTTAAATACTTAATTAGCCAGAAAGTAAAACAAAATGAGCCAAGCAATCCAGTCCAAAGTTTATGACCCCACCCCATCCCAGAGGGGAGATAAGAACTTCAAGGATTCACTTAGCATAGCTATAGTTACAACTTACAAGGATGACAAAACACAATGCCCTATATGTAAATTTACAAAGATACACCATTCTGCAACTAGTTTAATTAGATTTTGATTGAGCTGATAGTCTCGATAAGGTTGTTCCAGGAACCATTTGTTGTATGGATATTTGATGTATAGAACTTGCAGCAAATGTTGGTACAGTTAAATTTTCAGTAAAGCTTTTTAGGTCTGCCCCTAACTCTTTTAGATACTTCAATCAAAATTAAATCACTCCTCCATAATGAAGCATCCAAAGGGCTCCACTAAACATGGTCATGCCACCTCAAATGACTTTCTCGTAACTTATCATGTACCGGAGCTACTCCCAAACCAACTCTAATAAATCATTCCTTACTTTATCCTTCCTAGTTTTACCACTTATCCATCTCAACATCCTCAACTCCGCTAGACTAAGTTTATCCATATGATGCTTCTTAACTGCCCAAATTCCGCACATACATTATAGTCAGTCATATGACTGTCCTATACAATTTTCCTTTAAGTTTAAAGGAATACGTCAATCGCACAACACCCTAGACACACCTCTCTACTTCATCCATCCTATTTAATTCTTTATGTAATATCATCCTCTATATCACCTTCTTTATTTATGATTGAGCCCAAATACCTAAAATAATCACTTTGTGGAACATCCCTATCATCAATTGGCACCACCTCATTATCCTTCCTCATGTGACTAAAGTTACAAATCATATACTCCGTCTTCATTCTACTTATCTTAAAACCTTTTGATTCTGGTTTTGTAAGCCTTAAACCATTAGGTGAATAAAAATCCCATTATCCACCAAGGATTGTTTCAGTCACTGAAACTTTGTCATTCGAACACATTGTACAAGGGGCAAGGAGTGTAAATTTGACAGAGGCTCTTTTGCAATTAGTGGATGCATCCGGCAAAATTCACAATACATTGAAAGTATAGCTCCCCATTCCTTCTAACTTAGATGCATATCGGTAAGCGGCAACATACTGTATAAAATGCTCTCCACCAGAATTCTAACATACAAAGGCCAATCCAAATGTAGAATAAGGAAACCAAGAAATATAACAGTGTGCACTACAAGAGTTAAGAAAAACACAATCAGTTTAAGGCAAAACCATATAAAACCAAACTATGAGAACAAAAATAAATAGGAAAACTAAAGAAGTTGGCATACCAAAACACTATAGTAACTGGCAGAAAGAGGAGCACACTGTATGCAATCACATGGAACCCAGAGAAGATCACTCCCAGTATCCAATGCAACAAGAAAGGAAACATTTGGAGTCCCTACATCAATCCATGTATAATGTAACCTGTTACATACAGAAAAAGAAATCTGAGATGAAGAAATAAGATAGAAGCAAAAGACAAGAATTTTGACAGAGAAAATATCAGTTTCAAGTTTCAACTGCAAAACAGTAGAAATAGAGGGAACTGAGGGGAGTGAAGTATAATAATGCATGCTATTGTCAGATCCCAAACTCAGTAGAGTCTTGACAAAGAGAAGAGTTGGTATGTTCAGCAGTTCCTTCCCGGCTACTCCATTCATTACCATAAAAAAAAATTTACCTTGCAGTTTTATTTTCAGATGCTCCATACCAGGTTCACCCACGGTCCTATTTTACATCATGTCTTCCCTCTTGCAATCAGCAGGAGATTTCTGAAGTTTATTTTTGGATGAACAACCAGAAAAGCAACAGGAGGCAAAAAAGAGAAATATTGTCATCAGTTGTTTCTTTGTTGCTTCTTAACCTTCAAACAATTGTAAAAGAGAGGAATTACAGAGCTCCACCGGTCATTATTTCGGGTCCTCTGTGGTTAATACAACTTCATTGTGTGTAGGATAGCATTCCCCAGCTGATTATAGAGGCCAAAGCAATCCAAAACACATCAGGAAGAAAGAAGAAGGACTGCTTTTGGTCACCAATTAACTCAAGATTTTCCACAGAATTCCACCACTATGTCACAGATTGATATCCATTCAGAACATTCTCCATTACTGATATAAATTAACATAACTTCGTAAACCATTAGTCCCATTAAAGACGTGATTCATAATATTTCTAGCACCAACAACATTATGCTAAAGAGGTAGTTTTGACATAAACAAAGTCAGCCTAAAATAAAGGGGCAGAAATGATTTCTAAACTTCTACTTCTAAAAGCAAGATAGCTCAAACTAGGAACATGAAACAAGTAACAGTAGGAAATAGGTCAAAGACACTAAAATGGCCTTAGCACAAAGCCAACTCAAAACACAAATATTTAGCCCAATATATCACAAATTATTATCCAAAAAAAAGAAACCAACAACCACCACCACCACCTAAGAGCAATTATTTACACTTCAATCCTACAAGTTTCCATGAACCAGGCGAGCTCATACACGACCCTACATGCCCATAGTAAATGAACTCCTTTCTATGGTTCCTGCTCTGCATCAATAGCCTATCAACATTGAGAATGATTTTCCATGTGGAGAGAAAAATTATCTGGTGAAGCATTGATGGACAATGGACCCAAACTGTAATGTTTTCTTATTATTACGTGGCTCCTGCAGCTTGCTTGCTTGTTGCTTTCACCGCGTATTATCTGGTTTAGGGTTCAAACTTCACAGAGCTGCGAAGAGTGCGTAAAGATTGCATAGGACCCTCGTAAAAAGGTTCGTCTGTGCAATGTCCGATCCGCTCGAAGATACCAGCTAAAATTTTGCAAATAGTTTTGTTCCCAAAGATCCGTAGGGCAAACTAAGCTCATTGAAAGGTAGAAACACCATTTCTTACGGATTTTTTTTTTTTTTTTTCATTTTTAGCTAAAAAATGCGCACGACATGAATCCATTGTCTAACAAAATCCTAGAACCCAAGCTTCAACAGAAAAATGAGCAAATCCACTCACCATGCAAGCTCATCTCCAAAAGCCATCGTAGTGCTCCCCTCAGCCGGAAATAGCAACTGATGCCGTGGCCCGAGCTTCATCCTCTGCCTCTGCAAATCGTTGTTAGCAAGCAACTGATAGTAATCAACACTCCCCCGCCTAGGCCATGAACTAGAGAACTCTCCATTTCTACGAACCCGTAAAGCCATCGCTTCCTCAGAGAAACGATGAATGAGCTTCGAAGAAAATGTAAGAGCGAGAGAGCAGCCAACTAGCATAAATGCAACTAACAGAAAAAGTAGAAACCGACTCGCCATGACTTATGGTATCCCCCGAGAAGGAACTGGTAAAGTAAAACCTATCTAAATCAGAACACAGAAGAGCTAGGGTTGTCGAAGTAAAATATCCAGGGATTCAAGGTTTCCTTTCATATGAAATTGAAAGATTAGCTCACATTCATAGATCTAATGCATAGATCTAGTGTTCTTGGAAGCCAAGGTTTCAAATTTCAGGCAATGCTCTTCTCGAACCTCCTTCAAACCTTTTCTCTGAAAGATCAAAGTGAGAGAGAGAGAGAAACAAACAAAGATAAAGCTGCCGAACTATCAAGGCCTTCGGGAAGCGTATGGTAGTATTGTACAGTGTTTTAGTAGCGGTTATAGACTGCGGCTCTCCTGGGCAGTGAGCGCACAACGCACCACCTCGATTCCTCGATTACTTCTACTGTATCCCACCCACGCACTGAGGCCGAGAAGGTGTATCCGTTGATTCGCTCTGCATTGGTCCGATTCGACCGGTCTGAACCACTTTTTCAAATCGAGAAAAAAAAATTTTAATTTCCATCAATATTAGTTACGATATGATACCACTATGGACTGGATCGGACAGTTTTACCCCGGGTTTTGATACCGATCCGAGATCGATACCTCAAACCCTCTCGAGAACCGGGATTAGAACCTTGCTGTTGCTGGGATACTCGTAATCCTAGTATTTTTAGGTACGCGTGAGAATGCAACGGAAACGTAATTAATTAATTGATTTGTTAATTAAAATAATAGTAAAGATAATCGAGTAAGGTTTGTCACCAGGTGTGACGTGTCAACGAAAAGAACTATTAAAGATGATGAAGCTTTACGGTGGGTGGGGCCTAGGGCCTACATCTCATACACTCTGCCGCTTCTTCCGCTTTGTTGTGATTGAAATTTGAAGAGATCTATGGCGAGTCCCGGTCGCGTCCGACAAGTGGGACCACCTTTTTAAACCGAAAGTTTCGGTATGGGGCTTTTTCTCAGGGAGGTTGGAACCTGGATCCCCAGCGTAACAGGATGGGACGTGGTGGTGGGAAGTGGGGACTGGGAACCGTCAACTAAGGAAGAGGACGCGTGTGCAGTAGTCGTCGTCTTCCGAGGACGACTGACCCCGACCGTTTTATCAAACTTTTTGTCTTTAATTAATTAATTAATTAATTAATGGGTAATTTACAACGCCACCCTTGAAAATGCCAATATTAGAGAGACACTCCCTCTCTTTCACTAAATTGGACTCGAATCCCTTGCCGTCAGTCTCCGTTAAATAAAGATTTGAAAGGACATTTTTACCCTTTTAATGAAAACAAATAATAAATCATATATTTACTTGTTATTTCTCATTGAGTGTCTGCAACAGTAGCTACCATTGGCGTCCGCAACAACAGCCACCATTGGCGGTTCCAACTTCTTCTTCTTCTTCTTCTTCTTCTCTCTCTCTCTCTTTCTCTTTTGCTTTGCTCTCAAAATAGGATGAGGTAAGAAAAAAATCAACATAATTATTTTCAGGTACTGAGCATATAAGAGACATGGCCACACATATCCAAATACCATATTTATATATTAATCATCAGATAAGGGATTTGGACAATAAAGCTTGCATATATGGCAGAGGACAAATTTGAATTTATAAAGTAAATAAAGCTCTTGAATATCTAGGATTTTATTATTACTACTTGGGTAGATATTATTAACCTATGAGAATTTACCATGGATGCAAATCTTCAGTGAGATTGACAAACAAAACTTCAACTAGACTGGAGAGCGCTGAAAAAGGAAGAAGAAAGAATGAACGACCTTGAAGAAGAAGCAAGAAGAGAGAGAGAGAGGATCGAGATTTCTAAGCGGAATTAAAGGAGGAGTCCGTTTATATTGAGATTTTTATTATTTATTTATTTAAATATTAATAATATTAAACAGAGTTGTAACTGTTTATAACTTTGTTAGCAGGATTAACATATTTAACACGTGTTAATCATATCACTTACGTGAACATTCACTAAGCTCCAGACGTTCTGCGTTTCTATTTTTCTGCACCTACCGCGACCATTTTGCCATCAATTAATTATGGCAAAATGATCGCAGTATGTGCAGAAAAAATAGGAATACGAGAGACGTTCGGGCCTTCACGTAAGTGATATGACTGACACATGTTAAATATGTTAATCAAGCTAATAGAGTTGTAACTGTTTACAATTCTGTTATTTAAATAAATAAATAATAAAATTCCCAATATGAGGGGACGACTCCTTTGATTTCGCTTAGAAATCTCGATCCTCTCTTTCTCTCTCTTTGCTTTTTCTTCAAAGCCGTTCCTTCTTTCTTCTTCCTTTTTCAGCTCTCTCCAGTCTAGTTAAAATTTTGCTTACTAATTTCACTGGAGATTTGCATCTATGATAAATTCTCATAGGTTAATAATATCTACCCAAGAAATAATAATAAAATCCTAGATATTCAAGAGCTTTGTTTACTTTATAATTTCAATTTTTTCCTCTGCCATACATGCAAGTTTTACTGTCCAAATCCCTTCCCTGATGATTATATACGTAAAGATGGTATTTGGATATATGTGATCAAGTCTCTCATATGCTTGGTGCCTAAAAAGAGTTATGTTGATTTTTTCTTATTTTATCCTATTTTGAGAGCAAAGCAACAGAGAGAGAGAGAGAGAGAGAGAGAGAGAGAGAGAGAGAGAGATGGCGGCTGTAGAAAGAAGGAATGGCGTAAGAAGAAGCAAGGAGAGAGAGAATTATATTGGATTTTTATTATTTATTTATTTATTTATATAAAAAAAAATTAGACAAGTTAAGTAACCATGTCTGTCATCTCTCCACCCTAAAAACTAGGAATCAGTTACAATATAAAA
>NC_056559.1:29481424-29608059 GCF_013358625.1 Macadamia integrifolia
TAATCTGTGTGTGTGCATTTTATGCTTTCTACTGAATTGATTGCTTTTGTTTACACGCATATATATAGGAAAACTGGCTATGAGAGATTATGGTAAATACTTGATGATCTCTTCCATTCTTGAACTGTCTAAAATTTATTTATGCTTTTCTTATTTTTAATTGGGTTTCTACTCGTGAATTGATCGATTGCTGCTTCTTACATATAGGAAAAATGGGTATGAGAGATTATGCAGCTGCTGGTAAAAAGTTGATGATCTCTTCTACCACTCTCGGACGAGGTGTTCAGGAGGAGTATGAAAAGCTTCAGCGTATTGTAAGAGAGGCCAAAGTGATACTCATGGATTTAGAATGGCGACGATTGCGGAGAGGGTATACTGCTGATGTAAGGGGCTGGTTGAACCAGATTACAGTATTATATTGCGAAGCAGATGACATGTTGGACGAGTTGTCATATGAAGCTCATGCCACCACGAGAATTATTCAAATGAAGGAGGAGAAGGCTGATTTGTATTGCATGATCAACAGAAAGGTATGCAATATTATTAAGTGTAATTCCTTGTCACTACCTCGTAAAATCAAGAATTTCCAACATGTGCTAGATGATATGAAAATGGCATTCCCCGATATTGATTATTCCCCTGAGGTTCGAATAAATATCGGTGATATTGATTATGCTTTCCAACAAGTATATAAAAATAGAAGTGGGGATGAAGCAGTAGTAAAAGTTGGAAGCAGAGCGGAGGAGGACAAAACAAAGATTGTTAATATTATTATTAATAATCGACAACAAATGCTCATCTCTGTCCTCCCTATACTAGGGGACCTATTTATTGGCAAGAAAACACTAGCAAAGCTGGTCTTCGATGACGAGTCAATTAAGTCGCATTTTGATCTCAGATTTTGGGTTGGTACTGTGTGGTTCTTGCACTTGAGAGACATTGTAACAGAAATAGTTGAACAGTCTCTTAGAAGAAGTATGGGTGGTATGGGTGGTGGTGATTTACAGCACATGTTAGAAGAGATTTTGAGTGGGAAAAGGTTTTTACTTGTGTTGACTGACGTGTGGTTCCGGGGGCTACCAGAAAAAGAAAGATGGGATAATTTACAAACTTTGTTAAGAGTTGGCTCCAAAGGGAGCACAATTATTGTAACAACAGATTATCGAAGAACTGCAAGAATAATGGGGACAATTCCACCATATGAATTAAGCAGACTATCAATAGAAGAAAGTTGGGCATTGTTCAGGAGAAATGTATTTGGGAGAGGAAGTGCAGTACTAGAGACTCCAAATCTAGTCAGAATAGGATTGGAATTAGTTGAGGAATTCCAAGGTTTTCCGTTCGCTTTAACAATTCTAGGTGCCATGATGCGCTTCAAAACAAATATACAAGACTGGACAACTATCCTAAAAACTATGAAAGCACTACATAGCAATAGCGATTCAGTTATTGAGTCTGCACTGAAGA
Source organism: Macadamia integrifolia (assembly GCF_013358625.1). Classification (NCBI taxonomy): domain Eukaryota; kingdom Viridiplantae; phylum Streptophyta; class Magnoliopsida; order Proteales; family Proteaceae; genus Macadamia; species Macadamia integrifolia. Next base: position 29,482,892 of record NC_056559.1, read on the forward strand.
TTTGTTACAATGACATGGAGTCACCATTGAAACGATGCTTTTCATATTGCTCAGTCTTTCCCAAGAATTTTATAATCGAGAAGAAGAAATTGATTCAATTATGGATGGCTCAAGGTTTCCTAGAACAAGAAGCATCATCATCCATTAATGATAATGGTGGTGGAGATCATGATGATGTAATATTAATGGAAGAGGAGGATATAGGTAATGCATATTTCAAATCATTGGTGCTTAGGTCCTTCCTTCGAGTTGTCAAATTCGATGATAATGGTGAACCATTAGAATGCACGATGGATGCCTCTTTCCGTAATTTTGTACAGGATCTACCAACTCCTCGTCATTGCATTCTTGATTTTCGATTGGTTCTTGATTTTCCTGATGATATTTCTTATCATGGTCACTTTTCTAAGAGCCTACGTGTACTAGAACTCAAACACGTCAACAAAGATGAGTTGCCATCCTCAATTGGAGAGTTAATACACTTGAGGTATCTTGATCTTTCCCATGGTCGGTTTAAAGCATTACCTGCTTCCATTTCCAAACTCTACCATTTGCAAACTCTGAAGCTGTTACATTGTAGATTTCTTCAAAGATTTCCAAAAGGTTTAGGGCGACTGCGTAACCTTAAAATCTTGACTTCATTTAAGGTGGGCAACATGAATGTAACCACCGGTGATGAAGCTGGTATTGATGAACTAGGATGTCTACTACAACTTGGAGGAAGTTTGAGTTTAATTGGTCTCAACAATGTGAAAAGTAGAGAAGATGCTAAAGCAGCAAATTTGAAGGACAAACAAAAACTCCAAGAGTTGACATTAGAATGGGAATCAGATTGGCATGTTTGTTCCAACGAGGAAAGCAGGAAACAAGACCATATATTGGAGGAGCTCCAACCTCATCAAAATCTGTTTCTTCTGAGGATAGTACGTTTCAGTGGCACCGAACTCCCTACTTGGTTGAATAATGGGAGTTCACATCTCTCAAATTTACAGGAACTCTCTATTTACTCATGTCACCATGTGAAAGTCTTTGGATATGACAGGCTTGAGATCTCTTCGGAAATTGATGATTTCATATTGTGAAAATCTGGAGTATGCAGGAGTTGAGGGTCTCATGCACTTGGAGCTTTTGGAATTCAAGGGATGTGATAAGCTGAAATCTCTTGGAGTGAAGAAGGGCACAAATCAGGAAGAGCATCAAGTGGGTTCCTCACGAGATGAACAAATGAACAACATACCCAATCTTCGTAGTGCGAAGATGTGGATCGAAAGTTGTGATCGTCTTACAACTTTACCAGAGAAGCTCTTGCAATCACTGACGACACTGCATATAGAAAATTGTGCAAATCGAATGGTTTTGACAACAGGCTTAGAAAACCTTTCGTTGCTTCATCACTTGCAGATAGAAATTTGTCCAAATCTAAAGAAATTGCCAGAGGACATAGGACATCTCTCATCTCTTCAACACTTTTCAATTAGGGAATGCCCTAAGCTTGAGTCTTTATCAGAAGAGATGCAACACTGGAAATCGCTGCAAAAGCTGAGCATAGTTGGTTGTGCATATCTATGGGCTCTACCTGGGGGAATTGCAAAACTTACATCACTTAAAGAATTGGAGATCAATGGATGTGATTCATTGATCTCTTTTCCTGACGAGATGAAAGAATTGATGTCGTTACAAAAGCTGAAGATTGAACATTGTTCAAATTTGAGAGCTCTACCGGACGGCCTCGCCAACCTCTCGTTACTAGAGGTATTGGAAATTTCGAGTTGCAATAGGTTGAAGTCTTTGCCTGGAGGGATGCAACACTTAGCATCACTAGATACATTGAAGATAAAAGGTTGTGATAATCTGGAAAAATTGCCAGAGGAATTGGGGAAACCCTCAACCCTTCGTGTGTTGGCTATAATTGGTTGTCCTAATCTAGAAGTTCTACCTGAGGGATTGAGAAACCTCCAAAACCTCCGTCTATTGGAAATATCTGATTGTTCTAATCTAACCACTCTACCAGAAGGCTTGGGAGACCTCTCATCACTTCGATCTCTGTACATCCAAAGATGCCTTAAATTGACGTCATTCCTGGAAAATTTGCAACAGATGACATCCTTACAAGTACTTTGGTTGATCGAGTGTCCGAAACTAAAAGATTTGTCCACAGGGTTGGGGTTTCTCTCAGCACTTGAGAAGTTGACCATCTGGGGATGTCATAACCTCATCAAGCTTTTTCCTGGGGAGGACTTCTTGGGGATTCAAGCCCTGAACTCATTAAAAGAGCTGATCATTTCGAATTGTTCAAAACTACAAACCCTTCCATACGGATTGGAGAATCTCCCGTCACTTAGAGTGCTGGTTATTTGGAAGTGCTCTGAATTGGAGTCTTTCGAGAACGTGGTAATAGAACTGAAAGAAAGAAAGTTAAGAAAACTAAACATAAGAGACTGTCCTTACCTGGAGACCATAAATGATGCGTCTTAATCCTCTTGTTCACATCATCCTTACTCCTCCACACTACAGGTCCGTTTTCTCGTACATTCAACTAATTTTTTTGCTTTTGAATTTTCATTTTCGACCAATGCTTGAAAATCTAGTGTTTGTTTAGCTACTTATTTCTTCTTTCCCCTGCATTTTCTCTAAATTTCGATTTTGTTTGTTGTTGGAGTTAAGACTCGTGTTTTTTAATGGATACAAAGTCTTGTTCATGGGATGGTTGTGGTTGGCTATTGGTCCTCTGTGAGATCTGGGTCCATTTCTTCTCTTACATTGACATACAAACATCTTTCAAATTATCTTTACTCTTGGCCCTCCTTATGCATGCATTCCTTTTGAGCCTATGAATTGTAATATCTCATTGTTTCCCTCCTAGCAACAATATTTTTCATTTTGGATGAATTTTTTCCTTTCCTTTTGGATGAATTTCACATCTTATAGTTTTGTTCAAACTTCAAAGGCAGATAATTCTCCTTCTTACTTTTACATTTTTGTTTTGAAAGAAAAAATGAATCTTATTCAAGTTTTGGGTAGAGGAACCAGAGCCATAGGAAGGCCCAAATAGAAAATTGTGTTTATTCAATGGTTTTAATGAAGTACACGGGCTTGGCCCTCCGGCTACCATTTCGTATCTATTTCTTCAAGCCTCATTTGTGAACACACACTTCTCTCTGTCTCTCTCTCTGAGAACCTTAAATTCCTTCCTGGTTTACTCAAGATTTTGTTGGTGATGTCTACTTCAAGAATTGATTTTTAAGTCTATAATTTATTATCGTGTTGATTAGGATTTGATTCTTCTCTTCACCTTTTCTGTGTATTTGAATTGTTTGTGGTGGTCATGAATGTAGAAGTGGAAGATGAAAAATTCTTGTATGTTCCAACGCTTGTTTTAGCTAAGTATCCAGAAATTTGGCTTTGTAACTAAGGGATTTGTTGGTAGAGATCTAAGCTTCAGTTGAATTGATGTCAAGTATGAGGAGTAGTTTGAAAGGGAAAAGGCCATGTGGGTGGATTCTGTTATGTTGGGGTTTTTATGAGAAAGCTATTTGAAGCTACTTGTTTTGGGTCTGTCATTGGAAAGATGCAATTATAAAGTTTTTGAGAAAGGCATTTGGAGCTTCTTGTTTTGGGGTTGTTATTCGGAAGATGTAATTGTAAAGTTTTTGAGAAATACATTTTCTTTTCTTCCCCCACACTCCACCCCCAAAAGCAACCCAGCGAAGCTGTATTTCTGTATTATATAACAGTGTTGGATGCATTCCATTTCAGCAGAGAGGTACTGTTATCGGGGAAGCTAGGGAGTTGATAAATCTGTGGATCATCCAAGGAAGAGAGGAGACCTCAATAAGCACCATCAAGGCATTCGTCATATCACACCCTGATTCATTACTTGAATGGGAACCATCGTAAGGAACAGTTTTGTGCTGCCTTGTAATTATCCCGACTGGTGGAAAGTGCTAGAGCACTTTGGAAGAAAATGCAGTTTAGGTGACAACCCATATGTCCATTCAAGCTCTATGGTACTTATACTTTTTGTGTTTTGATTTGATGATTTTAATTTTCTATAGTACATTGTCTTGTAGGGGAAATATGAAATTGATGTTGTTGGTAAGAAATGGGTCTACAGTGGAAAGCCTTTAAGGTCGAATGGAAGGCTGAAATATTTGATAGATGTGATAGCTACGAGTTAATTGAGAAATGTGATACTCGTGTTCTACTAGATCAGTGGAAAGAGCTCATAACTAAGTGGCAGAATGAGAAAAATGAGGTAGGATTTATTTATTTGCCTAGAATGCATTTCTAATTGTTAACTGTGGCTGGCACATAGGTCATTTATGTTATTCGATATAGTGGGATATTTGTATATGAAATAATGAGAGCAGATCAAAACAAAAAATTAGTCATACTGCTGGGCAAAGAAGTTTTACCCATCTTTACAATATTACGATACATTTCTTGTACACAAATACATATAAATGATAATTCTGAAGTAACATGTAACAATTTTTTTTTTTTGGTTCAACAGAGGGCCCTGAAGGTGAGAAGCCTTCAAGGTTCAAGAATATTTATGATTAGACATAAGGAGAAGAACTAACAGCCATTAGATGGGGCTTCATAAGAAACAACGGTATTTATTTCTATGTTATGTATTTGTTGCTGTAAAGACCTTTATTTATTTATTTTTTGCTAACTTCATTTACAATTATTTGTAGACAAAGCTCAATGATGAGTTGAGTCAGTTGCCCAAAGAAACAAGAAATTACAAAGCAATCAAAGAAGGCATCTTCGTGTTCAAGTGCGCTTGCTCGGAGTTGGAGTAAGCCAAAGGACCTTGGACTAACAAAGATGCGGGAGAACACAAAGTTGCAGTGTCAAATGGCAGAGTTGAAGCAAGAAGTGGTGGAAGAAAGCAAGAAGTCGTGGAAGAAAGAAAGAAGTTGATGGAAGCACTGGCGGAAGTTAAAAAAAAGATGAAGCAAGAGCTGAAAGACGAAAAGTAGAAGAATGCATAGGCTCTTTCCAGTATGCAATCACAACTTAGAAAAAGTTACAATGACTATTAATTACAGATTTAATGCAACTAATTTTGATTGAAGATTCATTTGATCAATAGGTCAATGAGGAGATTGCACAAGCAATCATAGGAGAGTGAGAGAGGTAACTATTCTCATAGGAGTTGTTATACATATGTCCCTTGTTCTTCTATAATTGTTTGTTTTCTTTTCTTCTTTCTTCATTTTTACCTAATATGTTCTCTAACAACAGTTTTTTTTTTTTAGCTTCTTCTTTTTTGTTGCGGCTTCAGCCCTAGATCTTCAGAGAATTGCTTCTTCTCTTGCGGGATAATGGGTATATTATTAAGTTTTTAAAATTCCAATTTTGTCCATGTTAATTTCTCGATTGGAATGTTCATGTGTCTATTTTCTTCCATTATGAGATTTTTACTAGTTATGTTTGCAGAGGCTAATTACATGTTCTATGCTCCTTTTCTTGTAATATTATTACTCTAATTCATTAGCGGAGAAATCAGGGACAGAGGGAGCTCATGATACACTAGTAGCAGATTGTGGAGATATAAGTGTGCTGCCTCACTAGATTCAAGAAAACTTGTTAAATATTTTTTTGGGAAAGAGAAGCTTGAAAGGCAGGTAACCCCTGCACCCAGACATGGGGATAAAATGACCACCCTGCTCCTCATGAAATGGAAATCCCACCCCTGTTGATGTTTCAGTGTGCGCTTCCATTGGTCCCCACGTTAATGCAAGGCCACGCTGCCTTTCAGGGAACCCTCTCCGATATTTTTTCAGTACTATGAGATTCCAATCCTTCATAACTAGTAACTGAATGCATGTAACCTTTCATACAAATAAATGCATGGTTCATTTTTTGACAATAATTCAGATCTTCAAAAGCCCGTACTCCAATGGAGTAATGATTAACCTTGCATGAAATTTTATTTGTAGAGTATATCTCTATGAAGTGCTTGATCATGTTGTCGTCATATGTCTTGATAAATTCCTATTTTATAACCAATCTAAATGAAATCTTGTCTGACCATGGGCGTGATCAGCAACTGGGAGAGACTTGAAAGACTAGTCTGATATGGATGAAACCAGTAAAAAATATATCTTCCACTTGGTTGATCTGGCTGGACCTGAAATTCATGTTTCAATCCAGGTGTTTAATGTAGTGTTGTATGTCTTATCATTGCTGGGAAAGTTTAATGTTTAGTTGTAGAATATGGCAGCCTTGTATAACTATAGCTTTTGAATTTTATCTAAGTTTGTTTGGAGTACGTACTGTGAATGAGATTGCTTTTGAATATGGAGGCCTATCTCTCCACCCTTCACTAATGATAAATTAGATAAAACATTACTTTGTATTATGATAGTTCAACTTGGATATGGGAACCATTGCACCTGATTTTGAGGCTAGACTCTCCAAAGCTTATTCTTCTTTGGGTCCTATCGAGTCAGCTAAAGTTCCCAAAAACCACCCTCGAGTGTTGTCAATCCTTTCTTTGTTTCTGGAGAGATCTGTTCAAAAGAATGAAAAGTTACTGGAGACTAAGCAAAAGAAAGATTCAGTTACAATATTTCAGAGGTATCTGCAGCTTCCTGCTCTGTTGTTGCTTACATCTATATTGAGAATTCAATGGACGCCCTCAATGTTTACTGCCTTGTAATTATGAGTGTGCTGGTAGTTGTAAAATTTATTGATTATGTGCAAGTATTCGAGCTTGTAGCCAGATCTCTTTATAGTTGGGTGTCATATATTTGAATTATCATGCCAAACATGAGGAACATAGATGATTGGCCTTCTGAGCTCTTACTATCAACATGACACTTGATCAGTGATTCATCCATCCAAGTTCTGATTCAGGACGTCTTGGATAAGAAGTCGCTCAAGAAGTATGCTGATGTGCCACAGTAATAAAATGCCAATCTATATAGCTAAAGTTGGACAGCACAAAGGAATAAGGTTTGTGGTTAAGGTTACCGTCGCAATTTGGCACCATGAAATTTAAATTCTGTTTGATTTTGGGCCTATGCCTGGTTGAAGAGTCGGCTGTTACGTAACCTGTTATGATCAATGATGTTGGCCTGTGTAGTATATACATACAAAATTGGCGAATAGCAATCATGGCTGAGGTCTTAAGACACATTGACCTGGAAACTAATATGTTTCATCTGAAGAAGCATAGAGTATAAGAAGGGAAGATAAGTTTGTGTCTGAACAATTCGTCCCTTTCCTTGCAGCATCTGACCGACTAGGATGCAGCTCTCTGCCATTAAGCTTTTCAAGTTTGCAAACAAGTATGTCTTTTGCAGGAACCCTAGTTTTTTTTTTTTTTTTTTCATTTCTAATACCTTATCTCTCTATTGCAGATATTGTGGTTTGTATCCTAATGTTGCGGAGGAGGAGATTAAGGCAAATATATTCTCAGTTTGGGGAACTTGTCTATGCTAATATCCTTTGGGTTAAGGATGTTGTTTTGTCCAATTTGGAACTCGGTATGTCCTTGTAAAATTAAACATCTGTTTTACTCATTTGCCTTATTTATCTAAGAAGATTCAAAATCTCTGATAAAAATGTGTGCTGCTTGTTCTCTTTTTTTAATGGTTCATGTGTACTCATGGCTATTTAATTAGACTAACACCACTTTATAGTTCAGCTGAATAATGTTAATCTAGAAGTCAAAAGGTTGTCCTAATTTTTTATTTGACATTTTCAGCCCATGCTGTGCCTCTGCTGGAGAAACAAATAAAGAGGTCGCATGGAACTATTATTGGTCAACAAATAGTTCGCCTTTTATGGAGTAGAAGCTCAACAACTAATGAGGTAAAGCTATTTATTTTTCTGCTGATGTCTGTAGAGATTCTTGCTATGGGGTGTCTAGGTGTTAAAATATGGGGAAGTGCTTTTCGAAGTCATGAATTCCTGAAAGGATAAGCAATGTTTACACCGCCACAAATTTGTAATGAGTTGAGAAAGAAATTGACCAAACTATGTTTTATGAAAAACTATCAGTAGGTTCATGATCTGACATTTTCACCATATTGGACAGGTCTCGGTTAAAAGTACTCTCTTTTGGTGTGGATGTGGGTGTGTGTGTGTGTGTGTGTGTGTATTTAGTGGTTGTCATTGTCTAATTGCTTGAAAAAATTCAGTCCTTTTGACTCAACCTTGATGAGATCTAGATATAAAATCAAGTCTACATTTAATGAAATAGATGATGGACATTCTACAGAAGCCAAAGTAACGGTTCTTGCCTACTGTGGTTACTGTCCGTTTCCAGCATTTGCACCATAGGTATATAAATATGAATCTTGAGCAGCACTATAAAGATGGTGCTGCTTAAGATTCATTTTTATATACCTATGGTGCATATGCTGGATATAGACAATACCCTGCATAGCACAAGTTACTTAACTTTTTAAGTGCTGGGACCTCCATATATTTGTAGAAAGTACTGATTTTTTTTTTTCTGATGAGTCTTAAATTGATTTAAAAGTATTCAAATGTGTTTCTATTCTTAATAGTTTCTTTCTCTTAAAGAAAGGGTGTCAAGCAAGGTTCAAATAAGTGCCGATTCTGATTCAATGAGTAGCCGGCAGTCCACCGTAATTGGCCTAAACCCTAGAAATTTGGCATGAATCAGCCAATTCGAATTATCCAGAATTGGAATCGGTATCAGCCATTCCCTTGACGAATCTCTCTCCCTTGGTTTTTAATGTTTAGTTTTCTTCCCTGCTGAAATTTATTTTGTTCTGTGCAGTTCATGAGAATCAAGATTTACGCATCTACGGTTGTGCAGAGATAGAGAAACCATTGATACCACTCTCCTTCCAGAATTGGGAGACATCAGTTGATGATTTCTAATTCCAGTCTGAAGCTTCTGACCGCTATCAAGGCTTCCACAGCCAATGACAGTGCTGCAGCAGGATTTACCTCCACCCCTGTTACTGGTTTTTGACTTGTATTGTTGTAGAAAAGCAATGCAGAACGTCTTCTCTTTCTTAGCTGTTGAGACATGTAGACACCAAGACCTCTTCTGAGCCACTTTTGGGCCTTATACTGGTGAACACCAACGACATTTACGGGATATGCTTTTTTTTGCTTCATTTGAAGAAACTCTGTTTTTTATTGTTTCATTTTGCTAATTTCAAGCAAATATTGTCTATGCGTACAGTTGTGCCATCCTCTTTCAGTTCTCAATGTACCATTGCAGTCTTTATTCTGAATGTTCAATTGCTGCTCTTGCTGTTCCGGATGTTCATTTAGAAGAATCAGAATAGGCATTGGTCGACACCATATTTTTCATTTTCTAGCATCAGCCACAATCAAAGTATGGGGATAGAATCAGATATGACTCAGGAATGGACAGAATGATTACAATATCTTCAATCATCTCTAAAGGCAATTAGTGGCCTAACCTACTTCTCCCCCTAGCCTAATTGAAGAATGGGGCTCTCTATTAGATATTTTCAGATAACCTTGAGGGAGTGGTTCGGGTTTGGACATGTTTTCCTCTTCCTTGGCTTGGAATCTTATCAGAGCTCGGGTGGAATTGGTCATGTGTCATGATGTTGTATGGTTAAATGGTCTCCTAACACAATCTTTCCTGCAACATAAACATCTCTCTTCTCTTGCCACATGATGCTTCTGTTGGTACGCCCCAAAGAACATTTATCTCCTGTTCTTTGCTTCTCCCATTTCTCCTCTGATTTGGGAAGGGATGCTTCGCAATACTAGTCACCAAGAAGGACTCTTGATTTTGATCGGGAGTGGTAATGGGTTTTGAAGACCTTCTATGGAAAATCTTGCCTTGACCAAGTGGGCATGCTTGCTTTCTATGCTACTATCTATCATGTTTAAATGGATAAAAACTAAGAATGTAGACCAAGAAATCAAGAACTCTTTAATAGATTTTGGTCTCCTTCAAAGTCCAGAGCAAGCTTGATCTCCATGCTACATCATGCTTGGAAACTCCTAAAAATAGGCATGTTGTTCAGTATTAGGATCTTCCTATCCAGTTGCATATTGCTTATAGGAATACCCTTGAGGCTGGTTTTTGTATACAATTTTTTTCCTTTTCATTGTGCCCCTCATTTGGGGGACTGCTATGCATTCTTCTCTGTTCATTGTAAATATAAAAAAATAAATTACTTTGGGCCCCAAGGGCTACCCATTTCAGTAACATTATCGAAAAAATGAAAGCCTAGAGGGCCAGAAACTGGTAACCAAAAGAGATGAAAGACCCAGCCAATTGACAAACATATTAGATACAGAGGAAAATATATGGTTTATGGTGGCTATCTTGTCTCTCTCTAAATAGTTTAGAACCCATGATCTATGGCTTTTCTGATAAAGCCCTTTATAATTGGGAGTTACTTAAAACTGTCTGCAGCTTTGAGGGTCATTTGCTTGGTCCACTAATTCATTCTCTGTATCTAATATGTTTGTCAATTGTTGACATTAAAATATTTACTGTTCTTGTTTCTTGGATGATAGCTAGGAGAATTATAGTATAGTGCTCTTGACTGATCTACTGCATATACCCAAATCTATTTATTTATGGTTTACTAGATCTATTTTTTTTCTACAGGACTTAAATGGTTGTGTTGATTTGGTCAGTTACATCATTTGCTTGATTTGGTTAGCCTTTTTTTTAAATTAATTTGTTATTTCCATCTTGAAGTGCTTATCGAATCTATCTACAAATGTTCAGTTGTACTTGTAGCTACTTATTCAATTTCTTCTTTGCTATATATATATATATATATTTATTTATTTTTTATACCCAGGGTGTTTGGATTTTTGACCCGACTAATCCCTGGTGTCACTGTGATACTGCTTACACATGATCAAGTCAGTTCGAGACGGAAACTCTCATGTGGTGATCCCAAGAAGTTAGGTGCAATAGCGAAAGTTTGATCACGAGACCTCACTTCCTGAGGCAGAGTACCATGTCCTCTCCAAGTTGGCCATTGTTAAAAAATGTATCCACTACTATTATAACGTTCATTCCTATATGGGTAAACAGGTACATCTTTTTTATTTAAATCCTAAATCCTAATTGACGTGAGGTTATTCTCTAGCGCACTTCACTCGCACGGCCATATCTGGTACATATGGTCCCTCACAACTGGATTGTACATAATTTTTTTTAATAAAAAATTGGACTGTACATATAAATGTATTACCACAACTCGATATCAAGTCGAATCTCAAATCTAGAAGCTTAAGCTCTTAGATGGAGAGAAAGAGAGAGAGTCCACCACCATGATCTTGGTAAACTTGAATATATATAATGTACTATCGTCTTATTGAGCAAGCATTGTAATTTAGGGATTTTTTGAACTAAGGTTTCTGGGCGAGTGCTCTTGCTGCAATTTGGGTGTATTTGAGTGATCTCCATTGTAACCTCTCTTCCACAGTAGTGAAACATCTTCTTCTTTGACCAAGGATGTGTCTTTGTTTTCTTCGTATTTGTTGGTGTTTGCTTTAACATATATATATATGTCTTTCGATTTTTATTGTGAAGATCTTGGTAACTAACTACATTGTTCGTTTCTAGCTTAGGGGTCCACACCATGAATCAGTCAATCAAAATTGATTCTTGAGTTGGGTGATTCAATCCGATTCTTTCTGATCTGCTACATTTCCAATTCATTCTAGTCAATTCGAATCACAAAAGGCATTGGCCAAATTTTACCTCCGATTCTATGTTTTTCAAACCTTGATCCACACTGCGTCTTTCTCATGTGTCTTTGTGACATAAGAACAATAAAAAGGAATCTTCTTGTACCAAATGCAAGAGAGCTTGTTGTGCTAGTATCAGTACCAAGCATGGATTAAGGAATTAGTATCGGATTGGATGAATAGGCCGGATTGTATTGTTTCCGGCCAATGCTGATATCGATCTTTGACTGCTTCTATGTTGGTGAATCACTATGGATTAAGGGTAAAATGGTAAAAATAAATGAAATCATGGGCAAATCCATCCAATATGGCCCCGTCTAGATTGTTATTAGATCGGTATTGGCCCAGACTGATACTTTATTGAATACCGGCAATACCATATTCTTGCTTTTTCTAGCATCAGCTACAATCAAGGTTCTGCCATAGTCCTCAACCTTAGCTAGGGAACTTGGTCAGGACATGGAGTATGGGATCTTTTCAAAATATAGACTTTAGGTGGAGTTTAGATCAGGTCCTCCTACGAGAATCATTCTCATTACGGTGCCTGAATCCTGATCCACATATGGAATTCACTCACTGTAAAAAATTTATTGTAAGAAGAGAGAGAACAAGTAGATTTCATGTGTGGATCAGGCACCTTACGAGAATGGTTCTCTTACTAAGACCTGATCCAGACTTCTCTAGGTGGCTCATGTGATTAGGAAGAGGGCAAATATTGATAGGGCTTCTACACTTCTTCGGTTGGACAATTGGCATCCACATGGGGTGTCATATACAACTATGAAGACAAAATTATATATGACTAGGGAATGGATAGAATGGCTACAATATCCTCAATCATCTTTAAAAAGCGATTGGTGGCCAAGCCTACTTCCCTAGCCTGATTGAAGCATGGGACACTCAACCAGATATTGTTGGAAGACCTCGAGGGAGTGGTGATCAAGTTGCTTGGGCTGAATCGGGTTTGGGCATGTTTTCCTCTTCCTCAGCTTGGAACCTCATTAGAACTCCAATGGTCTTACATGGTCCCATGTTATGATGTTGTACAGTTAAATAATTATATACAACTTTGCAGTTTCATGGTATGGATAGCATTCACCCCGTCTCTCTTTATACGGTCTTAATTTCCTCCAACATAAACATCTCTCCTTTCCCGCTTCATAATGCTTATGTTGGAACGCCTATAAGAACATTCATCACCTATTCTTTACTTCTACCTTTTCTGCTTGGATTTGCGAAGGGATGCTTCACAAATTCTAGTCACCTAAAAGGACTCTTGAATTTGAGTAGGAGTGGCAATGGTTTTTGAAGGCCTATGGAAAATCTTGCCTTCACTAAGTGAGCGAGCTTGCTTTTTGTGTCACCATCTATCATATTTGAATGAAAAAAAAAAAAGAAACTATGAATGTACACCAAGAAATCAAGAATTCTTAAATAGTTTTGGGCTTCTATCTCCTTCAAAGTCCAGATCAAGCTTAATATCCATGCTACATTGTGCTTGGATACTCCTAGAACTACGCATGTTGTTCAGTCTTGGGATATTCCTTTCTAGTACCATATTTATTCTCTTGTACCCATTGAATATATATATATTGCATCCGTTTGAAAAAATTTGAAGTCTGAAAAGCTTCTAAAAGCTATAAAACAGGGCCATCTACGAAGTTTCAATCATCAATTTTTTCTCATTCTATGTCTTTCAGTCAGTATTAAGTGTGTGCCTTAGATTTCAAAGTGCCTTGGATTTTTGTTTGTATCATATGAGGGCGAGTGAGATTGTAAAAGAAATATTTAGGAGATATGAGTGTGTGTTGGAACTTGTCAAATTTTTTCCATCAATGTGTCGTTGTTTCTCTCCTTTTTCAATTTTTTTTTCCTAACGACGGGTATCCAGACCTTCAACCTAACTAGTCTCGCGGGCCCATACTGACCCCACAACCACATGAACTGGGTCATACAGGGGTTGAATGAGAACCATTCAACTTTCACCGAAAGTAGAGAAGAGCATTAAGCACCCCCGTGAGTCAATGGCCCCAAGGAGGTAAGAGGGGTCAAACTCAGAACCACACGCTTCTTGGGGCGAAGGTCCCTCTATCCGTTTTCAACATCTGAGTGTTTATTATATATGTAAGTTTGATCTTATCTTAATATATTTGATATAATTATTTTACTACTTCGTTCTGTCTAATTTCTATGATTGCTAAAAATAAATGTTTACATGAAATCTCTTTAATTGATGATTTCATAGAGGAGCCTGTTGCTAAACCCAACAAAAATGGTATATAAAATGCCAAGGACAATTGCGGAGCTTAGTGCAGTAGAACCCATGCTCCAAAGAGATTTTGGTTTCGATCCATTGTTCCTCACATTATCCCCCTTTATTTTCCCTTTGCTCCCATCCTTCTTTGTTAACACAAAGAAAAAGAGAGGAACTTAAAAATTCGTCAAAACTAAATCTAATACTTAAGCTTAACCTATAAACCATTTGAGATTTCAACAAGTTTTCATAACATGTCAAGAAAAAGAATTAAGTACAATAATAGACTTGAGTTGTTGGTAACAATAGAAAGGCAATGATATAATCTGGCATTAAGAACAATAATGGTGGACATTTTACAAATATGAAATACTACAAGGAAAAGAAAATCCTGGAGTAGCAACACTCCCAATTATTTATTTTAGTGACTTCTTCTAACTTAGTTACCTGGAAATCAGCATGGCTCTTACATGCCCTTGTGAAATTTGAAATAGCTGTGCAATACCAAGATGTGCCATTAGAAGCCATACTTGAGTGATAAATTCTCCACCTCTTCTCAGTTGTTGAGCATGGTTAGTCCCTTTACATTGACTTGCAGCATAAGACAACATCTCGATCCACACAGGACTTATTATCTCCCATTTAACAAACTTCTCTCCCTCAAACGATAGCAAAGTTTTTGCCAGCCTACATGCATCAAATAGTACCGACTTGCTTTGATCTCCTTTCACTTCAACGGGTCGAATATCTGTGTTCACCTCAAGCAACTTCTTGCAAGCTTTAATTTTGTCTAATTTTGACTTTGTTTCTTCGAAAAACCTTTCTGCTTCTACTCGAGTATCCCTGAACCTGATTTGCCCAATCCCTTCAGGCATCATAAAAGGACACATTATAAGAAGATACAACATATAATCTGATAATAACTTGCTTGTTTCACGTTGCAATTCCGTGAAAGGAGAAACATTATTATCACACTCGTAGCAGAGATCTGTAGCAATGTGCCAAAGAAGAATGCTTTGATCAAATTCTATATCATTTAGACTCCACTTAAGCTTATCCTGAAGATGACCATTATTTCCAAGTACACCATCACCTCTACTTGTGCACAAATCCTTGACATCCTCAATCTTGGCAACTTTTCTTGATTTTCTCTTGAGCTCTTTGAAGATTAATTCTTTGGACTTGAAGAAGACTTCCTTAGAGTATTTATAGTAGTAGTTTTCTAGTAATTTGTCAACACGGAGGAGCCTTTGAACTTTAGGTAATATTTTGGGTGGTTTATCTTTCACAGAAACACTTAAAAAGTTATACTGTGCCACTAAATTAGACCACTATTAAGTTTGTCTCGAATTCTTGACCCGTTTTGAAGATTGACCCGATCCGACATATTTTGGTGGCGACCCGAATGGGAATTTTTTTGAGATCTGTGATGGAAGCAGAGGGGTTGGGCCGATAGGATCAACCGCGACCCGATGGGTCGACCCACGATTTTTGAGTATATATAATGTACTGTTGCTTGTTGAGAAAGTCATTGTATTCTAGGGTTTTCACGCAGCTGGGGTTTCAGGGCGAGTTTTTCCTCGTCGCTGCTAGGGTGTAATCTCTCTTCTGCATAGTGAATCATCTTCTTCTTCGCCCGAGGACGTAGCACATCACTCTGGTGTGTGAACCTCGTTAAATCTCTGTGTCGTACGGATCTATTGTCTCTTTATTATTCGTGTTTCTTGGTGTTTGATCTAACAACCACTTTTCCTGTAAGACAATGTTTTCTCCAAAACATTGGACTCTACAGGAATGTGCATCTTGTGCTTACTTAGGTAAAGGAATGCCCAGTCAGAGAAAGTCAGAACGAACATGGCATAAATCTCAAGAATCAATGCTCCGATGAACAAGATGTAAGTTATGATTCTATCCACATTTGAATATCGATGGTTATCACCCATCAAGAAGGCCACGAGCAGAATGATTGCAGACAAGAAACTGATGCAACGCAGAATCAAGCCTAGAAGAGAATAGATCAAGGCAGCTTTCGAATAAAGTAAATCATATATGAACCTGAGTTCCACCTCGATTACTTTGAAAGATGTTCTTGATGAAGTGTCTTGGAAGAATTCTCTGCTCTTCTTCCAGTCATCACCACTTAAGATGAGATCCGCAAAGAGACGCTTGAATGTCTCAAAGAATTCATATGCTTTAGGCAAAACCTCTGCATCAGTAAGGTTGGATTCACTGCCTATGCTGTTGGAAGGATTATTTGGTTTCTGCTGATGAGCTTCTTCGTGTTCGTCAAGCATTTCCAACTGAAAATCTTCAATCCTTCCCACAGTGACTCTGGACCCTTTGGCTTGCTTAGAATCATAATCGTTCATGAATTGGGCATAATTGGGGCCTGGATCTGGACGATCAAGCATAGAGTCTCTGAAATGTTCCTTACTTGCCAACCTGAGAACCCATGTCCTTTCCCCATACTTGACAATTCCAGGGACAAACATGAAGATCGTAAGAATGGAGACTCAGCTATAAGTCCATGACCTGATCAAAACATAAACTGCAATACCAACTTGTTGGACTAGTCCAAGAAAGTGCCTGAGCCACAATTCATTATCTTCTAAGGAGTAAGCAGTGATGGTGTCCGGACCACCAAGGTGCAAAAGCAGAAATGGAGCCCAGAGAGTCGTTAGTTCAGTGCTGCCAGGCTGTCCTTGACCGTGGGAGAGGGCACCAAGGGCAGTAGTTGCTACAGTGTCTGCAGATAAGTAATATAACCAAAGAACAATTCGCACCCAGAGAGTAGCCATGTACTTTCTACGACTACCCAAGAAGATGAGAATGACTTGTAATAGAAGGCTAAGAACAACCAGAACCCGGAGCTCCCATTCATTCCAGAGCTTTTGAACCTCTTCTGAGAAAACCTCCACGATCCTACTCCTCTTCTCTATAACCAGCAAACTGCTAATGACTGAAAACCCACAAAAAAATTAGTTGCAGGGGGAGGCAGGGGAAGTAGTGTTCAGGAAGTGAAAAGTTCATTTAATTCTTCAAATCAACTTTTCACGAAAATATATCTTCCACTTGGTTGATCTGGCTGGACCTGAAATTCATGTTTCAATCCTGGTGTTTAATGTAGTGTTGTATGTCTTATCATTGCTGGGAAAGTTTAATGTTTGTTGGTAGAATATGGCAGCCTTGTATAACTATAGCTTTTGAATTTTATCTAAGTTTGTTTGGAGTACCTACTGCGAATGAGATTGCTTTTGAATATGGAGGCCTATCTCTCCGCTCTTCACTAATGATAAATTAGATATAATATTACTTTGTATTATGACAGTTCAACTTGAATATGGGAACCATTGCACCTGATTTTCAGGCTAGACGCTCAGAAGTTTATTCTTCTTTGGGTCTTATCGAGTCAGCTAAAGTTTCCAAAAACCACCCTCGTGTGTTGTCAATCCTTTGTTTCTGGAGAGATCTATGCAGAAGAATGAAAAGTTACTGGAGACTAAGCAAAACTAAGATTCAGTTACAATATTTCAGAGGTATGTTGGTCACATCTTCAAGTACTAAAGCTCCAGCTTCCTGCTCTGTTGTTGCTTACATCTATATTGAGAATTCAATGGACGCCCTCAATGTTAACCACCTTGTAATTATAAGTGTGCTGGTGGCTGTAAAATTTATTGATTATGTGCAAGTATTAGAGCCTGGAGCCAGATCTCTTTATAGCTGGGTGTCATATATTTGAATAATCATGCCAAACATGGGGTACATAGATGATTGGCCTTCTGAGCTCTTACACACTTGATCAGTGACTCATCCATTCAAGTTCTGATTCAAGAGAAGTCGCTCAAGAAGTATGCTGATGGACCACAGTAATAAAATGCCAATCTATATAGCTAAAGTTGGACAGCACAAAAGAATAAGGTTTGTGGTTAAGGTTACCGTCACAATTTGTCACCATGAAATTTAAATTTCGTTTGATTTTAGGCCTATGCCCGGTTGAAGAGTCGTCAGTTAAGTAACCTGTTATGATCAATGATATTGGCATGTGTAGTATATATATACAAAATTGGCGAATGGCAATCATGGCTGAGGTCTTAGACACATTGACCTGGAAACTAATATGTTTCATCTGAAGAAACATAGAGTATAAGAAGGGGAGATAAGTTTGTGTCTGAACAATTCATCCCTTTCCTTGCCAGGAGGAGATTAAGGCAAATATATTCTCAGTTTGGGGAACTTGTCTATGCTAATATCCCTTGGGTTAAGGATGTTGTTTTGTCCAATTTGGAACTCGGTATGTCCTAGTGAGATTAATATCTGTTTTACTCGTTTGCCTTGTTTATCTAAGAAGATTCAAAATGCCTGATAAAAATGTGTGCTGCTTGTTCTCGTTTTTTAATGGTTCATGTGTACTCATGGCTATTTAACTAGACTAACACCACTTGATAGTTCGGCTGAATAATGTTAATCTAGAAGCTAGTCTTTTTATTGATGTCATTTATACTTCATTGTTATATCCTTTCTAACAACTTTATCCCCTCTTTATTTACTGACTTTTATACAAAAGGTTGTCCTATTTTGTTATTTGACATTTTCAGCCCATGCTGTGCTGCTGCTGAAGAAACAATAAAAAGGTCGCATGGAACTATTATTGGTCAACAAATAGTTCGGAGTAGAAGCTCAACAACTGATGAGGTGAGTCTATTTATTTTTCTGCTGATGTTTGTAGAGATTCTTGCTATGGGGTGTCTAGGTGTTAAGCATATGGGGGAGTACTTTTCGAAGTCATGAATTCCTGAAAGGATAAGCAATGTTTACACTGCCACAAATTTGTATTGAGTTGAGAAAGAAATTGACCACACTATGCTTTATGAAAAACTATTAGTCGGTTCATGATCTGACATTTTCACCGAATTGGACAGGTCTCGGTTAAAAGTACTCTCTTTTGGTGTGAATGAGGGTGTGTGTGTGTGTGTGTGTGTGTGTTTAGTTGTTGTCATTGTCTAATTGCTTGAAAAAATTCAGTCCTTTTGACTCAAATTTGATGAGATATAGATATAAAATCAAGTCTATATCGAATGAAGTAGATGATGTACATTGTACAGATACCAAAGTAACGGTTCTTGCCTGCTGTGGGTACTGTCCGTATCCACCATTTGCACCATAGGTATATAAAGATGAATCTTGAGCAGCACCATCTTTATATACCTATGGTGCTGCTCAAGATTCATATTTATATACCTATGGTGCATATGCTGCATACGGACAGTACCCAGCATAGCACAAGTTTACTTAACTTTCTAAGTGTTGGGACCTTCATATATTTGTAGAAAGTCTTGATTTGTTTTTAAGATGAGTCTTAAATTGATTTAAATGTATTTGAAGGAGTTTCTATTCTTAATAGTTTCTTTCTCTTTAGTAAAGGGTGTCAAACATGGTTCAAATAAGTGCTAATTCATATTCAATCGGTATTCGGGAACACACCATAATTGGCCTAAACCCTAGAAATTCAGCATGAATCGGCCAATTCAAATCAGCCAGAATTGGAATCGGGATCAGCCATTTGTTTCCAAATTTTAAAACCTTGGGGTCAAGTTAGTAGTTCCAAAGCAGTTAAAAAGAATTTATTTTTAAAGTTCCCTCTGTTCTTTCTTATTAAACTTTATAGAGGATTTAAACCCTTTAGTTCCTGGTAAGATTTTATGGAATAATGAGAGATGTAAACACTCTAGTTGTATATGAATTTTGATGGAATAATGAACTGCTATTCTCTCTCTCCCCTCTTTCTTTCCTTCTTCTACTGAAACTTTTTTCTCAATGTTATTGTTTGTTGGTACTGTTCAAAGTCTCAAAGCTTTCTTATTTCTTTCCTTAGCTTATATATTATACCATAGAGGACTGGATTGTATGCGCGAACTACCTCCTTATTTTGTTCATTTTCCCCTTTCCTATTATATTCGTTTTGGAATCAAAATGTTTACATACCCCCCCCCCACTCTCTTCATCTGTGTCCCCATTCCCTCCCCGTCTGCTCCTCTC
Organism: Macadamia integrifolia; assembly: GCF_013358625.1. Lineage (NCBI taxonomy): Eukaryota > Viridiplantae > Streptophyta > Magnoliopsida > Proteales > Proteaceae > Macadamia > Macadamia integrifolia. The sequence goes on from NC_056559.1 coordinate 29,502,876, forward strand.
ATCCCTCGTCTCTCGCCTCCCCCACCCCCTTTCTCCCAATGAAAACCCCTTCCTTCATTAAGCCCTACTCTGTCCTCCTTCATCTCTTTTAAATGGAATTTAGACTTCCTGGCCAACTTTGATCTATCTAGATCTGCAGATTGATGTTGTAGGTCACCCAAGATACCGCTTCAGTTAGAAGCATGTATTTCTTTTTTTTTTGGAGGGGGGGTGTTGGAGGGCTTGTAGACATTCTAATCTGCTGATGGCAATGCCGAAGGTGGGTTAGTTTCATCTCTGTCCTCTATAAATCTGCTATTGTAATTGGCTAATTGCCTTCTTTCTGTTTATTTTTTTATTCTTTTTCTCTTAATACAAATGATCTTTTAGCCAAAAATTAAAAAAAAAGGAATTGAAACAATGCAACTTCTGTCTGGTTTGTTCATGAATCCCTCTCCCCCGGTTTTTCATGTTTAGTTTTCTTCCCTGCTGAAATTTATTTTGTTCTGTGCAGTTCAGGAGAATCAAAATTTATGCATCTACGGTTGCAAAGAGATAGAGAAGAGAATCCATTGATGCCATTCTGATTATAGATTTGGGAGACTTCAATCAATGATTTCTAATTCCAACCTGAAGCTTCTGACCCCATCGATGCTTCCACAGCCGATGTCAGTGCTGCAGCAGGATTTCCCTCCACCTCTGCTGCTTGTTTTTTACCTGTATTAATGTAGAAAAGCATTTCATTCTTCTTAGCTTCTGATAAATGTGAGACGCCAAGACCTCTTTTAAGCAACCTTAAGACCTCATACTGGTGAATGCCAACAACATTGTTGCCCCATTAGTTTTAAGTCTCTTAGGTTTCCTTAGGATGTGCATTTTTTGCTTCTTTTGAAGAAAATCTGTTATTTATTGTGTTCCTTTGGCTTATTTCAAGCAAATATTGTCTATGCTATACAGTTGTTACATCCTCTTTCAGTTCTCATTATACTGTTGAAGTCTGTATTCTGAGTGTTCAATTAAATGGAATGTTCAATTCCTGCTCTTGCTGTTCCGGATGTTCATTTAAAAATAAAGCAATTATAAATTTTTTATTTTTTATTTTTTGGGGTTGATGTAGCTCGCTTTGGCTCTGTTTGGTTGTAAGGGAAGAGGAAGGTTTACCCTTTTTGAGTCGTTTGGTTGCAGGGGAAGTAGAGTAAACTTAGCAAAGCTGTTTGGTCTGATGTAAAATTTAAAGATTTGTAATCCAGCTTGCTTTACCAACTTGTAACCAATACACCCATCCCTATTGGCTCTAGTCCACTTATTATAGCTTTTCCTAGTAGTTTATTTTATGCATCCAAGTAGCACTTCATTCTGGAACTCCCCCCTGTTTCCTCTTTCAAATTTCAAGAAGGCCACTTGTCCACCCAATACACGGACAATGATCTTTCCAAGACAGAACATGGTCTTATTCATTCAAGACTCATGAACCCCATCTGTGATCTGTTGCTGCTAAAATTTGGTTGAACATAAATGCTGGTAATGTGTCATGACTCAGTTGTAATATTGCTTTCCTTCTGTGAAAGAGAACCACTAGATACTTGATTGGACTTCTATTTAAGAAGGAAAGGGTGGTAGTAATTACCTGGGAAGTTTTATATTTTTTTTACAATATAAACCATGACGTCTAGATTTGGTATAGGATCGCTAAAAATGTTTTCCATACAGTTGGTAGTAACTTGGAAGTAATGGTCATATTGAATTATTCATTGATTATACTATTAATATGTTGGGGGCATTTAGGTCATTTCAAGGATGGTGCATTTGAAGGATTTGTCTGGTACATTTAACAACACCTTCCTATTTCAACCCCATAGTGATCATGTCACTCCTTGTTGACCTTCATTGCACAGCCAATATATCATGGCAAATTTGTTCATTCTGTAGTGTTGGAACTTGGAAACTGATTCAATGCAACACACAAGGTATGATAAATTGATGCTTTAGAAAATATGGAAATTCATATCGATGGAACTATTCATTTTATTGTCCATTCCTTACAGTCCTTATTGAGAGCCAGGTTTGAGTGGAAAAGTGGTACTCATTTTTTATTATCAATTTCTAATGATGCTTTTTGGAACAATCACTTTTACTATACTAATGGGTTCTGGCAAAGTAATTAGTAAGGGATTTGAATTTTTATGCTTCCCAACTCTAGAAGAAGCGGACAAGGCTATGATTACTATTCATGGATTATTGTTTAAACTTGGCTTCATCTTTTTTTTTATCATGAATTTTGTAATTTAAACATGGGTCTTTAATTCAATTGGCAGAGTACTTGTAGTGTGGGAAATGATTCCATACCTTAAGAGGATGGCGGTTCAAATCCACCAAGTTCCTTGTCTATATTTTCATTTTAACCTCAATGGTAGTGTCATGGGAATATCTTGGTTTCTTAAACAGAAAAACCTAATAATTTTTTGAATGAATTATGTAGGAGTGAAAGTGGTTATTTTTTGCAAAATTTTCATAATATTAACGGATGAGTTAGGCCAAGTCAAGTCAACAATTACAACAATTGAATAAGTTAGAAACTTGATTAAAGTGGCAAGGTTTAGTCGAAATAATAGAGTTTAAGTCGAGTCTCCCATGTTACTAAATCACTTAGAGAGAAGAAAAAGAGAGATATTTTTCCAAGATCTCTCTCCCCTATCCTAGAATAGAATTAACTATTGCTTGTCTAAAAAAAAATGTCGTAATTGTCTATCGTTATTTAAAATTTTAAAATTAATATTTAACAATCATTTTAAATAGAAAAAACCATTGCAGTTTTTTGAATGAATTTTGTAGGAGGGGAAGTCTCTCTCTCTCTCTCCCTAGAATAACATTTAACCATTAATTATCTAAAAAAGAGGCTTTATTTGAAATTTAAATTGCTAATTCCTTCAATGGATATCATAGATGATTGAAATTCATTTAGTTTGATGTGGACATTTTGTTCTCTCTCCCTCTAACACTCACACACATGCACACACACAGAGCCACACGTGCACTTTTACTAGTGTATATATATATATACACATATATTAAAGGAGAGGGTTCGGTAAAAGGAAGCGTGACCCCTACACCAAGAGAGCACTAGTAGAACCACCAATATGGAAGGACTTTCCACCTTTAATGAGGGGTAGCACGGTCATATTTCCCCTCACTTTGTCGGTTCTAAAAAACATAACAAAATGGTCAATATCAATTGAATCGGAATGGTGTCGGCCTTGACCGATCCCCAATCTTGACCTTTCCGAACCCATTCCACATGTATGGTTCAAAGGTAAAAAAGTAATAAAAACTTATTTTCTTGTTGAAAAAGTAGGGGTAAATCTGTCCAACATGGTTTGATCCAGTCTGTTCCAAAATGATATCAGTACAACCTTATGAGCAAACCAATGATGATGAGAGTGACATTCTAAACACTATGGAAGTTTTCATGGGCCACAAAAGCGAAAGCTTCATGGTCGTTTTTGGGCTGAGTTTTGACAAATTGATGTGGCCCATTTGTAAATTGATGGAAGGGCTTGCCTTGTGATTTTTTTTTTTTGCTAAGGTGGATTGGGATTCTACCACAAGTCAGAAACTCTCTCCGAGCTTATTAGGGTATGTGCTAGCACCGTGGCTTTAAGCCCTATTCAGCTTGTTAGCTTTGTTTGGTTGCAAGAGAAATGTAAATATTTTCTTAAAAAGTTAAATAAAGTTTAGACAACCAAGAGCAATCTAGAGTTGAGAGTGATAAATTTGCATAAATAGATGCAAGTGTTATTAGCATTCGGTAATGATTCCTTTTGCCATATAAGACATAATTTGGGGGAATACTAACAAATCGTTAAAAGGTGGATATATGACTATGGCATACATGCCCATCACTGGCTCTCTCTCCTCATTTATTTATATAGACCATTTATATACAAATCAGACACCCACTAAAACTTTTTTCTATTTTTAGGATGTTAATTTAAAGAGGCAGCATGTTGATCCCTCTCTCATAGAAAGTTCTCTCAAACAATTGCCAATAATCACATGTGCTCCCAATGTATATGGGCGGCGTATGAAATCAATGAAAGAATGAGATTTATTGATGCCAATTCTACGGATAGGATTACTCCCGACCACCAATACGGCTAACTAAGGTGTCGATCAGAAAAACTTTTGCATATATATATATATATATATTGAGGTTTTCTGGTCTGTCAACCCATTTAGGAATCTTGTGAGGGTAGTTTTTAAGTCGTTGATTAGAAGTACAAAATTTTAGTACGTTGATGTGGAATATTATCGATAATAGAAATATAGATGGTGTATACGTATGAACAACGATCATGAATACTCTTTTCTTCTTGGGATGTTTCATTGATTGATGCCCCTTTCCCTTTTTCATCTTCTTTCCTCTCGCCTCCTCCCCAACCTGCCCACCGTCATTTCTGTCAATGAAGGAAGTGGGAGTGGAGACTCTGTCAGAAGGGTTTGCCCTCTTAATGCGAATGGAGCAAATGGAGTCTACAAAGAATAAGAAGAAAAAAGAAGAGGACGACCTTCTCCTATTATGAGCAGAGGATGAAAATGTAGAAGAGCAACACCTGATGACCACATGGGTGATATGGTTCTTCTGGTTGTTGTAGAAGTAAAGTTGATGGAGTGGGAAGATAAAGTCCAAAACTTCAGCGACTCCATCGTGTAAATCTCTGTCTACCCCCTGTGGACTTGTCTGACATTTAGTTGACAAATTCAGTATTAGGAATTGTTCGGAAGGCGTAAAATTCAGAATAATTGGGATTGACGAATGGGTGAGGTGCTCTCTGTTCCGGTTTCGATGACAATTATTTGAAATTCGAAGCACCAGCATTGTTAGTCACATGACCAAAACTGTTAAAAGAATTTAATTGTCCTCCGAAACAACCTTCAATCTATCCCTTCGGTTTTTACTGGGAAAAAAAAAATTCTATCCCTTTGGTCAAAAAACTTGAAGGTTTGATATGATTTGATCAGAGACGCGTGGGCAAACTATCACAGGAAAAAGAAAAAAGTCAAAAATGAGGAGAAGAACCTAAGCTCTGATAGTCTAGATTAAGTATGTGAACGAGTGGGTTCCAAGGGAAAAGGAAAATCTATCTTTTGTATCTGTTTGAGAATTAGAAAGGATGGACAAAGAGAGAAGGAACAGGTACATGCCGATAGAGAGAGAACAGGGGTGATAATCGAGATACTAGAGAGCGAGACCAAGGGATCGTTTGATAACGTTTCTGCTGTTTCTATTTCAAGAAATGGCGGAAACATAAATTTCTATTTCTAGAAACAGAAACGGAATTGAAGGTGTTTGATAGGTCATGTTTCTAGAATTCGATAGTAACCAACGAAAGAATAGCCACAATTCATTTCCATAAATGGTGAAACAAGTAGAACAAGTTTCACCTGGGTCGTTTCTTGAGCCATAAATAGTTAGAAATTTCTATTTCTATTTCTGAAAACAAGTCAAACAAAACAGTTTTATTAAAAGCTTTTTGTTCCGTTTCTACCGTTTCTGGACACAGAAACTGCAGAAACGTGTTTCTTGAAACGTTATCAAACGGACCCCAAAAGTACCATGCGAGAAGGAGAGAGATAATGCAGGGCCTTACTAGAGCTGTCTAACAGCCGGAGTTGGTCTTCGCTCGACGACTAAGATGATGGGAAGCCGGGAGATGATATGCTTGACCTGGGGCTGGGTGCATTGAGTCTTGAAGATGCTGCTAACAGTGTCCTGAGTCTTGGGTAAGTATTGTAACGGACGGTTGAAATATTTGGATTCTATTTAAAAGGATGAGATTAGTCCCGATCAACTATATTATTAGCTGTAGTGCCGACCATATATATACATATACTACAATGCATCTTATTTTTTTATTTTTTTATTTTTATCAGATAATGCATCTTATGTGGAGCGCTTTAATTTTATTCTTTTCTTGGAGGAAGGATTGCTTATTCAAGACAATGGAGTGAAGAATTTTTATTCTTTTCTTGATGCAATTAAGGGGTGATTGATTTACTTCATCAGGTATCCATATCTTTAATGAGATACTCTTATATCTTTATTTTTGAGTATCAGTCGAGGTGCGAAAGAAGAAGAAGAAGAAGAAGTAGTTAGCAACACAACATCTATCTAGTCTTTCCATATTTTGTTCTTTAACCACATTGTACAAGTAATATGGGCAAGCCATCTCTTGTGAGGTGCTTTAATTTTTATTCTTTCCTTAGATGCAAGATAGCTTCAAGGAATGTTGCTTTACTTTCTTTTCTTGGTGTATAGAGTTGCAAGAAGTGGTTGCTTGATTCGTTACTATACTCACCCATCCAGTTCTTCCTTTACTCTTATTAGTTCTTTGTGTGTGCAGTTTATGGTTTCTTCTGGCTTTCTACTGAATTGATCGATATATTGCTTCTTGTTTATGCAGGAAATTAAAATGGCTAAGAGAGATTACGCAGCTGCTGGTAAAGAGTTGATGATTTCTACCACTTTCGATTGTTTGCAGTTCATGCATAATTTCTTCTTCTTCTTCTTTTTCTTTCTACGGAATTGATCGATTGCTGCTTCTTATTTACACGCACAGGAAAAATGAGTATGAGAGATTATGCAGCTACTGGTAAAGAGTTGATGATCTCTTCTACCACTCTCGGACAACGACGACGACGAGGTGTTGAGGAGGAGGAAGAGTATGAAAAGCTTCAGGGTATTGTAAGAGAGACCAACGAGGTACTTACGGATTTAGAATGGCGAAATTTGCGAGGTGAAAGAGTGTGGAGGGAGTTTACCCTGATTAAAGAATTATATTACAAAGCAGATGACGTGTTGGATGAGTTGTCATATGAGGAATAGTGGGGACAATTCCTCCGTATAAATTAAGTGGACCATCAATGGAAGAGAGTTGGGCATTGGTCAGGAGAAATGTATTTGGGAGAGGAAGTGCAGTATTGGGGACTCCAAATCTAGTCAGAATAGGATTGAAACTTGTTGAAGAATGCCAAGGTTTTCCGTTAGCTTTAACAATTCTAGGTGCCATGATGCACTTCAAGACAAATATGCAAGAGTGGACAACTGTCCTAAATACTATGAAAGCACTACATAGAAATGGAAATCCACCTATTGATTCCACGCGGATTATTTGTTACAATTACTTGCCGTCACCATTGAAACAATGCTTTTCATACTACTCGGTATTTCCTAAGAATTTTATAATTGAGAAGAAGAAATTGATTCAACTATGGATGGCTCAAGGTTTCCTAGAACAAGAAGCATCATCATCGTCGTCCGTTAATAATAATGGAGATGGAGATCATGATGAAGTAATATTAATAGGGGAGGAGGAGGATATAGGGAATGCATATTTTAAATCATTGGTGCTCAGGTCCTTCCTTCGAGTTGTCAAATTCGATGATAATGGTGAACCATTAGAGTGCAAACTTTAGAATAAGAGATCTTCTGGAGTTTGCTCTATTGATTGACACAACAGGCAGCTTGTTAATGTTATTTTAATCCATTCCTACCCAAACTCAGATAGAATCAGCCAAACGTGGCCAACTCAACTCAAGGATCCAATCATGATCCTGGATCTGAGTTTTTAATCCTTGGCAAGCCCCACCTTCCTTTATCCATATGTAAAATTTGAACAACCAAAAGGAGCTTTCCATGTGTCAGAACAGAGCCTTCAAACCCAATTGAAATGTCAAAAAAGGGGCAGGGTAGTTTAATTGCTGAAAAGGGGAAAGCCAAATACAAAGTGGACATATGGTTGAGTTGAACCACTGAGTTGGGCTTGTGCACAATCTAGGTTGCACTTCTCTATCCAATGGTTCAGGTTGGTTACATCATCCTCTATTTTTCTATCTTTTTGTTTATCTACTTATCCTTCCTTTGTTCTTCTAAACTCCTTAATTTTTCCCCTTTCTAGTTTTTCTTTTAGAGGGTGTTTTGTTGATCTGATGTCATTTTTTTTTCTTTCACCATGATTTTATTTTGTTGATCTTATGATAGTATGTGTTTTAGGCTATGTTTGGTAACCAAGAAAAGAAAAGAATTCAAAATTTTGAATTTGATGAGAGAGAGAGACACATAAAAAAGTCATTGTGTAATCGTATCTTTTGTCTTATTATGTCTTTTGTATGTAACATAGTCTAAATGGAAAATTTAGTCTCTATTAATACTTGTGACCCACTTTTGTTGGTTTATTGGGGCTTATTTATTCTATGTATGACAATAAAATGTCATTGTGATGGTCATGAATGTAGAAGTGGATGATGAAATTCTTGTATGGTTCAATGCTTTTTGTAGCAAAGAATCCAGAAATTTGGCTTTGTAACTAAAGGATTTGTTGGTACTTGAATTGATGTTAAATATGAGTAGTAGTTTGAAAGGGAAAGGATTCAGTAGATGTCATTGTGTTGAGGTGTTTTTTGAGAAAGACATTTGGAGCTTCTTGTTTTGGGTCTGTTGTTCAAAAGATGAAATTGTAACATTTTTGAGAAAGGCATTTGGAGCTTCTGAATAATTTCATTGCTGAACTCAGGCACTAGAAAACACAATACTCGAAAGCCATGTTTATATCTTGGTCTTTAAACATCAATAGAACTAAGAGCCTCTAGCTGTTAGGCATATTAGTAAACCGGTGAAATCTTAATTATGAAGCCTGGAACGTAAAGATATTTATGATGAACATGATCAAGTCAATTCTAATGCAAGGATTTTACTGGAGTTTATATTTTCTGATTGTTAGGCATTTCTTCTAGTTTAGGTGGATAATTGGATGTAAAATTTATTGATTCTTTTTTCTTTGGAAACTTAAGAAGTATGTCCTGCAACTATAGATCATAGAATTGTGTACAATCAGACAACTGAGTTTTATTTGTCGAGTCCCTTGGCTGGTGAGTTCTGTTGAATTTCTGGTTTTGTGTCGCCCTTGTACTGAAAAAGTTGCAAATTTATTGCTATATTTTTTCTCAGCTCCTGTTGGTAAATGGAATCTACTTGATTATATAGTTGTTAATCAATAATTTAAGTCTTAGACAAATTATTTATCTTTTTGATACCATTGTGATATGAAGGGAACAACTTGAATGATGGAAAAGAAGAATCAGTGCTTACATTTGTTCTGAGTGCGAAGTGTGTTCTTGTTGACTATCGTTGGGAAAAATTATTGGTAAGACTAAACCAATTGGCCATCTTAGCCACATGGATATCCGGTGAGTTTAATCAAAACTGTTATAAGTTGAGAATCAAATATTTAGAGAATTATTTGACTTGTCTGTAATGACAGTCTTTCTTATTTATAAGAAGATTATAATAAATCAAATAAGGGAAGTAGGATAATGTTGACTAAGGGTCCCTATCTACAAGATACGCTGACTAAGCGTCCCTATCTACAAGATTTACTACAGTAAATAGTAAATAATAAAACTTAACCAAGGTAAGAATAAAACTAACTACGGTCATCTCAACACTCCCCCTCAAGTTGGTGCAAATATATCATACATGCACAACTTGGAGACGAAATGATGAATTGCCTTACAATGAACAGCCTTGGTAAACACATCAGCTAACTGATTTACAGTACTAACAAAGGGAATGCAAACAGTCCCTTGGTCAAGCTTCTCTTTGATGAAGTGTCTATCAATCTCAATATGTTTGGTCCTATCATACTGAACAGGGTTGTGGGCGATGTTGATGGCTGCCTTGTTATCACAATATAGACACATAAGACCTTTAACATTAACTTGGAGATCACTCAGTAGGCTCTTAAGCCATACCAGCTCACAAATCCCTTGGGCTATTGCGCGATATTCGGCTTCAGCACTAGACCGAGATACCACAGATTGTTTCTTACTACACCAAGTAACAAGGTTCCCTCTAAGGAAAGTACAATACCTAGAGGTAGATCATCGATCATTAATAGATCCAGCCTAGTCAGCATTAGTAAAGGCCTCAATCTTTAAGTGCCTCTGATTAGAATACAAAATACCCTTTCCAGGAGCGGATTTCAAATATCATAGGATCCAGTACACATCATTAAGGTGAGGTATCCTGGGATCATGAAGGAATGACTAACAATACCCACAGCATAATCGGGCCTGGTGTGGGACAAATAGATCAGACGGCTAACAAGTCTCTGGTACTGCTCTTTATCAACAGTCACCCATTGCACTGCTCAGCTGATGACTGACCTCTATAGGGGCATCTGTAGGCTTGCACCCAAGCATACCTATCTCACTAAGGAGATCTAAAACTTCCTTTGGGAAATGAAGATACCTCTGTTAGATCTAGCCACTTCAATCCCAAGGAAATACCGAAGGGTTCCTATGTCCTTAGTCTCAAACTCTACTGCTAGTAAGGCCTTAAGATTGGAGATCTCCTCATCATTGTTCCCAGTAATCACAATATCGTCAACATAGACAATCAGAGCAGTGACCTGGTTACCTTTCGCCTTTGTGAATAAAGCGTGATCAGCTTGACTTTGTCTATATCCAAAGCTTATCATAGCTTTCATAAACCGACCAAACCATGCCCTAGGAGACTGCTTGAGGCCGTACAACGACTTCTTCAACTTGCAGACACGTCCGACACTGGAAGGAGTGACAAAGCCAGGAAGAACATCCATATAAACTACCTCTTCAAGATCTCCATTAAAAATGCATTCTTGACATCCAGTTGTTGAAGATTCCATCCCAGATTTGCAGCAATAGATAGCAATGCCCTGATAGAGTTCATCTTTGCAATTGGGGTAAAGGTTTCTCAGTAATCAATCTCATAGGTTTGGGTAAAGCCCTTAGCCACCAAGCGTGCCTTGTACCTCTTAACTGTTCCATCAACCTTCTGCTTGACTGTAAACACCCACTTGCTCCCAACTAATTTCTTTCCCTGAGGGGAAAGAACAAGTTCCCAGGTACCATTTTTGTCTAATGCTAGCATTTCCTCAACCATTGTAGCTTTCAACTTCGGATCATTTATAGCTTCCTTTGAACCCTGTGGAATAGACACAGAAGACAACGAAGAAACAAATGCCCTATAGGAGGGAGATAAAGATGTATAGGAAACAAAATTAGAGATGGGATGCTTGGTACAGGAACAAACTCTTTTTCTAACAGCGATAGGAAGATCATCCACTGTAGGAGCAGAAGGTATAATATCAAGTATGGGAGGCTCTAAAGAAGTAACAGGTACAATATCAAGTATAGGAGAAATATTACCTGATACCGATGGATCCGATAGAGATGCTTCAGAAGGGTATGGCTGGTTACTAGTGGTGTCTTGCTCCTTGGTGTCTTGTTCCTTGGACCTCCGAGTGTAAGTGATCACATCTCTTACAGGTTGATCTGGCTCCCCCTGAATGGGAAGCATACCCTGAATAGGAGATGCATCAATAATAAAAGGAGGCTCTTCCTTAAGACTCTCCCTTTGAAGAGGTGACGTGAAATACACCTTAGACTCATAAAAAGTGGCATCCATAGTGATATTAGGAGGGTGATAACACTTATACCCCTTTTGAGAAGCCGAATAACCAAGGAAAACACATTTTAGAGCCCGAGGATCAAGCTTGGACCTTGAAGGAGAGGAATTATGGGCAAAACAGACACACCCAAATACCCGAGGAGGAAGACTAGAAACAATTGTAGGATCAGGGAGAAAATAAATTGGGGGCTTAAAGTTAAGTACACTAGAGGGCACTCGGTTAATAAGGTGGGCAACAATAAGAATGGCATTGCCCTAGAGATATTTAGGAACACCAATAGCAAACATTAGAGCCCGGGCAATGCTAAGGAGATGACGATTCTTACTCTCCGGGATCACATTTTGTTTAGGTGTCCTGACACAAGATGGCTGGGAGAGAATGCCCTGAGAATCAAGGTATTTCTGAAACTCCCCATCTATATACTCATTGCCATTGTCACTACGAAGGACTTGTACAGTGGCATCAAATTGGGTATGAAGCATGGCATGGAAAGATTTAAAACAAGAGAAGGCATCAAACTTATTATGCAATAGGTATACCCATGTCAAGCGAGTACAATTATTAATAAAAGTAATAAACCAAAGAAAGCCATTCCTATCAATTGTCCAAGAAGAACCCCACAAATCTGACTAATAATAGAAAAATGAATGTCACTTTTATTTTCAGTAGGAAAGTAAGAAGTGCGTGTATGTTTAGCAAACTCACATACATCACATTTAAGTTGTTCCAAACCAAAATTTTTTACTAAAGTAGGAAATATGCGACGTAAAATATGAAAAGAAGGATGTCCCAGACGATGGTGCCACTGGTGGAGTTGAGAGAGAGAGCTGTCAGAACGGAGAGTATACGCTGCCACAAGAGGAGGCATAGCCAGTGGAGAATCTAAGTAATAGAGCCCATCACGGACCTGACCATACTCAATTGTTGCACCCGTTACTAGATCCTAGAAAAGGCAATGGGTAGAAAAAAAGTGAATAGAATAATTTAACTCCTTAGTTAAACGATAGATGGAAAGAAGATTGGCACATAATTTTGGGACATGTAACACAGATGGAAGAGAAATTGTAGAGGTACAGGAAACGGAACCTTTACCAGAAATGGGGGACAAAGAATCGTCAGCCACGCGTTCCTTATCCCGATCGGAACAAGGAATATAAGTATGGAAGACCTGAGAGCTATTTGTCATGTGATCAGTAGCACCCGAATCAAGTAACCATAAGGGAGAATGAGAGAAAGAAACAAGGAAACTACTGGTTTGAGCAAGGTTGGACACAGGAGAAGGAGCAGGAGAAGTGCCTAACTGTGTTATTATTTGCTTGAGGGCAGCCATTTGATCTGGAGAGAACAGTGCAATAGTGGAGGCACTGTCAACAGACTCAGACAGATGGGCCTGGGGGCCTTGTTTTCCAGTTTTGCTGTTATGCCCACCCTTGGGACGACCATAGAGCTTCCAGCATGTTACCTTAGTATGGCGAGGGCAACCACAATAATCACGCTGAACAGTTTCCTAAGGGGTAGAAACCTTAGACAGGATTTCAGCAGTCGGAGTAGCTAGTAATGTAGACCGAATAGGAACTGTAGAGGGTAGCATAACAAAGCAACGATGATCCTTAGATATAATCAAGTTATATGATTGGGGAAGGTTGGAAAAGTTTTGTGACCCAAAACCTATACCCTTATCTGATCATATTCAGGATTAATACCTGTTAAAAAGTCATACAACTGTTCCATGTCATGCTCCTTCTGAAGTGTACCAGCATCAGTAGGACAGGCCATAGGGATTGGGTGATAGAAATCCAGTTGTTGCCATAGGCTGTATAAGGTAGAATAATAAGTTGAAAGAGAACCCTTTTTGAGTGATGAACGAACGGTTCTACGAATCTCATAGACTTGAGCATAGTTCCTCCCTGAGAATAGGTTTGCCTTACTGCATCTCAGAGATCCTTAGCAGAGTTAAATAGGATAAAGCTTGGGCTGATAGTAGGCTCCATAAAGTTGATCAAAAAGGGCATAACAATAGCATCATTGGCTAACCAGGTGTTAGTTGCGACTGGATCAGTCAGTTGAGGAGTGTCTCCAGTGAGAAAACCAGAGAAGTTATTCCCACGGATAGTAAGGAGGCAGGCACGAGACCACGTGAGGTAGTTCTGACCATTAAGTTTGATGGGTTCAGGATGAAGAGTGGACTGATTGCTTGAACGGTAGAGGCCTCAGAGGAGACAATAACAACCTTATCATCATCATTTAGTGCAGTCATAGCCCAGAGAGAAGAACACGTGGACTACGCAAGTAGGTGCAAAGGGGCGCTGACAAAAAGTGTTGATGGCAATGACAGAAGCAGGTGTAGGCAGCAACAGGCGCAGATGTAGGCACAGGTGCAAGTAGGGGTAGGCAATAGAAAGAGCAGGGTCGCGGCAATAAGAGAGATGACGACGGCAAGGCACAAGCAGGCGCAGGCAGTGATGTCGCGACGGAGGCAGAAGCATGGGTGGTGAGAAGGTGCAATGGGTTAGGGGTTAGGTTTGCATGGAACGAGGTTTAGTCTACCATGCTAGACTAGGAGGCGAGCCCCCAAGGGCTAAGAAGAAAACCAAAAAAGGAAGAAGAAATTTTTTTTAGGGTTTTTGGCTCTGATACCAAGTTGAGAATCAAAGATTTAGAGAATGATTTGACTTGTTTGTAATGACAGAGTCTTTCTTATTTATAAGAAGATTACAATAAATCAAATAAGGGAAGTAGGATAATGCTGACTAAGCATCCCTATCTATAAGATACGCTGACTAAGCGTCCCTATCTAAAAGATTTACTATAGTAAATAGTAAATAATTAAACTTAACCAAGGTAAGAATAAAACTAACAACGGTCATCTAAACATTATATAATCCATAACTATCATGTATTTGTTTTTTGGTTTATACTTGCCTTATAGGGTAAGCAGTTTATTGCACAAAAACTTTATTCATTTGGTATTTAACACTTATCAAATTGTAACACTTACAATTCTTGTGATATTATATCCTTACAGGTTTTGAAAATGGCTAGCATTCCTTCAGATGGCACTAGTACGAGTGGGGCAGATTCCGGTATGATCAATAAACCTACTTTGGAATTTGTTTTGAGATACATTACTTAAGTTAATCTTTTTGCATGGATCCTTGCACTCGTCCTTGCTAGGAATCTCCATGTAACCGACCCCATTAAGTTGGGATAAGGTTTTGAATGTTGTTGTTGTAATACATTCCTTATGTCATTGATCACTAAAATTTTATTTATTTGTTCTTGTAAATTGGAATTCACTTGTAGCATGTTGTCCCAAGTACGAAACGAGGTCATAAATTCATAATAGGGCCATTGAAACAATGTCAATGCAGTGCAGACAGAAGAAGAGAGTAGACCTCAATGAGCACCATCAGAGCATTCATCATATCACATCCTAATTCGTTACTTGAATGGGAACCACCGTAAGGAACAATTTGTGCTGCCTTGTAATTATCCCGACTAGTGGAAAGTGTCAGAGCACTTTGGAAGAAAATTCAGGTTAGGTGACAACCCATATGTCCATTCAAGATCTATGGTACTTAAACTCTTTGTGTTTTCATTTGAGGATTTTAATTTTCTATAGTACATTGTCTTATAGGATAAAATTGATGCGGTTGGTAAGAAATGGGTCTTCCAAAAATTGGGTCTACAGCGGAAAGCCTTTAAGCTCGATTGAAATACGGAAATATTTGATAGATGTGATAGTCATAATGAGTTAAATGAGAAATGTCATACTTGTGTTCCACTAGATCAATGGAAAGACCTCATAACCAAGTGGCAGAATGAGAAAAATGAGGTAGGATTTATTTATTTGCCTAGATGCATTGCTAATTGTTAACTGTGGCTGACACATAGGTAATTTATGTTTTTCAATATGGTAGGATGTTTGTATGTGAAATAAAGAGAGCAGATCAAAACAAAAAATGAGTCCTACTGCTGGGTAAAGAAGTTTTGCCGAACTTTATTATATTTTGATACATTTCTTACACACTTATACATATAATTGATAATTCTGAAGAACGTGTAAAATGTTATAATTAACTGTTTGTTCGATAGAGGGCCCTAAGGGTGAGGAGCCTTCAAGGTTCGAGATGTTTATGATTATACATAAGAAGAAGAATTGACAGCCAGTAGATGTGGCTTCACAAGAAACAATGGTATGTATTTCTATGTTATGTATTTGTTGATGTAACATTTCATTTTTTTTTTTTGCTAACTTGGTTTACAATTATTTGTAGACAAAGCTCAATGATAAGTTGAGTCAGTTGCCCAAAGAAATAAGAAATTACAGAGCACTAAAAGAAGGCATCTTCACCAAGGTAATAGAAAAAGACACTCACATTCGAGTGCGCCTACTTGGAGTTGAGTAAGCCCAAAGGACCTTGGGCTAACAAAAATGTGTCAGAACACAGAGTTGCAATGTCAAATGGCAGAGTTGAAGCAAGAAATGGCAGAAGACAGAAAGAAGTTGATGGAAGCAGGAAGAAAGAAAAAATATGCAAGAGCTGGAAGAAGAAAAGTAGAAGAATGCATAGGCTCTTTCCAGTATGCAATCACAACTAGAAAAACTTACACAAGTCATGATTAATAGGACCTCACGGGATTCAATTAATTTTGGTAATTAAGAATTGTAATGATTTCTCTATCTCTATGACTATTTAATTACAATTTTATATGCAACTAATTTTGATTGATGATTCATTTGACCAATAGGTCAATGATGAGATTGCACAAGCAATTGTAAGAGGGTGAGAGAGGTAACTATTCTCATAGGAGTTTTTATATATATGACCCTTATTCTTCTCTAATTGTTTGTTTACTTTTCTTCTTTCTTCATTTTTTCCTAATTTGTTCTCTATTAGCAGATTTTATTTGTGTTTAACTTCTTTTCGGCGGCTTCAGCACTAGATATACAGAGCAACGTTGCTTCTCTTCTGGGATAATGGGTATATTATTAAGTTTGAAAACTCCAATTTTGTCCATGTTAATTTCTCGATTGGAATGTTCATTTGTCCATTTTTTACCATTATCAGATATTTACTGGTTATGTCTGCAACAGCTAATTACATGTACAATGCTCCTTTTCTTGTAATATTATTACCCTAATTCATCAGCAGAAAAATCAGGGACCAAGGGAGTTTATGATACACCTAGTAGCAGATTGCGGAGATATAAGCGTGCTACCTCACTATATTCAAGAAAAGTTGTTAAATATTTTTGGGAAAAAGAAACTAAAAGGCAGGTAGCCCATGCACCCAGACATAGAGTGATGTAGGGGATTCCTAGGTGACTAGGTCTCCTACAAGATTAACTAACTAGGTAGGGTTAACTCAAGGGACTTAGGTAGATAGGACAAAAAAAAAAAACTCAGCAAACAAGATTAAGCATGCAAAATAAAATGAGACTAATAAACAAAGTAGCAAAAAACAATAATAATCTAGATGGAAAAACACATAAATTCTTACTTAAGCTTCAAGTGGGGACAAGGGGAAGGAAACAAACGTCATACGAATGTTAGGTTCAGCACAAATCAATCTAGATACCCAAATTAGATATGCAAACAATCAATGTCCTCTAGCAACCAACTAAAATAGAAAATCAGCAGGGTTTTGGAGATATAACAGTGACGAAACGTCTTAAAACAATGGGTAAAAATATAGGCATAAACGAAGGGCTAAGGCTGGTTTCAATGTTAATGGGTTGCAGCATATAATAGGGATTAATGGAGGTGGAGAGGGCTTAGTTTAATGATTTACCTTGCCGCTGTCCAGGTCTGAGGAGAAAAGAAGAGACCAAGGTACTCCAAAATAAAGAGATGCAGTCCACTTTTGGTTGATGAAGACAAGTCCAGCCGGTTATATAGAGATCCTCAATATTGCCGATGTAGCTTGGTGAATGATGTTGGGGCTCTCAGCAACTCACGGACAGCAGGTACAGCCAGCAGTAATCAGTTCATTGAAAGGAGATCAGCAGCAGCAGAGAGTAAACAGCAATCGAGAGTAAACAACAGCAGAGAGTAGCAGCAGCAGTGAGTAACAGCAGCAGTGTGTACAGCAGCAGCATGTATAGCAGCAGTGAGTAATAGCAGCAGTGTGTACAGTAGCAGTGAGTAACAACAGCGGTGACAGAGAACAAAAAGAATGAAAGAAAAAAGAAAGGGAGGCGAGACAAGAGAGAAGAGAGAAGAGAGAGAGCTGAGAGAATAAAGAGAGGAAAAATGCGAGAAAGAAAGTGAGAAAGACGAGATTGAAAGAGAGAGAATCGTGAGAGGGGTGGGGGCTTTGCTCCTTGGCTGTTTTTCAATTCACATTCATTGAATTAAACAATGGCCAATGGCCTTACATTTAAATAGAATAAACTTTCAAAAATAAAAAAAGATATTTAGAAACTCAATTGCTTGGAATAAAAAACTACCTAATAGACCAATATGAAGAAGTCCTAGTTTCCTAATTATGTAAGACAATCAAATATCACTAGATTTAAAGCAAAGTACTATAATCAAATAAGATTTGGTGGGATCCACAAGATCTGCTGACTGGGAGGACAAAGGGGGGTCGAACCCAGCGCTGGAAGGCTGGTTAGACTCCTCTCTTTCCTTCTTCTTTCTTGTTTAATCCTCCAACCACAAAGATGGATCTGGTTGATTCTTCTTCTTCTTTCGACTGTACACCTTGATGTCCCCATCAACTCTCCCCGGCTTGGAAGAATTCACCTTTGGTGAATTAAAGCTCATATAATACTCAAGTAGGTCTGGGTTGAGTTGTTGGACTTCTTGCATTGTGATCCAGGTGTTGTCAAATTTCGGAAGTCCATGCCACTTGACCAAGAACTCTCTAGAACCTCCAGTGTGTGTGGACACAATCTTCTCATCAAGGATTTCCTCAACTTCTTCAGTTCTTCTTGTGACCTTAGGCACAGGAGGTAATGAGGTGGGGGGAAGTGGTTGGCTTGGCTCAGAAGTCTCATCAATGTTGAAAGGGAACTCTCTAGAACCTTCGATTTGTATTGCTCATTGCTCAGTGCTATCTATCTCCTTATACCTGCATGCAAATCATGTATATGTTGAGCAAAAGATTCGGCTGACTGGGAAGTCCTAAAACTAGACACGACTATTATAAGGTCTATGGGTGCCCGAGGCTAGTATCCTGAACAGATCTCAAAGGGGGACAGACCAGTGGTACGGTTCTTAGAACTATTATATGCAAACTCGGCCTGGCTAAAGACTCGATCCCAACTAGCAAGGTGTTCTCCTATGAGGCAACGCAATAAATTCCCTAAGCTCCTATTGACAACCTCAGTTTAGCCATCGGTCTGAGGGTGAAAAGCTAAGGAGAAACGGAGTTTCGTGCCCATCATCCGCCACAGGGTCCTCCAAAAGTGACTAGTGAACTTAACATCCCTATCGGACACTATGGTGAGGGGTAACCCATGGTACTTGACAACCTCATTAAAGAAAAGTTTGGCTACTATGGATGCATCGGAGGTCTTAGAGCATGGGATGAAATGGGCCATCTTCGAGAAGCGGTCAACAACCACATAAACAGAATCATGGCATCTCGAAGTTCTTGGTAGACCAAGCACGAAGTCCATGCTAAGGTCTTGCTATGGGGAATGGGGAACGGGTAGGGGAGTGTACAATCCCATGTTTTGTTTTTGTCGTTTGGCGGTCTGGCACGTCCTACATTGACTCATAACTCTAACAACATCCCTCTTCAGTCCTGGCCAAAAGAATCGGTCCTCAACGAGAGTGATGGTCTTATCTCGACCGAAATGGCCAGCGACTCCCCCAGCATGCAATTCCCAGATCAGGAAATCTCGGAGTGAAGTCCTGGGAATGCACAACTTGCTTCCTTTAAAAAGAAAGCCCTCCCTAAGTAGGTAGTCCGAGCGGTTGACTGGTTTGCCTTCACTCAAGGAAGTGAACGACTCATTAAAATCAGGACAGGTGGGGTATTGGTCCTTGACTCGCTCGAACCCTATAACCTCTACACTCATTGCTTGGAGTAGCACACTAGCCCGACTCCTAGCATTGGTGCGACTGAGGAACATGTTCACCCAGCTCAGTGCATCTGCAGCAGTATTCTCGACACCAGGCCTGTGCTTGAGTACAAAAGTGTACTCTTGGAGGAACTCAACCCACTTGGCATGTATCTGATTGAGTTTCTTTTGGGCACTAAGGTACCTCAGAGCTTGGTGGTCAGAGAATAGTACGAATTCTTGCGGTAAAAGGTAATGTCGCCAATAGTGCAATGATTGGACAACCGTATAGAATTCCTTGTCGTATGTAGAATATCGTTGCTTAGCTTCATTAAGCTTCTCACTAAAATAGGCAACAGGGTGGCCCTCTTGTCCTAGGACACCACCTGTCCCAATACCAGATGCATCACAGTTAACTTCAAAGACCTTAGAGAAATATGGGAGGCGCAGGACTGGAGCTTCAGTCATAAGCTTTTTAATCTCATTAAAGGCCTTCGTAGCACTCTTAGTCCATTGAAACTCCTTTTTCATGCAATCGGTGATAGGAGACATAATGGAACTAAACCGGTAGATGAACCTTCTGTAGAAAGTGGCTAAACCATGAAAGCTTCGTACCTCATGAATGTTAGTTGGCTCAGGCCACTCTACAATCGTTCTCACCT
This sequence comes from Macadamia integrifolia, assembly GCF_013358625.1. Classification (NCBI taxonomy): domain Eukaryota; kingdom Viridiplantae; phylum Streptophyta; class Magnoliopsida; order Proteales; family Proteaceae; genus Macadamia; species Macadamia integrifolia. Next base: position 29,523,040 of record NC_056559.1, read on the forward strand.
TCTCAGGGTCAACAGATACTCCCTGAGCTGACATAACAAATCCCAGGAAGATGGCTTGATCACTCATGAAGGTGCACTTCTTGAGGTTGACAAAGAGTTTCTCTTGTAAGAGCACATGAAAAACCTTCTGTAAGTGATCCAAGTGGGAAGACGGGGTCTTACTATAGATGAGGATGTCATCAAAGTAAACCACAAGGAACTTGCCAATGAATGGTTGAAGCACTTGATTCATTACCCTCATGAAAGTGCTAGGTGCATTTGACAAGCCAAAAGGCATGACTAACCACTCAAAGAGGCCATCCTTCGTCTTGAAGGCTGTCTTCCACTCATCTCCCAGCCTGACCCTAATCTGGTGGTACCCGCTCTTGAGATCAATCTTCGAAAAGATCGAAGAGTTGGCCATCATATCCAACATGTCATCAAGCCTAGGGATAGGGAACCTATACTTGATGGTGATCTTATTGATGGCCCTACTATCAACACACATACGCCAGGTGCCATCTTTCTTTGGCGTGAGCAAGGCAGGTACAGCACACGGGCTAAGGCTTTCCTTAATGAATCCCTTTTGCAACAGTTCATCCACTTGCCGTTTGAGTTCGGCGTGTTCTTTGGGATTCATTCGGTAATGGGGTAGGTTCGGGAGAGAGGATCCTGGAACTAAGTCAATAGCGTGCTGGATGTCACGCATAGGCGGTAACTCATCAGGTAGTTCCTCAAGGAATAGCCTCTCTAATTTCCTCAACAAGGGTTGCACTTCTCTAGGAGCCTCAGTGAATAAGCGTGACCTATCGGTATTACTCTGTATGGTAACTAGAGCATAAATCACCCCTGACTCGTGACTCTCCTTCAAATTGTTGTTGATTTAAAATGTTGAGCGTTTTGGTGGGGGCGTGTTTGGATGTACTTCCCTTGTGTTCTGGAACCCTAACTTCCCTAGGGGGACTGGGTGTCAGTCTGATCTTCTTCCCTTTGAACTCAAAGACATAGGTGTTAGACTTCCCATAATTGGTGACATCCCGGTCATATAACCAGGGCCTACCTAGAAGGATGTGGGAAACATCCATCTCTAGGACATCACACCACACTCGATCCTCATATCCTGCAAAGTGTAGGGGGACTAGACACCTCAGATTTACGGGAATGGTGGACTGATCAACCCAGGCAACCTTGTAAGGTTTGGGGTGGGGTTCAGGTTTGAGGCCCATTCGAGCAACAGCGCTCTTGGCGACCACATTCATGCAACTCCCGCTGTCTATGGCGACGCGGCAGTTCTTGCCCTGATGACATGTGTAGGTGATGAAAATATTAGTTCGTCGCCAATCGTCGCTATTCTTAGGTTGTGAGACCATGCAACGCACAATGCTAAGCTTGAGGTCACCGGCCTCCTCGGTGTCCTCATCAGATATGGTCTCATCTGGCCTATGGTCCTCATACTCATGGTCCTGAAAACCCTCTTGGTTACTTTCCTCAGGGGTCTGCTCTCCTACATAAAGATTCCTATTGGGACACTCTCTGGAGAAGTGACCAAACCCACGACACTTGAAGCACTGTTGTTGCCCGCTACTCTTGGGTGCTTCTCCCAAAATTCCTTTACCCTTGTCAAATTGACGCTGTGGTGCAGCAGGGGGTTTTGGGAATCCAGTTGAGCCTTGGGGTGATTTTCTAAATTGGGACTCCCCAGCTTGGAAGCTCTTCCTCTGAGAATAAGTTCCCATGGAGGATTCCACCTCAAGGGCTATCCTGAAGGCCTGTGGAACGTCTCGCACCAGGTGGGGTGCCATACGAGACTGAATTTCGGAGTTGAGCCCGGTAAGGAATCTGGATAGTGTCTGCTCAACATCCTCCCGAATACGGCTTCTAATTTTCAATTCATTGAACTTGCTCATGTATTCGGTCACAGTCAACTTCCTTTGTTTCAAGGTATTCATCTCATTCAACAACTGGAGCCTATAAGTGATAGGCAAAAATTCCCTCTTGAGCCGCTCTTGCATCTCTACCCAGGTGGTGATTGGCTCAAGTTCTAGGTGGTCCTCCTGGTACTCTAGGTCTGTCCAGAAGTCCTAGGCAGCTCCAATAAGCTTGAACTTAGAAAATCGGTAGCGGACTTCCTCTGGCATATCATAGAAATCGAAGTACCTATCCATCTGCTTGATCCAATCCAGAAGGATCCTAGCATCAATCTGACCATCGTAGGTAGGGGCATCTACCTTAATCATCCGTCTGACATCAAAGCCCTTATCATGGTGCTCATAGTCCTCATCATCTCCATATTGGGTTTGGCGTCTTGGCGGTGGGCCTCGACCCCTACCCTGATCCCTACCACGCCTTAGGCCTTGGAAGTTATCCCCTATCTGGTCATAACCATCAGTCTGGTTATTTTCGTTTACTTCCTCAGGGTTAGGGCCTCTGCCCCTAGGTTCAGTGCCAGTTGTGTTACGGCCTTGCCGTCCATCAGGATTTTGGGCATTTGTCTCGAGGGAAGCCAACTTATCGGTAAGGGCTTGGAGATGGACAGCTTGTGTCTCTTGTATGGCTTGAACGGCTTTCATGAATTCAGCCAATTGCTCAGACTGGGTGGAGGTGCTAAGGGGGTCAGACATATCCTGGTATGCTTTACCACTACGAGTGGACATAAAGAGATGGGCAGCCAAAGGTACGGTTGCCACCAAAGACTCAAGGTCTATTCAGAGTCTCCAATTGAGATAGGTAGTTAGCCCTCTCAATCTTGAGGTCAGAAATCTCCCTCTCAAGTGTATGCTTTTGGAGTGAATAACGTCCAATGCTATTTGGTCCCGCTAACTTAAGAAAGAAAAGGGTGTCCTCTAATCTATGGTATCGCTCTATTAGCTCAGACTCGACCACGGACAGATGGTGATGGAGACTAGACCTCAAAAGGTAAGACATGTAAACAAGGGACAACAGTACCTAATTACCCTAAACCTAGACAAAACCATGCTCTGATACCAAGATGATGTAGGGAGTTCCTAGGTGACTAGGTTTCCTACAAGATTAACTAACTAGGTAGGGTTAACTCAAGGGACTTGGGTAGATAGGACAAAAGAAACTCAGCAAACAAGATTAAGCATGCAAAATATAATGAGACTAATAAACAAAGTAGCAAAAAACAATAATAATCTAGGCGGAAAAACACATAAACTCTTACTTAAGCTTCAAGTGGGGATATGGGGAAGGGAACAAACGTCATACGAATGTTAGGTTCAGCACAAATCAATCCAAACACCAAATAAGATATGCAAACAATCAATGTCCTCTAGCAGCCAACTAAAATAGAAAAATCAGCAAAGGTTTTGGAAACATAACAGTGACGAAACGTCTTAAAACAATGGGTAAAAATAGACATAAGCAGAAGGGCATAGGCTGGTTCCAATGTTAATGGGCTGCAACATGTAACAGGGTTATATGGAGGTGGGAGGGGTTTAGTTTAAGTAGTTACCTTGTTGCTGTCCTGGTTTGAGGAGTAAAGAAGAAGCCGAAGTCCTCCAAAATAAAGAGTTTCAGTCCAACCTACTTGATGAAGAACAGCAATTCCGATTGTTGGGGAAGTTCCAGCAGCAACCCAGTTGGGGTTTTCTCGATGGAGATAATCTCTAATGATGGTGAACAATTTCTACAATAGGGCAGCAGCAACAGGAAAGGCAGAAAACAGAAAAGAGAAGGATGAAGGGTGAGAAAGGGAGAAAGGAGAATGAGAGAGAGAGCCGTGAGAGAGAGAGGAGGCGTGAAACAGAGGGAGACCGAGAGTGAGAGATGAGAAAAGGGAGAGGGGAGAGAAAGAGAAATCGTGGGGGGGGGGTTTGGGGGCTGTTTTGCCTTCAATATTCTTCATTCATTAATTTTCATTGTGGCCAATGGCCTTACATAAATAATAGGATAATTACTAAAAAGAAAAGGCTAATCTAGGAACGTAATCCCAGAAATAAAGAAGTTTCCTAAAAAAAACAAATAGGAATGTTATTTAGTTTCCTACTTAACTCAATGACCTAAATAAACAAAATCCTAGGAAATAAAACTACTAACATATCAGATTTGGTGGGGGCCACACAATCTTGGCAAAATCCTAGGAATTAAAATTACATATCAGATTTGGTGGGGAGCCACACAATCTTGGCAAAGAAAGGAAAGAGAGGACTCGATCCAGCGCTGGGAAGGTTGGACCGAGCCTTCATTTTCTTTCTTTTTTTCTTCCTCCTAATCCTCCAACCACAAAGAAGGTTGGGTTTTCTTCTTCCTTTGGCTGTACGTCTTGATGTCCCCATCAACATTGCTGTTGAAATTTTCTCTTTCTGGGAAAATGATCTACCTGCTAAATGTCTCATCAGGAAAGCAATATCCAAAAGGAAAAATTTAGTCTAGATTAAACAGCATGGGGAAATCTTGCCATTCCTATAGCAAAGTGGCATTAGTGGAATAAATAGTCAATGGATTCCACCTCTGCCAAATGCACACTTGTGGGAAGACTCGGTATGAACCAACTCATTCTCCTATTTTGGTAAATTACCACTGTTTACCTTTCCTTGGTCAACTTACATGCACAGAGCCTTATATTTTGGGGGACATGGACTTCCCAAATTGGGGAGCTAATCTCCAAGTTGGGATGTTCGGCTGGCTGAGGTGCCCCAGAACTGATTCTAGGATTTTTATCCAAATATCTGAAAGAAATATGTTTGTTCAAAGAGTTAATGATCTTAAAATGGCTTTTGTGTTGTTAGAACAAACCCGTGTTATAGCTTGAACCAATTCTTGTAGCAGTTTGTTTGCTGGAGCACTAAGCTACCTACAAAAACTTTTCTCCATTTTTTTTTTCAAACACTGGACAGTCGCTAGTAAGAAGTCATTATTAATATTGTCCTCAGTTCTCTTGGTTGTTCCAGATCTTGTGTTTGTAGCCTTCTGCCCTCCTTGATTTGGTAGCCTCTATTATTCCCCTTTTTGTTTGCAGTGTTGAATGTAGTCAATACAACCCAACTGAACTAATTTGCTAAACCTTATCCCAACTAGATAGGTCAGCTACGAGAATCCTGTTTAGCCATTCCAATCTATCTAAAGTGATATTGTTGAAATAAAGTCAATGAATCACATAATATATTATTACAGTTTTTGGATGTATGTTTCTGATGATCCTTTTATATATAGAAGCTACAGGCTCAAAGCCTTCCAAGGACATCCTCACTTGCTTCCATGAACCCACAATTATCTGGATTGGGTCAAAATGGGCAATCGGCTTTGATGCAAAATACCTTATTGCAGCAGCCGTGGTTGAAGCAAATGCAACCATCAGTTTCTGCTCCAGGCTCTCCTTCGTACCATCTACAGCAACAGCAGAGACAGGCTTTCCTGCAACAACAACTTGCTTCATCGCCTCAAATGATTCAAAAATCCATGGCTTTGAACCCGCAACAAATATCACCACTAATTCAGCAGCCGCCACAGCTGGGCACACAGCAACTGCAGCAGCAAGAACAACAACCACAGCCACAGCCACAATCACAGTCACAGCCACAGCCACAACCACCGCCACAACCACAACAACACCAACACCTACATCTACAACAACCTTTGCAACAGCGGCAACACTCTCCAAGGATGTCAGGACCCACTGTCCAGAAATCGTTTAGTTTGACTGGATTACAGCCTGATACTCCTGCATCTGACGCAACAACACCAAGAGGGACTTCAAGCCATGGAATAGAAGCAAGCAATCAACTTCTTGGAAAGAGAAAAATACAGGATCTGGTTTCACAGGTCTTTCCTGCATTCTTAGTGTATTGTATTCAACTCATAATTGTAGATTCTGCATTCCGAGTCCCTCGTTTGTGATTTTATTTGGAAGATTAAAATTATGTCAAACTCACTATAACTAGAATCGTAATTGTGAATGAAAGTTAATCCACCAATAGCATAGAGGCGCATGTTTGTTACCTATCACATCATGGGTTTTCACGATGAGATCACAAAATCTTAGCAGAATAGCCCTTTTTTTGTGCCTGGCACATACCTGCATTCTGTTTGGTTGGGAGTCTTTATTTTCTCCTAAAATGTTTCTTGAGATTTTTCTTAATTAAATCAACCAATGAGGTCGTGTCAAGATGAACACTTTGGCATGATCTGAGTATTTCTGTTTTCATGAATATGTTTATTGCAATTGCTGCTCAAAATTCATGATATGAAAAGAAAAAGATACTTCTAGTTTCATTTACGAGGGTTTTAGTTTGCTATTAAACTATACATAGGTTAAAGTTTTTTTTTTCCTCCTCCAGTTCTGTTCCTTTTTGATGTTCCTTATATGAAATGACAAAATAGTGTAGTTTTTTTCTTTTATCATAATGCATCACCTTTTCTTTGATCTATTTCTTGTTTAAATTTGTCCCGACGGTCTTCTGTTGGCTGTACTGCAGGTGGATTCAAGGGGGAAGTTGGATCTTGAAGTTGAAGACCTTCTTCTAGAGATAGCAGATGATTTTATTGATTCGGTGATGCTCATAACATGTTTTCCCTTATAAAGCAGGATAAGAGTGTGATTCATGTATATGATCATTGTGTATAAAACTATAAACACATTGATATATGTATGGAATATGTATGCATCTGGACATGGATATATGAAATAAGTGCCTTGGTAATTAAGCTCTAGAGGAGAGATTGCGAAAGACTAAGAAACAAAACCAATGTATCGAAGTTCAGTTTGGAATCATGCTATAAAATTCACAATTTAAGCTTTTTGTTTATCCAATAGATGGAGTGATCTAGAGAGAAGGAAAAAAATCTTCACGTGGTTTTGATTGAAACAGGGAAGGCGTATGATAGGATGCCCTAAGATAGGTTTCCAAAAGAAAAATACATTAGGAAGGATCCTCACATTGTCTTCATTGATTTTAGAGAAAGCATATCATAGAGTGTCTAGAGAAATTATTTGGTGGGTTTAGTGAAGGAAAATGTTGCAAGTAGGTATATTGATGTAATAAAGGATATATATGGTGGCATAGTGACTAATGACAGAACCATGAGTGATGTAGATGCACATCATGGAAGGAATTATGAGAGGAAGAAGGGTCCAGCCTTAATCCACCTGAGTGGCTAGGGTCCAGCCAAGAAGCCAGCCGAATCCCTACTTGATCCACCTGAGTGGCTAAGTACAAATAAGGGCCAATTAAGCCCATCGGCTAGGGGAATAATTAGTAGTTGTTTTTAATTAATTAGTGGGCCATTAGGCCCATCGAGTTGAGTAAATGGTATGTCGAGTCCAAATTGTCTTAGGACTCTATTTGTTTTCCACATAGGTTTATTATTCCTAGTCCAATTTTGAATTCCTAGTTGTGGTAGGAGTGTCTAGTCCTATTGGGAAACTAGTAGTAGTTTGATTACTATTTTGTCCTTTATAAATAGAGGAGTCTATATACTCATAATTTCATATTTGAATAAAGAATAATTGCAGTTAATTTCTTAGAACAGCCGGGATAACTGTGGGTGAGAAGCCCGGGCCGAGACAACCGCTCTTCCCCCACTTTTCCCTTTGTTTCTTTTTGTCTAAAGCTTTCTATTTTATCCTAAAATTACTGTTGTTGAAGTATACGACTGTTGTGAGTATTCGGAAGTTCAGATCTGTCCAAGTTACAAACCAGAATTGATTCTCTCTCTTGAAGCCTGTGATTATTTCTCCTAGGTTAGAAAATCAAGAAAGCTTGTAACTTCACAACCAGCCGTCAGAATCCTCTCAACTTTGGGGGTTTTTGTACCCTCCCTAGGGACTATCTACGCCTAAGAGTGTAGCTCAATTGGACTCCTACAGACCTGGCCGCACCTTTCTTTCTCCAGCTCTATAGCAAGTCTTTCTCTCTCCTATCGGGTTGGTTTTTGGGCTGGTTTTGCTCCTGTATGGGTATTGTATCTTTGGAGGTTTATTTGATGGTCTTATTTCTTTGTTTCTTGCTCCTATTTGTATTATTTGGGGTTATAAACTACTGGGGTAGTTTCTTATAATTTACTCCTGCATTAATGAGTGAGCAAACAAGTCAATTCCCAATTGCAGTAGGATTACATCAAGGATCAGCTCCAAGTCTATAATTCTTTACTTAAATAAGAATGAGTTAGAGAGATTCAAGATAAAGTTCCATGTGTATATGCAACTATTTTGTTTGTTGATGATACAGTTTTGCTTGAAGGGGTCACCAGCAAATTGTTGTCATGGAGGATTTTATTATTATTATTTTATTTATTTATTTCTTTATTTATTTTTTTAAATAGTTGGGAGCTTTTAAAATAAGTGGGACTAAAACAGAATTTGTGCAGTGTAACTTCTGTAAATTAGGCATGAAAAGAAGTAATTAGAATAGATGTAGGGAGATACGTCAAAGTGATAGCTGCTTCTATTTGGGCTCACTCACATATCGAGATGGACAAATGGAAGAAGATATAATTCATAGTATTAGAGCAGGGTCACCTTGCATCCAGGCCCCCCTCCAACGCCTTGGGTCGCCTAGATGTTGTGACAACTATGCTTATAAATATTATAAAACATTTCTAAGCATTTTTTTATCAAAGGAAAATTGTTGGATATAATATGAATTATTTTGTTGCGTGATTTATATAAAAGTAAATGCAATATTTAAGGCTTTGCATTTCAGTCCCCTCTTGCTCTCAGTTCATGAACCTACGACCTGAGTGAGTTCTTTGCCTTTAGGTGGTGGATTAGGGATCTGAGGTTCCACCACATTGTTTAGCTGGTTGAAATGCATGCTGATCACTTGGTTACTTCACCTGATTGAATTGATCTTGGACATTCATTTTTCTTAATGCGACCCCTGAAAATGTGGATTGATCTTCCCACATATATGTCAGGTGGGCTGCTATGCCTGCATCTTACAGTCTTATCTTGTTGGTAACTTGAATTATGAATAATAGTTGATGATTTTCTGCCTGTGTATTTGAAGAATTCTGACACAATCTTATCTCAGCATGGCCTGACTGAAGTACTCTTGTTGCAGGTTACAACATTTGCATGCAATCTGGCGAAACATAGGAAATCTTCAATACTAGAATCCAAGGATTTATTGCTGCATTTAGGTCTGTCTTCTATGCTTACACTCAAACACACCCACATACTTGGGAAAGTATTTCCTACAGGGCAGTGGATGAAAATGTTTCCTACACTTTCGACTAAGCTGCCATCTGGCATATAGGAGTCCATGTAGGAATGGCTTCCTCCAATTCTGGGGTCTGAAACCAGCTGTGTTACTAAATGGGATGCAATACTAACAGTAATCTGCAGTAGAGAAAATAGAAGAGAAGGAAAAGAGATAAGAAGAGGGAAGAATATGGGGAGGGAAACAAGAATTGCCCTTTCAATACCCCTCACAAATATATACACGTTTCTTGCTATTGTAAATTACCAAAATAACCTCACTTGACAAATTTCAGAATACCAGGAATATCCCTATGACACCAATAACCATATGTAATAAGCTGCATTAATATCAGGAAGGCTCCTGTGAATGCCAATGAAATAACTTAAAACAAAGAAAAATGCAACCATAAGCGAGCAAAAGAGAAACATCCCAGAGGTGCTGTCTGTCATCTTTGTATTATGGGACTAACTGTATTGCCATGGTCTCCATTTCCTTACTTTCTCCAAATACTGAGAGCCCTATTATCCCTTGCAATTATAATTCACTTGCAAGGGGTCAATGTCTCTCAGAAGTCAGAAAATGCAATAGAGAAACATGTTCTAGATCCACAGTTAGGATTTTTAATATGTAAGCATCCCACTGTTGTTTGAAGTAGAACTAGGATCCGAAAGGAACCCTAGACCTTAAGCCAGCCTTTGGATCCTATTCAAAATATGATAACAATTGCGACATGCCAACTCTAACCTTTACCATTTGATGGCATGTGACTGTTGGATGGTTAGGGTTTACAGCGTTGGTGGTCTCCCAGATGTGATGTGATCCACTTTAGGGGTTCAACCCTGCAATCTTCTGCAGTAGTGTCACAGGTCTAGCAGGCCTAAGTAGAGGGTATTCTCCTACTCTTCATGTCCTGATCCAAGTGCTTGTGTTGTGAATATGCAATATAGCCAATGAAGATGATTGCAGTTATTACTCTGCCTGCTCATTTATGTGCTAAAGCCTGAACTTTCAATTTAAGAATCTAATACAGAAAGTTATTATGATTTATGCAGAAAAAAATTGGCATTTGACAATTCCAGGGTTTATGAGTGACGAGCAAAAGTACCAAATGAAATCTGTAAGGAATTGCCTCTTGTGTCTTTTAAAGTAGGCTTTGATTATTCAATTAATGACAAGATTATAGATGCAGAACTGTTCTCTGATAATATTCTCCTGGCATTCCGTTTTTCTCGATATTGTCTCACTTTGAAAATGTAGAAAATCTTATTAAAATCGCCATGCGTTTGAAATGTTCATGCAGTTGTCAGGGGATCTCCACAAGAAGCGCCTTGAGATGGTAACTTGGAATTATTCTCATCCCCCCCTCCCCAAAAAAAATATATATATATATATATATTTTTTTTTTTACTAAATCATGTTGCTCATTCTATACTTGATCCAACTGGTGCTAAATAATCACTGATGTATGTGATTTGACCAGATACGCTCAGTAACGGAATCCTCACAACCTGAAACAAATGCAAGTAATGCTAGAGACATGAACAGACTCGGTGTTAGCAACTCAGTTGTTGTTAACCACCCAATTAGATTGTCCCCTGGTTCAGACCTGGTTTCAAAATCCATCAGTTCTTCAATACCGCAGCAAGTTCCTCAGTATTGATGGCTATATCATCCTCACTTCTTTATCCATGTTGATTGAGCTTCATTTTGTGGAACTCTTTGGTAAGCATTCTTCCTTTACAACTGAGAATTACTTACTCATTTCCTTGGGTCTCTTAATGCAGCTAGTGCTAATAGATGGATGTACAATCTATAAATAAATTTTCAAGAGTGCTATGCAGTTAACGAGGGATAGGATCATTGGATATTAGGACTGTTCTATTTCTTTAGCATTAGAAGTCTTCTACTTTTAAGAACAACCATTGAGGTTTCGTAGCCATCTTATCGGTTGCATTTTCTTTCAATTATAAAATTGCATCCGAGTTTTATTTATTTATTTATTTTTTATAGGTAGAATACATCAGAGTTGGATTGTCCATTTCTTAGTGGGGGGCTCCATTGGTAGTACCCATCCCACACAGACCACTTGCTTCAGATGACAGGATAACCCATATATACAGAGTATCTCATTTGTATAACTTTGATCTTCTGACAAATTTGCACCTCCAGGTTTTTATTAGGGGCAAGGAAGTCCCCATAGCATCTCTATGAGGGGAAGTCCTCTTGTCTATTGTTCCATAAATTGGTGCATTTTCAGAGTGGAATTTCTAACCATGTTTTTTTTTATCACCTTTGGGTCAATATGCCAATTGTTGACTCTGGATGATCCCTAAGTCCCACCTCTCTGATTTGCATATCCTCCCCCCCAACCCCAAAAAGAAAGAAAGAAAGACATACGGCACTGCTTTCTCATTTTGCATTAATGTTCTTTTTCCTCAATTCAAGCTCTTGCTTGGTGTTAACTGGCTCCAGTTTTGCTGTTGTACAGGTTCGATGAATGAAAATGTTATCTTTCATCATTGACGAGATTTTTAGCACCTAACTTCCATGAGGGATGCCTGCTTGCTTGATGGTCCTCAATGCAGTTTTTTCTTTTGGACACCTACTCTTTTAAGTTATGCCATATTTATCGTACGCTTTGGTATCTCCCTTAGCTGTAACAATCCTTTATCTTTTTCTTGATGTGATCCATGAGGAACATTCATGAAGCCTCTCTGTATAGGAAGAAGCCTGGTACTACAAAAGCTGATTGATAGGGACAGTGTAGGAAAAAAGAGCCATGAATTTGTCGCAGTTTATTCTGTTTATATTATCGAAAGAAAAGGCCAGAAGGTAGAACTGTAGAAGCGACTTTGTTTAATCATCAAGGCCCAAATAAATGTTACATTTTTGAGAAATTGCACATGCATTTGTATATATAAACATGTGGTACATTCTCATTTTCCTAGAAAAGGTGTCTCTAATCAAGGTTGAGTTTGGATAATTTCAGTCAGTTTTCTTTCCGATTTGGGTTGGTTGGGTATTTGCATTTCATATCTTCTTCTGGGAGTCTCTACCATTATGGTGTAGTTCATATTAAATTATTGACCCTAGAGATATAGAAATTTGGAGAAAACAAAATTGTTTGAAACACTAATAAAACTTGCCTTGTTTCAAAGAGAGGATGGATTATTCACATTTTATTTGATACACTGTTAGTACAAGTACATCAGAGAATTCTTAATTAGTTAGTTGTAAATAGCTCCAACAGCATGAAACAAAGGATTATCTTGAATCAACACTGAAATATTGTGGGTGATTCTCAAATATCTCAGAACAAAATGTGATACGAAAAGAAAGATAGAGAACATGTTATCTACTCCTAAGCGAAATGGTATCTCATGGGAGCAGGCAGAAACAAACGGGATAGGATTCCTCTCCATAGAACCCATGGACCATAAAGTGATCTCACAGTTGGGATGACCTCGAGACGTGTGTCCGGGTCTTTCCAGCCGTGGGATTACTCTATGGTCCATGGGCTTTATGGAGAGGATCCAGATCCGAAATAAACGAGGATTGTCTGTTTTTAAATTTCATATAATTTGGAAATATATAATCTAGGCAAATAGCTTGATATATAAAGCAATTGATGCATTCTCATATGTACAGGGCCAACGACGAATTGTATCAAATAAAGATACACACAAAAACACATCAGTGGTTTACAGTGATGATCTAGTCATGGTCAACTGTGGACCATGAAAAAATTGATACATATACATGTATATGAATACACTGAAATTGTATTTACATATACAAATATAAATTGGCATAAATAGGCATTTCAATCGACAGAGTACTATCCTAACAAAACTGTGTCGGCTCCTTTCGAGAAGTTTGGCTCAAGTAGGTGACTCTGCTAGTACTAATGTATGCCACCATCCACAAGCAACGTTCTTCACGAGGCAACCATCGATAGGAACTTGAGCAGGAATGTTGCGGTCAATGACATCACCCAAACCAAGCTGTGTACACCAAACCAGGAACTTGACATTGGAGCCTCTCTGAAAACAAGTATGAAAGTTTAATTTTGTGTTTCTACGGGGCATGGATTGAAAATTATACCTGGCCATACTTGTTCCACCCCCAGCAGAATACTTTCCCATCCTCTGGAAAGAACCCAACAGACAGAAATGTTAAATCAGATGCAAAATCAGCATACAATCTTAAATGTAATATTGCAAGAACTTCGTACCATGTTAGAACTGTGGAAGTTTGAAACAGTGTTAGCTTAGGCTGACTAGCAAAAACTTCAGACAATGTCTTATGGCATGGATAAAGACAGCTTTGAGAGAAAGTGATATATTGAATTATTTTTATACGTAAACTGGATGAAAATAATCACTGGAAATTGCACCACAACAAGAATTTCACCATATAAAAGAGCTCAAGACTTTATTTTTGTTAACTAGCTAATTGAGGACAACGTTATCACACTGAACACATCAAAATTTCTACCTTAAATCTCCTAGTATTTTTTAACATAGCTGGGACAAACTAGTGATTTCAACCGTCTAGCTTAAATCCGCAAGTTAACAATTTGATACCATTTGTGCTCAGTTTTTGAAAAACTGGTTAGGCAACCCAATTAATAAGATGTGAACCTATCAATTAACATCCATCAATCAATCGATCAGTTTAGGAACCAGTTTCTAGGTTCACCAATCTATTTATAATGGACTTGGATATAAAGGTAACAAGGATGAAGGGAAGAGGTGCTTCGGGGATTCCATTGCGACCAGTGCAACTCCAATCAGAGGGAGCCAGAAAGACATGAGTTATTTTGATTCCATGAAAGAAAATCCCTAGATAGATTGCAATGGCAAAATTAGATTCATATAGGTAAAGCAAAAGTATTTCCAATGCTTTGTGGTAGACTAAGGTGAATATGGCAATCATAAAGATCTGCCTAACGATACCCAAAAAAAAAAAAAAAAAAATCACAGTATTTTGCCCTAGCAGGTACATTTCATCAGGGAAATAGTCAGATGACATACCTGTGATTACAGCACTGTGGCGAGCTCCACAAGAAACAATTTTTGCATGCTTATTTTCCAAACTTGGGGCATCCAAGAGTCTAGGAAGAGTCTGATGCACAAAAAAAAAGTTAGTACCAAACCTCAAGACCCTCTGCTGAAAGAAAGGCAATCCAAGAAAATCTGTTGTAACCTCTACTGTAATACTAGAATAGCTACCCCCTTGGCATGGCAACAAAAGAGGGAGACAAGCAGTTGGAGCCCTGATTAATTGGGCGGTCACATAGACTCTTATCAAAAAACATAACCAAATTTTAAGAGAACAGGGAGAATACTAAACTAACAGTCTCAGGTTAATTTATCGATCTCCCAGGTGAGATGCATTAAATCAAATTGGCTTGGCAGACAAAAAGTCTAATATGATATCCACTAGTCATCATAAGCAAGAAAAACAGTACTATCACGTAGTATCAACTGCTCAACTCAGTCGCTGTTTTCTAGACTCAAGTTTCAAACTCCATCCTGGTATTACCCAGGAGAAGTTTGTTATTTTGCATCTTTGCATTGATTAGGTGATGCCTAGGAGACAAGGTGTGACTTGATGCCCAAGGCGACCAGTCACCTTATATTTCAAGGTGCCCATAAAAAAATAATATCCATGACCTGAAAACAATGCAAGGGTTATGTACAAATATGTGGAATATGTAAAATATGCCCCCTAATGTGGTGCTCTCCTAGGACAACTTGGCACCAGGACAACAATGTTTATTAACCAACTTGAAGAGAGTTCAGATATTAATGGAAGGGAATATAGAAAAATGAGGGGGTTTTGGGGAACATAAAATTCCTTTTTATCCCAAAAAAAAACATATTCTCTTCTTGGCACTAAATCAGGTACTACCTACATAATCTGCAAGCCTATATACTCTTTATGTTCGGTCTCCGTACTTTGCAGACATACAATTTATTATATTAAGGTTTACATAATATATAACAAGAATAATTATTGCATTATGCCTCTAAATGGTGTTCTCCTATGAGCATGAAAACACTACCATCACCAAACCTTGCTTGTGCAACACATTTCTGCCATAGTGCCATGCTGAGGTAGCCTACTCTTTAGCTAGCAATCAAGAGTTCTTTTACTTTCTCCTGTGTTGAACTGAGAAAAAAAAATTTGACACACTGCATGTCTAAGAATGTACCTCAGCTTGATCAGCACCGGTACCCAACTGCCCAAACTGATTCCCTCCAAATGCATACACATCTCCTTCAACAGAAATGCAAACTGTATGCCACAGTCCAGCTGCAACTCCTTGTATCTGGATACCCAAGAGAGCTGACACACAGGCTGGACTCAACTCATCATCTGTACTTCCACGCCCACACTGGAACAAAAGACACCATTAAAAAGAGAGTTACATCTTCACCAACAGGGGAAAGAACATGCCACAAACCAAAAGTTGAAAAAATAAATTCCCTTTTCCAGTGAACCTCATCTTGAACATTTTATTGGGCTTTTTCTCCACCTTTTCCTACAGTTCCTACATATTTATGCTAAAGGGAGTCAATAGTCGGAAAAAGATTCAGAAAACTCCAAATTTTACGGTTGGGAATAAACATAAGCAGAGTGGTGTAGCATGCCACTGAAAATAATAAAAAATAATGCTAGCACCGAAAAACTTCTACCACTTCAGCCACCGATTTTAAAAGTTTAATAAACTGAAAAGACAAGATCGAGATTCTATCAATCGAAAAGAAAAAAAAAAGCATTGAATCATGGATGAAACACATTTTAAGTATTTAGATGGTGTATGAGTGTATCCATAGTAAACATAGACAATGTGTAGTTTTAGGAAAGTTCATGCAGTTTGAAAACTCTCTCTCTCTCTCTCTCTCTCTCTCAATGATATAAAATAAGATATTAAGCCAGTACTTTTTTTTGGGGCTGTCTTTTCTGCTCACTATCCCATCTATGTGCACTCACGTGCAATTGATTGAGTAAAAGTATATAGTGACTCCATGCCCTTTCTTTCCAAATCATGTTATCCTTTGGTCCCCCCCCCCCCTCCCAACCTTTTTCTGGTTAGAGTAATCTGTTGGTTTCACTGCTTACAACTTCCTACTAAAGGCTCTAGCATAACCCTCTCTTAGTCTTCCCCCCACCCCCCCCTCTTCTGAAGACAAGCATTTGGTACACTTCTGTAGACTAACAGATGAAATGACTTTTCCAATAATTTTAGGGCCAAACACGTGCATTCTTTTCACAAAAATCTTCCCCCTTGGGCCCTTCCTTCTTTTATCCTTGTGTCCGAACTCCTATTGGGATTTATTGGAAGTTTCATAACATAGAGGGTTCATTGCAAAAGCCCTTTAACTTTGTCCAAATACAGAAGAAACTAAAACATTACGTATTTAACTATGCTACTTCGTAGAGATTGCCACATCCAGAAATCAGCAAGAGTCCTGTAGTATTAGTTAGCATTCAAATATATAGCTCAAATCCATCCATTATCACTTAACCAAAAAAAAAAAAACCAATGAAAAAACATTTATCCATTGTGTAAAGTCACGTGATTCCTTCAGTAATCAGAATCTACCACGATAATGGTGATGAAAGTGAAAACCAGCAAGTTGGATTTTATTCTGCACTTTGGTAGATTACTTATTCATGGTTCAATATCTTTATCCAAAGACTTGTGGAATATGGACTTGTGCCTTAATGTGCAGAGTCCTACTCTATTTATAGCAAAATAAATAGTCCTTACAGCAATCTAAGTAGTCCTAAGGTCATAAGGTTCTGTTTGAGTACAACCCTTAAAACTATTATTACAATGATGCATTATTCAACACTCCCCCTCAAGTTGGTGTATGAATATCACACATACTCAATTTGGACAAAATAAAATAAAAAGATTTACTACTAAGCCCCTTTATGAGAACATCTGCAAACTGATCTTCACTGCGCACAAAAGGAATACAGATAAGTCCTTGCTCTAACTTTTCCTTGATGAAATGCCTATCGATCTCGACATGCTTGGTACGGTCATACCGAACAGGGTTGTGTACAACGTTGATGGCTGATTGATTATCATAATATAGTAGCACTGACACCAGGATGACACACCCAAGTCACGAAGGAGATTTTGCAACCAAAGTAGCTCACAAATCCCGTGTGCCATAGCTCAAAACTTAGCCTCTGCACTTGATCTAGCCACAACCGACTGCTTCTTACTGTGTCACATAACCAAGTTACCACCAACAAATGTACAATAACCAGTAATAGAGCGATGATCATCTAGAGAACCTGCCCAATCCGCATTAGTGTATTCCTCAATCCTTATGTGATTTGTAGGGGAGAATAAAATGTTGTTTCCCGGTGTAATCTCCAAGTACCCAAGGATCCGGTTCACAACATCCATATGTGAGGAATAGAGATCATGCATGTATTGACTCACCAAACTTACTACATGAGCTATGTCTGGTCTTGTGTGCGATAGACATATGAGTCTTCCAACCAGCCTTTAATGCCGACCTTTATCAACCGGTTCACCTTCTTTGATTCTGAAATGAGAATTAACCCCCAATAGGAATATCCAGGGGTTTACACCCTAACATACCAATATTTGAGAGGAGGTCCAAGGTATACTTTCTCTGAGAGAGAACAATACCCTTGGTTGAATGTGCCACCGCAATACCAAGAAAGTATTTCAGCCTTCCTAGGTCATTTATCTCAAGATCCTTACCAAGTTTAGGGATTTCATCTGTATCATTGCCAGTAACATCAATATCATCCACATATACTATCAGCATCGTGATCTGATCATCCACTCTTTTAATAAATAGAGTATAATCAGCATTACTATGAATAAAGCCAACTGTTATCATAGCATTGTGAAAGCGACCAAACCACGCCCTAGGAGCTTGCTTTAATCCATACAGAGCTCTCTTCAGTTTACACACTTTGCCTTGTGTTTTTGGACTAGAGTATCCTGGTGGAATGTCCATATACATTTCTTTAGTCAGCTCTCCACGAAGAAAGACATTTTTCACATCTGGTTGTTGTAACTCCCATCCTTGGTTCACTGCACAGAAGATGATAACTCGAACAACATTCATTTTTTCCACAGAGGCAAAAGTCTCCGAGTAGTCAATTCCATAAGTTTGAGTAAAGCCCTTTGCCAACACTCTTTGTCTTGTATCTATCCACAGTCCCATCAGTATTACGCTTGACCATGAACACCCATTTGCAGTCGACTGGTTGCTTTTGTAGGGGAAGAACAACCAGATCCCATGTGTTATTCTTGTGAAGAGCTCTTATCTCTTCATTCATTGCTTGCTTCCACTCAGGTTTTGCATTTTCCTTCTGCCAGTTTTAAGAATAGGAACAAAGGACAAAGAAAATACAAATGCACGATAATGATGGGAAAGAGCATTGTATGACACCACGTTGGAAATTGGATGTTAGGTACAAGTCCTATTACCTTTTCTATGAGCAATATGAACATCAAGAGACTGATCAAAAGTAAGAGGAAAGGTTATGCCTGGGAGAGAAGACTCAGGATCAAGAAGCGATAAAGTAACGGTGGTACTGTCAGTTCTCCTTTTTTTGCGAGAGAATACCTATATCACTAGACCATCCTGTGTTTTTTGCTGGATCTGTTTCTCCCCCTGATTGGGAGCATCCGGCTCCCCCTGAACAGTAACCGCTGGGTCAATGGGAGCATTCAAATCCATAGATTTGTTTTCAACATTCCTCTGAGTAGCACTATCACCTATGGTAAGGAAAGGACAATCAAAAGTAGGAATCTGGATCACCTCTTCACAACTTGATAACTCCCCCATGGACACAAAGAGCCGTCGAGAAAGTGGATGATAGCACCGGTAGCCTTTCTGAGTGGGAGAATAGCCCAAAAAAATACACCGAAGTCCACGATGAACAACAAAAGTATGACACCCAGATAACTCAATAGGGCTCTTAAAACCAAGCACACATGAAGGCATCCGATTGAAGAGGTAGGCAGTAGTAAGGACAACCTCACTCCAATAGGTAGCAGGGACCTGCATCTCAAACATCAAGGAGTGAGCAACTTCAAGTAAATGACGATTCTTACGTTCAGCCACTCCATTCGGCTCTAGGGTAACCACACAACTGGTTTGATGAATAATCCTATGATCAACGAGGTAGGACTAAAAAAAACCATCCATATATTCCCTCCCATTATCACTACGCAAGATCTTGATTTTAGCATCAAATTGTGTACAAACCATGCGATAAAATTCCCAAAAGCATTGAAAGACTTGACTCTTATGATGCAATAAATAGATCCAAGTAGAACAAGTATGACAATCAATAAAAGTGACAAACCATCTATAGCAAGAAACAGAGACACGACTAGTAAGGCCCCAAACATTAGAGTGAATTAAAGCAAAATGAACAGTACCTCTATTATCAGAAAGAAAAGAAACACTCCGAGTTTGTTTTGCCAAAACACACGCATCACAAACAAACTTGTCCATGCAACAATGTCTAACTAATGCCAGAAATAATCTAGATAAAGTGCCCCGTGGGGGGTGACCCAGATGCCAATGTCAACCCACAAGTTTTGAGAGTGCCAAATCGGATAAAGTATGTAGAGCCTGTGAGGGACCAATGTCCATATAATAAGGACCACCACTCATTTTACCATTGCCAATCATTGCCTCCGTCACCAAGTCCTGAATCACACATTGAGTAGGAAAGAAAGTGACTTTACAGTTCATATCCTTGGTAATACTACCAATTGACAGTAAATTAGTAGAAAACTTAGGAACATGTATCACAGAAGACAATGATAATGAAGGAGAGCACTGAATGGAACCCGATCCAGCAATAGGTGAAAAGGAACCATCAACAACACAAACTTTAGTATTACCTGAAGGACAATAGGTAGAAAAAAGGTGGGCAAACCAGTCATGTGATCAATAGCCCCAGAGTCAATTATCCAGGATTGGGGGGCCACAGATGCACTATGGCCATAAACTATAGTACACGAGTGTGCTAAATGGGAGGCAGTGATAGTTGGTAAAGAGAAGGCAGCAGTAGCAATAGAGGATCCCATCTGAGTCAACATACGACGAAGCATGGCCATTTCGTCGATAGATAACAAGGCACTTGTAGTAGTGGAGCTATCAGAATCAGTTGTAGTCTCAGACTGATTTGCTTGGGTGTTCTTCCCACGACCCTGACTACTCCTGCTAGAGTTGGCACAACGTCTATGAAGCTTCCAACAAATCTCCCTAGTGTGATGTTCCTTGCCACAATAGTCACATTTGACAACCAACTTGTCGGAAGATGACAAAGTAATAGGTCGGAAACCTGCACCAATAGAAGAAACAAGAGCGGATTAATCCTAAGAAACAAGTTGTAATATCTCAAATCGACATTGTTCCTCAGCCTGAATGATCGAATAGGCTTCCTCAAGGGTGAGTGATGGATCACGATTAAGCACATTAGCGCTAATCTAATCATATTCCACATTGAGATCTGCTAGGAAATCATAATCGTGGAGCTCCTCCTCACGCTTCTTAAACCCAGTAACATCAATCTCACAAACAGGTTGATAAGTCTTATAATAATCAATCTTATTCCACATACCCTGCAAATCAAAGTAATATTAAGCCACAGAAAGCTCCATCCGAGTAGCCGATGGACCTTCTTCCTTAGTTCAAAACACTGGGCATGCTTACTCATGTGGGAATAGGTGGCCTTAGACGCCTTCCAGATTTTAGCAACAAAATCAAGTAATAGATATGTTTGAGCAATAGAAGGGGATATAAAATTAATAAGATAGGGCATTACCATCCATTTGGAAGCATCCCATTTATCCTGAGCAGCACTTGCTAGTAAGACTTTCTGAAGTTCCTGTGAGAAAACTGACATAACCACGACCAGCAGTCGACAGGTAGTAAGACCGGGACTAGATCAGATAGTTGCTTCCATCCAACTTGATGGTGCTAGTAGGGAAGAGAGAATAGCCATGACCAGAGGAACGACCCCCACTTCCTGAGTAATTGATATCCCAGAATCCTCAGACGCCATGGGTGCAGATTCAACAAGCAATTAAGAGAGGACAACCAATCCAAATCTAATTAAGCATATAGATTGAATATAAGCAACGCTAAAAGAAAGGCCCCTAGTGGGAGACCACTTACCACTGAGGGAGAAAGCCTAGGAGAGGCAAAATTGGCCCCTTTATAGAGAGCCTAGAGTGGGTTTTTTTTTTTTGAATGCGTGGTTAGGCTAGCACATGTGGTAAGATTGGTTTAGGTGAGGTTTAGTTAGTCTCGTTGGTTTAGAGTTGGGTAAAGTTGGTTTAGGATTGGTTTAGGATTGGGATTCGGTTAGGTCTAGCCGGTTTAGGATGGTCAGTTTAGGATTGGTTAAGGATTACGATCTGAGTTGGAGTTGGAGTCTAGTTGGCTTAGGGAATTGGATGCTGGTGGTAATGGCGATGGACTGCAGATAGCAACTGGGAGGTTGCAGTGATGAGGTTACGTGATACTCAGGGCTGTCGGTGGTTGCAGGTTTGGCAAGGGAGGACGGAAGCTTCGTGATGCTCGCGGTTTGTCGACGGAAGCAGCGGTGATGGTCACAGGTTGCAGCAGTACTATCGCAGATCGCAGGTCGCAGGTCGCAGGCCGCAGGTCGCAGGTTTGGTGAGGTTGCAGCGGTGAGGCTAGGTGGGGTAATAGCACAGGTTTCAGCGGTGACAGTACAGGTCACAGGTTGCAGCGGTGATTGTGTTTGCAAGCAGTGATGGTATGGTGGTTGCGATTGCAGGCAGCGATGGTCTTGGTGAGGTTTTTGGTGCAGGGTTGGAGGATTTCGGTTTGAGGTTGCAGGGTATACGTGGTTTGGTAGCAGCAGCGGTGTGGGGCTGGTAAACCGTGGAGGAGAAGAGATGAGAATAGACTGAGGTTTGGGGTTTGCTGATCTACTTTGATACCATGAAGAATTGTGGAATATGGACTTGTGCCTTAATGTGCAGAGTCCTCTATTTATAGCAAAATAAGTAGTCCTTATAGTAGTCTAAGTAGTCCCTAAGGTCTTGAGGGTCTGTTTGAATATAAGCCCTAAAACCATTATTATAATAATGCATTATTTTAACATTTTCAAAAATGGAATTCTTGTATGAAATGCATGGTATAAAATGACTCATCTTAAAAGTCAATTCCACAGACTACAGTTGCTTTATCAATTATCAAGAAATCAAGAAATCAAGTCCCTCGATCAGGATGACCATTTGGGTGCTTCGATAAATGATGTTAGAGACCCATAGTTGGAAAATCACCAACAAACCTCTCTTCAAGACAGCATTAGTGTGTCAACTTAAGTGGAAAATTTTGGGCTCCATGTTTCTTAAAACTCGTGACCCTAATGACTGATGCAATCCGGGGTTCGAAAACCCTGGTTTGGATCTTTTATGGGCCTGAGGGCCTCCCCCCAGGTGTTAAACAACTCAAATAATATGATCAGTGGCAGTGCAATAATTTCAGGAAAAGTTTAACACCTTATATGTGATGTAACAAGTGAAGAGGACCAAATTGGAATTACTTCTTCGAAGTAGAAGGCCTTCTGTAATTTTAAATAAGAATGGGAATTTAAACAAAATGACTTTAAGAGAGAATGGTTATTTGGTAAAATCAGTACATGAAGGATTTAATGGTAATTACTGAACTTGCTCCTTCTTCAACCTTCAGAACTCTCTCAAGACTCATTCAACCTGGGGTTTTGGGAATGAAAACTATCCTAAAATTGAGCCCAAGTTGAAGGCCCACACAATCTGAAACAAACAGAACCTGCAATAACAGTTGCAGGCTTTCCAGCAAGTAGCTCAATCCGACTAATAGTGGTTTTCTTTTAGGCCGAGCCCCACAAATTGGACATAATGGGATGAGTCCTATTTCATATCATAGGGTTTACTTAGTAATCAATCTAGTGGTGAAACAGTTTGGTTGAGACATTAGCAAGTTATGTAAATGAATTGATGAGGCTCTGTTTGGTTCGATGAAACATAGTAAAGCAAAATATTTTGAGAAAGAAAAACAGAAAATAGAAACGTTTTATATAGTAGTTGAGAAGGTAGGTAAAAATGTATAATGAAAGAAAACATATTTCCTCACATTTCCATAACTTCCAGATATGTTGTGTGCATGGTTTTAATTATCGGTGCGTATCGTGCCGTATCGGCCGATACGTATCTGTATCGGTAGGCATCGGCACGATACATACCGATACGCTACGGGAAATTTTGGGCCTCTTTTTGTGTATCGGCGTATCGTATCGTACCGTATCCATACTGATACGTACGATACTCTACGATACGAACTTTTGAAAATCTGAAAATTCTCGAGAGTATCGGTACCGTATCGGTACGAATCGAAGGTATCGTGCAGTATCGAGCCGTATCGTACCGGGCCACTTAAGTGTGAATTTTTTGTTGTTTGAAACAAACACCTCACACTCTCACCAACAGTTTTCTATATTTTGCTTCTTTCTTCCCCTTTGATTCACACACCATTTTGGAGACTCAAATGGTAGATTGAAAGAAACATTGTGGAAGTGAATGGTTCAAAGAATGAGAGAAACATAGTCCAAGAAGAACTTTGAAGGCTTGAACTTGAAAGTTGAAACATTTGAATAGTAAGTTCTTGAATCTTTACTCACTTTTTTCAACTTTAACCTTAGATTTTCAAGGTTTTTTATAAATCTAAGGTTCATCATACTTAGAATCACATTTTGTGCATCATTATTACATGAAATCATTGGATTTATAAGGATTTACAAACTTTTTTCAAGAGAAAATGAGGGTTTCAATTTTTTTCAAATTTCTTATATCTACTCATGCTCAATGGTTAAAAATGTTTAGATTTTTTATATGTTATGTAAAAACAAGTGTTCTACAACTTCCATGGAAATTTTTTATTTTTCTCAAAAAAATATATTTTTTAAATTTTTTTATTCCTAAATTAATTTTTAAAAAAAATCCCCAAAATTTTATTTTTTTTTTAGAAAATTTAGTTCATTCAACTCTTAAAAATAATGTCATAACTTATAATTACTAAATACATGATTTCAAATGAAACCCACATTTTTTCCCCAAAAAAGTGAGGGTTTCAAATTTTTTTTTTTATTTCTTAGATCTACTCAAATATATTGGTCCACCACAACACTCTTCACGGCACTCATCACAGTGGCAATGGCAATGAGGAAAGAAAAAACTGTAAGAAACTCAAACCTCATCATTTTGAACATTTTCAACTCAATATATTTGTCTATCAATACGATACCCTCTACTTAAATATTTATGCATTCTACATGTTATATATAGCTTTTTTTAACTGTTTTTTTTATGCAAAAGTGTATAAAAATGTGTTCCCTATCCATTTATGTGTGTATCTTTAGCGTATCTTAGTGTATCTCCGATACGATACGATACCCTCCGATACGTATCTTAATTTTGACCGACCGATACGGCAACCGATACCGATACTTTAATCCTTAGTTACGTGACATCACTAAAGATTTTTTGCAACATGTGCAGAAACTTTCAATCGCACAAGTAGCATAGCACATTTCATGTCAAGTGCCACAAAAGTGAGATTATGTAAAAAGTTTTATGAGTTATGCTGTCTTTTGTACCATGGACATATATATCCATATTCATATGGAAATAGAGAAGAAAGTTGAGGTGGACGGAGAATAGTGAAGCAACATGAACTAAATATTCAAAAGGGTTACTTTCACGCTTTATGAGGTTATATAATATTCATTCCTGAAGCCTAACATAATATAGTATGCAGCTTGGGTAAAGTTAAGGGTGCATTGGCAACTTACAAAAACTCCCGGGTTGGATCAGCCACGAGGCATATGGATCCTCCTCCAACCCAACCCTGCCACTTTCTCAAATTTATCTATGATGATTTCTTCACGTCCACATCAATCCCAACCAACACAAACCTAAAAAATGATTTTCCACATTCTGTAATGATACATGGTTCACCATTTGCTCATTGCCTTGAGGTCCTATAGTTATATCAGGCTCCACAACTAAGTAGAGAAGGTTCAAAATTGGGTTTCGACCTGGTTTCAACCCTTGGGGAGACCAAAATTTCAATCGAAATATGGGAAATTTCGAGGAAACCATGGAAACTTTGGTTTCGACTCCCAAAATGTGTTTTTTTTTCCTGATTTTTTGTTTACATCTTATTTTAGACATTTATAACTCATTCACATAATTAATTTCATGGAAAAAACACATAAAGTCATACTTGTGGTGTTGACCAAAGTTTGCTACTGTATGTTGAGTCGCCGACTAAAACTATACTACATAAGTACATATATAAGTTACTAACTAAAAAAGTGAAATACATAATTAAAAGTTTAAAACAAACAAAACATAATGTGAAAGATCCAAAATAAAAAATAATATTACATAATTGTGAGTTATCTCTCAAGTCTCAAGTCTCAACACTCAACACTCAATACTCAATTCCAAGTAGAGTGTATAAGCGGTTCCAAATATATTCTATAAAAAAATTTACATATAAAAAGGTTTTCAGGTCATTCTAACTAACATATAAAAAATTTACATCATTTTACTATATTTCAAAGTATATTCTAAAAAATAAAAAAGGGGGGGGGGGGGATGTGATTTATCATTTTGGTCCAAACTCCCTTCCTTGGGTAGATTTGCTATGAATGTGCAAGATCCATACTTAGAATGAGGATTTGATGGCACAAGCGCAAAATTTTAAGTGTTTTCCCAAATTTCTCACTTCACAGAGAAGAAATAGAGGGAGAATGTTGAAATTTCAAAATAAGAAGGCTTGGTTTCCCATTTAAGAAGGCTTTTATAAAGGCTGGTTCAACCCAAATGGTCAAACCCATAGGTCCAGTAAAAAATTCCCACATTTTGATGGAATTTTGGTCGTTACTGGTTGAAACTAATGAATTTTAAAAGTCACATGGTATTTGGTATCGGAATCATGGGATACCTGGGAAATGTGGGAAATTTCTTAGGTATCGATCGAAACCTTGAACCATGAGTAGAGAATACATCATTACAGCCAGTCGCTATATGATAAACCAAACCCAGAAACATTGCTTCATCTTGCCAAACTAGCTATCTCCAACATAGTTGATACAAACTATAACACATTTCCCATGACCCATATATCAAAAACAACGAAGAGAAGCTAGTTGATTCACTACAAATGGCAACTGGCAAATGAAACTCACCTGTCCATAAAGTCCCCAACCAAAAGTCAGTAGAGCACCAACATCTGTTGACGCGTCAAATAACAAACAATAAGAACACATGAGTGATGGATGTTATTGTCGACTCAGTGAATTTAAAGTACACATCAGGCATGAAATGCATTGACAGTTCAATCAAATGTCATGCTCTATCAGTCAATGGAGCTTCAAATTTGATTAACTATGCAAGCCAAACAAACTAGGATGTAATGATACAGAAACATAGTAAATCATATGATCTGCTTGACTATGTGCCATAACTTTCCACTTCATTATCTGATGAAGCTTCTAAATGGGTTAAACATCAGACAATCAAATTCTGACCTGTTATTACAGCACTATGTCGACCTCCACAGGCAATTCCCTTCACATAAGTTCCTGGAATTTTATAAACTTGACCCTCTGCATTTATACTTCCACGAGGAGCTGTTGAAGATCTGTCTTTTCCATAACCAGAGGACTCGATGCAAGGTACGGGATGAGGAGAGGATACCATACGGATCCGAGAACCCAAACCTAGCTGCCCTTCGCCTCCATAGCCCCAACCCCACACTTGCCCTATATCTGAAACTTTGGGGATAATAGCATACATCAGTATCTTGCTTAGCTCAATATATCCTCCATAGCTGAGTGTGAATGGTCTGTATTCCACAATTCTGGATTGGGTTCAGCAGTGGCAGCTTTGAAGGAATTAGACATACCTGACAATGCTAATGTATGTCGTCCACCCGCCGCAACAGTAGTGATCCTCACTCTCGGACTTAAATCCACAAGACATGGCAATGCTGAGAGAGTTTCATCACCCGATGTTGAACTTTCAGCTGCTTGTTTAGCTGATGATATTCTTCTTCGTTTTGTACTTTCCTCTCCACTGCCTCTATTGTCAAAACTAGATACTGTTCCAGTGGCTGATCTTGGACTTTGAGACCTAGGGCTTACTGTCACCTTTACAACATTAGTATGCAACAGAAAAAGAAAGGACAGCTTCTGTTCATCATCCATTACAAGTAGAGTGACGGAAATCACCTTGTTCAGTTAGCATGGAATTCTGTCTTTCAAGTATATCCTTCTCTAAGCTGGGGCCTGTGGACGAATCTCCGATCACCTTTCCAGAGGGAACACACTCTTTCCAACCCCACGTGTAGACTTCTCCCCTGTCTGCAATTTCAGAAACAGAACTTACTCCACGACTCCAGGTGCAACTTCATAATCATCCTCGCAAAAGATACTTTATACTCTAAACCTGAAGAAGTAATTACTACCTGTAACCGAGACACAATGGGCCCAACCCGCTGCAGCTGTGACTATTGAAGCTTCAGTAGGAAGAGGAAAGGGCTCCGGAATTTCCTTAACAAAGCAAAAAAAAGGAATATGAACGACTAATTCAGAAAGAAATTGCAAAAAGAAGCTCGATGAAGTAGAGAAGCAAAAAAGCGCCACACTACCCCATGCTTCCCCGAAGTCAGGTAGCTTTGACCTAGATCATCTGTTGAGCCCCACGTGATGAGCTTTCCTGATTCTGATTGGATTAACATTATAAGCATATGCAGGTTCGAAGCAAAATACTAATATAGTAAGAAAATTTAGAGGAAAAGAACACGGGCTGGATGAAACTCTACAACAAAAGAAGAAGAAAATAGAATAACTACGAACAATCTAGGAAACAGTCAAAAGACTCTCCTCAACATTTAGAGGTGTTGAGACACAAAACCCAAGGTAAATGAGAAAGAGCCATAACAACTTACAAGAATCCACCAACAAAACATGAGGGAGGAACAACAGCACAAATGTCACTGCTAGTTCACAATACAGTGCAATGATACATGGGAAATAAATAAATCAAGCATCAAGTTGAACACAGAAAACAAGATGAAATCCAACCAAAAGCAAAGATACAGAAATCACTCAATAAACCGTAATCTCGAAAGAAATTTCTCGTAAAATTAATTTTAGAGTACAGAGTCTACAGACAGAAGAAAGCGGTCACTACCAAGTACCAACAGCTTGAAGCATTTCCATTTCAATGCCGAGGGGAAGAAAAAAAAAAAACAGACAAATCGGAAATCGAATTGGAAAACCAAATCAAAGTTCGAAGGTCTCACCAGAAATCGCCATTGCGAATCCACACCCACCACGACAAACACCCTTCCATGAATCTCCAGAACTTATTGAAGGCGGTAACCGCACGAGGACAGGAGAAATCAAAGGCGACCGCTGTGGTGATGCTCCGGGAAGGTAACCACACATGAACACCAAAGATTGTTTTGCTTCCTCCATTTTCACAGCTTTATTATCACCTCCTCGCTCGCCATTCATGGCGGTTTCAGAAAAAAAAAGAGACCGCAGAAGCTCTCTTTTTTCTTTCTATTACTTCCTTTTTCTCTTCTCTTTCGTCTGAGACTTTGGGTTTACTCTTGAGTTCGGTGTCTTTCAAGCTCTTAATACCTTGACTCTTCAGACTTTCAGACTTCAGACTCCAGAGAGAGAGAGATAGAGAGAGAGAGAGAGAGTGCCCTAATTGATTGAATTAAAGGTTGGCGCGTATCTTTGTCGAGTGAAAGGGAGTTGCCAAGTCGGATACTCCACGTGTTCAGTTGGAACGTGGCTTGACGATGACCGGTAGATGCCAGGGTTATTCATAGCCAGGAGTTTCCGAGAAGTTTCTGGAAGGTTGGGGCTTTACCTGTCTCTCTCTGATTGTCTCCGAAGCTTTCGAGAGAGAGGCCATACGCGCGAGCTTCCGCTTGTGTTTCTTTTTGCGCCACGTGTTGTGTCCTTGATTACATTACCACGTGTCGTCAAATCAGGCTTCGAATTTATTTGAAAAGAGATGCGCATCGAACGATATTGAAGAAAAAAAATCCGTCAATGAAGACACAAGAAACGAATAGAAAATAAAAAAGGCTGGGACGATGCCTAGCTTACGTCACTTTAAATTGTCTGTGTAATAAGCAGTGAGATGTAAGCAAGCATTCAACAGATGGGACTTGTTTTTATGAAAAAAAAAAAAAAAAAAAATTACATAATTACCCACTTTTGGTTTCTTTTTGTAAAATTATCCATCAAAAGTTTCAGGTAACAAACATACCCAAAATTAAGTTTTTCTTTACAAAATTACCCACTTAAAGTTTAAGTTAACAAAAAAATCCAAAATTGAGTTTGGGTTTACAAAACTATCCACTCAAAGTTTTAGTAATAAAAAATACATATTATATGTGAAAGATGAAGAATCACTATTTTTTGTAGTTTTGTAAACCCAAACCTGATTTTGGGTATTTTTGTTAATTGAAATTTTGGGTGGATAGTTTTGTAAACCCAAACATAATTTTGGGTATTTTTCTTAACCAAAACTTTTTGTGCGTAATTTTATAAAGGAAAACTCAAAAGTGGATAATCATGTAATTTTTCAAAAAAAAAAAAAAAAAGATTAGGACTTGGGAGGATCCAGTCATGCACCTCATCCATTGAATGCTTACTATACCTCATCATAAATGATTTTAACACCTCTATTTCTATCCATTTTTTGTAAAATAATTTAAGAAAAAAAGAACTTTATTTGAGAGCATAGCTTTTGCACGGGACAATATTTTGGGTAAAATAACTATCACACCTTCTTGAAAGATGGAAATTCTATTCTTAGGGCTCGTTTGGTATTGATATTATTCTGCAAACACCGTTATTTGAAAAAATCATCTATTTGTGTTACTTCATTAAAAGATGATTTTTTTACTCTGTTTAGGACATTTGATAAACTTGCTCTGAAACCATTATGGTGATAGTTTCTGGAGTGAAATATCGTTTGGTAAAAACTATTCCTTGACATTTTTATTTTCATTATTTTCAATATTTACACAAATGTCATGAATAACCATATTAAAATAAAATTAATATCAAAATACATAGTTTCATAGTTAAGAAGAAAAAAAGAAAAGAAAAATAAAGGTTTCACAATTATTGATACTTCGTTGTGTGCTTCTATTAAACCCGTGCTGATGCGGGGACTACGGTCCCAGCAGAAAATCTACTTCCATAATTTAATGCATAGGAGGAGGTATTACACGGTGGCACACATCCGCCGATGTGACTTTTTTTTTTTTTTTTGTAGAAATTCGCCAATGTGACTCATGGAACAAACATTTGGTTCTTCCCACAAACCATATGCCCAAAGTATAATAGTTTAATAATATTGATGGGCCCAAGACTACGATTTTAGTGACAGCTATCGATCGTGTTGGGCCAGGCCCATGTACTTGTTTTTAGATTTTAATCTTCTTTGTTCTTTCTATAAATGATAAGTATGAGGCATTAAGCTAGGGAACCTATTTAGACTTGAACCAATAAAAAAATAAAGGTGAATTTGGCTTGGCCGGTTGGATCGAGCGAAAACTGATCGGTTCAGGTTTTAGGTTGAGGTTTTATGCATAGAATTAGTAGAAATAAAATCAGATCCATGAATGCAGAGGTATCAAAACCAAAAACCGGACCAAACTTGATAAAAACCGAGATCAGACTGATAGTAATCCTATAGAAAGGCAAACCCAAAAGAACCAGGATTTTCCGTTAGTTTCATTATGTATACAGGTCAATATATAACCGAATTGGACCAAATCCAATAGTAGACCGATTACAAATTGATGAACAAGAACCAGTAAGAAACCAGATCAAATGAGAACGAAATCAGAAACTTCTTTAACTGTTTAGGCTGCGTTTGGTAACGTTTCTGAAATAGAAACGATGTTGTGTCAAAAACAGAAATTTCAATTTCTGTGTTAAAATGACACTTTTTTTTTTAACTAAACTAAAATGACAGAACTACCTTTTGTCGTTCTGTCAATTCTTGTTTCTATCATTTTTTATTTTTTATTTTTACTTTTTGTTCAAGAAAAAATATGAAACACACCATAAATGCACCAAACGCTTTATTCCATTTTTTCTTTCCAATAGAATGAAAAAACTCAAAAAACGTTTTTCTGGAATGTTATCAAACGCAGCCTTAGTTTCAAGTTGGCTTAATATCAAATCGAACCAGTACAGCCCAAACACCTGTGGATCTTCTCTGTAGAAACATGGGATCCTGCCCTCTTATTGATTGTGTAGGACCTCGTAGACTAGGGTATGGAAATGTTCCTATTCTGTCGGTTGATTACTGATCAATAATCGGACTCATGGTAATCAGGTTAATCAGACGATAAATGGGCTAATTGGCTTACGTAGGCTATAAATGAACCTTAAGACGCATAAACAGGCTATAAACAGTTGAATAACAGTGTCAATCGGGCACCCGTTTGGACACAACCAAAAACCATTTACGGACCCTTTCCGTAATTGGACTAACCTTCGCACCAGGCTGTTTACTAACCAGTCAGTCTGATGTTGGGCCTACCAGTGCGGGCTAGCATTTGACATCCCTACTAGCTATGAACCATAGCCTGTTGGTGGACCATCAAAATGGTTGGACCATGATCCAATCAGCAGGTTCACTTAATGGGTCTAGTGTAACTGAATGAAACCTGGCCCCTGAAATAGCTCATGTGTATTA
Source organism: Macadamia integrifolia (assembly GCF_013358625.1). Lineage (NCBI taxonomy): Eukaryota > Viridiplantae > Streptophyta > Magnoliopsida > Proteales > Proteaceae > Macadamia > Macadamia integrifolia. The sequence continues at coordinate 29,555,038 of NC_056559.1, forward strand.
ACTGAAGAATGGAATGCAGAAGCAGGTACTACATTGTGTTTGTGTGACTTTTGATCGACATGCCCATAAGACCTTCCCCTCCATTACCCCCTATTTAGCCCATAAAAGCCTACAGGGAACAAAAGAAAAGAGCTCAATCCAGGATGGATAAGAAGAGTGCTACCACTGCTACTGTTACTACTAGTGTTGGGTATTTTCAGATGCCTCTCCACTATCCAAGGTACACCAAGAAGGACTATGAAGCAATGCCAGAATGGCAGCTCGACAGGCTACTTGCAGAATACGGATTACCGGCACTTGGAGATGTAGCTTCCAAGAGGGAATTTGCCATGGGAGCCTTCCTTTGGCCTGACCTAGCTCAAACTACCAAGTAGTGATGAGAGGTGTTTTAGGGCGACTACTCTACTCTACAAAGAAATTTCCAAACTAATATATACTGCTCCGTAACATGCCAAAGTGCATCATACTGCTTGCTGATTGATGGTCTCCATTGCCTCATCCTGGAGCCTAAAGAGTATTCTATGGACAACCATGAAATGATCTCTACATGTAATTTTTTTGCTTTTACATTTTTTCTTATTCCCATAAATCACTAGGCAATCAATTAGTTTACTTCCCCTCTAGTTGATTGATTTTCTACTATACACCTCAGGACGCCTGTGGTGGCATCTCGAAAATCAAATAAATTCGTGGAAGGGAATGCTCTCACCAATGGGAACCCCTAAATAACGATGGATTCTAATAATTGCCTCTAATTCTCATGAAACCAGACATGATGTTCCCACTGTAGGACCGTTCCCCATCAAAGGAGTTCACCAGGTTCTGATTATTACCTTCGCTACAAATAAAAGGAGAGGCCGCCATAAGGACAGTCACCTTAGCTCTGTAGAGTTTTTCATTGCCTTCCTACAAAATATTGGATGGATAAGTGGAATGCTATTCAGTGAGTGTAAAGCCGACTCAGATGGATCCAATTTTTGCTGGCACTTACTCCCACTGGCTAATAGATCCAGTAGCCAGGTTCGGGATCACTAACCAACCATTCTTATAGATAAAGAGAGAAAAGAGCTACTGGAAAATTGAGTGCCACATCAACTCCTTTCTTAAAGAATGAGAATCACAACACAAATGAAAGGTGTTGACAGGACTACAAAGCTAAACAGAGGATTCCACTTTCCTAAACACACAGGAACATAGTGAATGACCATAACACCACCAGCCCTTCCAAGCTAGGTTCCTGCAAGTGTCTTGACTCTTGAGACAACTAGAGCCGCCTACGCATGCGCCTGTTGTCAGGATCAACCACTGCAACGGTTGTTTCAGCTGCCAAACTGGTCCCAGTGTTGTTGGTGCCACCACCCCTCTTCCTGCTCAACAGCAAGCTCGAGTCCTTGTCCCCCACCGCAATTGTTGCCAACAGCTCCGAAAGTAGTGAAGGGCAGCTCTCTTCCAAGTATCCATACCCTTCTGACCGCATGACCGCTGCCAATAGGAAATATATGGACTCAGATGAAGAGTTTAAATAATTAAATAGTAAAAACTGATATAATATATATATATATATATAAATAGATAGATAAACAGACATCAATTCTGTTAACAACGAATCAGCTTTCAGCTACTTGGTCCATAAAATAAAAGCATTGCTTAAATTTATGAAAAAGATAAAAAACACTACCAAATTTTCAAGGTATGAGGTGAAATCCAAGAATCTCAGTGTGATGGTCCTCCACTAATAATGATCAATCTTCTTCCCCCATCGCGGGAAAGGAGGAGAGATGATAAAGTTGTTACATGTTCATGCAGGTGATGCTTGACATATTGATCCACGAGTGTATCATGTCCATTGTCCAAAATTATATTCAACAAAATAATCATAAAACTCCAATGAACTGCTTTTGTTCCAATGCTGAAAGAAATTAGGCCATTGTCTTTACGGACCATTAACAAGAAAAATGAGGAACCAGATATCACCCCACCTCCCAAAAAAAGAAAAAAAGAAAAAAAGGAGAGGAAAAAAACCTGATGAACTCCTTTGATTTAATGGCAACGAGCAGATGAGAGAATCCCAGCAATTTAATTAATATAATATCTTCCATATAAACATTCATTACTCGTAACAGACAATGACATCCAAGGTCTTTCCATAGTAAAAACAAAAATCTCTTACCAACTTAGCAGGGATAATATAAGTAAATGTCCAAAACAGGAATTGATTCAGGATTCAACAAAGGTAAAAAATGCTTGCCATTAAATGCTTCTATAGTTGGATTGACTGGTTGAACAGAAGCAATAGACCAAGTCAGTGAGGTACATGCATTCTCATGTCTACTGAAATGGAAGGCATTTGGCAATAAATACCACCGACATCAACAGATACCACCAAATCCCACACGCACGGGTGTAGGGAAGAGGGGGATAATAAAGAAGCCAGACATGAGTATTGCGACAAAACAGGCAACATGTCTGTTATGATGGCCTCTTCAGTAGCATTCCAGAGATTTTCCTTCTTAAAGTATCTTATTGAAGACCAGCAGCTGGTTGTGTAAACATACAGTATGCCTACTTGTAATAAGCACTCATAAATGATTATATTTTGAGGAACCCAGCTGGTTCTACATTTTTTATCTAATAAATTTATAGGATTCCAATTACAAGATGGGATATATTACAGTGTACAGAGTCAAATGTATGTATTGATAGACCACCCAAGCAAAATAAACCTAATATCTTTTATACATCCGTAAATTATGGTTTCTCAGTCCCTTCTTGCCTACCAACTGTAACATGGAAGACATAATCAATGGATGCCAAGTTCATTATAGCCTTAAACATCACTAAAGTCATCAATACATGCCATGGATTTAGATGATGCTAAAGGAAGAAAATGAAGGTGGTCAACCAGTACAAGCAAGGGATAGAATAATTCATAGAATAATATTTAAATGTGACATACACCAATCTTTCCTTAGCCATCTCAAAGACAGTGATTAAGAATTTGATAGGGCTTCATAAGTATAAAAATGATGTACTACAAGAAACTTTTAACTTGAGGAATTATTCTTATTATGAGACCAAATACATACGCTGCATTGCAATAGAGAACTTACTTTATGCAATGAATGAAGAGACAAATTGGAAAGCTTCAGTGATGAGAAATTGATTGCAATGACAGATGAAAATGAAGTTGCTGAAGAAATTAATGAGAATCCTCAACCAAAAGGAGCAACAAAAGAGATTCCAGACAAGATGCAAAGTAACACACAACTAGGTGAAAGATACAACTAATAAACACACAACTAGGTGAAAGATACAACTAATAATCATTGCGACCACACTCACTACAATGTACATAGAACAATGTGTGTAAACACATTAGGAGCTTTCCCAAGTGTCAACTCAACAGTTAGCACTTTTCCCAAGCTATTATTATAATAGTTTTCTTTTTCATTTTTTTTTTTGGCTTGGCAGCCAAGCTACTCCCCACACAAGAGGGAGCTTCTATTTTTGAATTGCCATTTACTAGTATTAATAAAAACATGGGGCTACAGTAGCCCATGGTTTTGGCAAAGAAGCGTTATCTTCTTCAATGGAGCTGCCGTATGTGGTGAAGCCTAGGTTGTGTGGTCACGAAGCCAGGTGATACCACCCCCCCCCCTTCTTTTCCCTCTTCTTCCATTTTCTCTCTTTCTCTTCTACTTTTCTGTTATTCTGTCATTCCATTCCAGCAAGGTAAGCCATGGCTATTCTTTTTCAATCTTCTCTTTTCTATTTCCAGCTTCATGTGAACCATTACATCCATATTGACATAACAGTTTCTACTGGTTTCTGGATTCTCAGTCACCCATGGTTTCTGCCAGTCCACTTTCTTTTGATGTTTTAGCCTCCCTCTTATCAGTCCACAATTTTAGAGTTATCGTTAATCCATCTATCTGGTGCCTACTGTTAGAGCCATCGAGTGCCCACTGCCAGTATCTGTTTCACAGATCTGTTGACTTTGATTCTATTAACTTGCTAATTCTGGAAGAAGGGGTTAACATGCTGTTCTAAATAATCCAGCACTTGGATTGATCCCTTCTTTTACTATGATGTTCTTCCCTGTTTCTACACTATGCGTCTTTAATTAGATGACCATATGACCTGTTGATGTGATGTGGAGTTACGACAGTTCCTTATAGTTACTAATTCTTGTTAGTCCTTGAGTTTCCTTTTTCTTTTAAACTTCCTTACAACAGATCCAACCCTAGGATCAGTTTGTCTTTGGAGGGTCTTACTGTCATATTAAGAAGGCTATTTGATCCAAATATTGGCCCCATCCGACCGTTGGATCCTGTTTTATTTAACTTTTTTAATTCTGCCATGTTGTGTACTGTTGGGATCGCTGTTTTTCTGTACTTTGGGCATAGTGCTCTATTAATCTTGTCTGATCTACCCTTGAACACATCATTTTTATATTCAGGGTTAAGGGCTCCATATCCAAATGATTCTAAGGTTTTCTAAACCTTCCCTGCATCACATTCCAGCTGCCCCCTCCCAGAGAGAGAGAGAGAGAGAGAGAGAGATGATAATAGTACAACTTTCTAACAAAGTCAAAATGGATAAAGTGGCATTGAATATTTCTTCATCCTTCTCAGACAAACGGATAGATGTGGGAGAAAATATCATCTTTATTTTCCAATGCAGAATATCAGATCTGCTCACCATAATTATGGCTACCACTGAGCCAAAGGCTGTGAAGTTTGGACCAACAGATATTCTCATTAAATCAATACACAGAGATAATATTCCCGTTCCAGCTAAAAACGATTTAAAAGATTTCAATGTCTATTCCTCTAAGACTTAAAGCCTCCTTAATGCGACGTTTAGCCCAAAAAAATGGGGGGACAGAAAAGAAAGTACGTATATACCTAATTCCCACTGTTTGATTGCAGAAAGACTATAATGGTAAATGAAGAGTCCAGATTCAAAGTTTCTTTAACGGAACTATATTTTATCTGCTTTAAAAATGTGAAGGAAACAGAACAAAGGGGGAAGGGGGCAAAAGAGCCGGGTGACAAGCGATCAAGATTCTTCAAACCAATAATCTCTCTAAAGTCTCTTCTACAACCAACACCCCCCCCCCCAAAAAAAAGGGTCCAACCCAGTCCCACTTGAGCTGTACCACATTATTGTGGCCTAATAAATTTTGTTTTAAAGTTTCCAAAGAACAGAAACTATTTCTCCTATTATGTTCCCGTATTTTCCACATGTAACCAAACAAAAGAAAAAACCTAGCTTTCTAATTCTTTTTTTCTCCCAATTTCCCTAGAAACACAAACGTCAGGGAGGAAGCAAAAGGGAATCCAAAAGTACAATGGCCTCCCAGGTGTCGTCATTCCAAGATGCACCAAATGAAGAAAGTAAGTCCACAACCAATAAGCATAGATGAATTAATCTTTCCAAAAACCAAGAAATAAGAATAATCTAGGTAAATACCTACCTACCTATAGATCAGGAGAGTATAACGATGATAACCACATTGAAATCCAAGTTAAACTTCAACAACAAATTCAAAAGGATCCTAGGTCTTGCACCATAGCTCAATTAGTTCATATATAGAAACATAAACATGAACTTGTGGGTTCAATCTAAGCTAACCCAGAATCGCTTAAGAGGTGCGAAGTGCGAACATCAAAGGTATTTCAACTGTCATGAATATCCTAGGGCTTTACTTGAAAAGCATCTTTTTTTTTTTCTTTTTTTTCAGTTACCCATAGAGAAAAGATAAATATTCGAAGTTGTAATAAAATAAAAAGTGCAACTCTTGTACTCTATGAGCAACACCCACCTCCCAAATTTCCGGCAGCAAATAGCAAACAGATGGTCTTCAGTTGTGAGCATTGATGTTGCTCTGCCAGGGCCAGTGTTGTTGCCACAGTGTCCACAGTAATTTCGTCACATAACTTGGCTTCACATAATAGTTTTAGTCGTTCCAAACCAAATCTATCTGCGGCAGCTAACAGATGCTGCACCATAATTGTTGATGTGCAAATAGAAATTGAACCTGAGAGTTCACGTACATCAGGAAGTTCATCTGAATACATAAATTGAAGCATGGCCTGCAACACAAGAAGGGAGGTACACTCTTAAACATAGAAAGAAGAAACAAGGCGGAAAAGATAACGATCCATCACAGAATTAGACTGTCTGATTGGATGAACAAACACATGAATAGACACACATAAAGAAGTAGACTGTCAAAAGCTTGTGCATGGGTCTAAACCAGCCCAAGGAAATCCAAGCCTAGAAAAATCACTGAACCACCACGCTGCCAACTACAAAAGAAATAAATCTACTGGCAGATTAACCAAATGTCATTTGTTTGGGGGGGGCGGAGGTTCAGTTCAAGGATATGGTTTGAATCTTGGCTCAGCTCACAAATTTATATTTACACAAGCACTGCCAATTCTAACAACGATCACTGGTGCACAGACAGAAGATGGGTGATCTATGTCAGTGGCTCCAGTGACTCCTGAAGAAACCCCAGGATCTGCATAAATTGCTCATGAAGTATCTTTTCATTTTAAACAAGGATTAAATGTGTGAGACATAACAATCATAAAACCTAATGTACCATGAACCATGCTTCACAACGTACAGGAATAGTGTACCCTAGATTATAATACAGTAATATTTGCACCAGCAGAAGCAAAAATACAAGAATTCAAATCACCCAAAAACAGGTGGGAAAAGATTGATGTGGGACATCAGATGCTCCAATACTTAGAGTTCTGGTAGATTATGTTATAAGGCCGTTGATGAAGGGATGCAATCATAGGGGTGGCAATAGTAAGATTAGGAATGAGAAAAATATGTTATGGAATTTATTGGGGAATAATAAAGTTTAAATATTGAAAGAAATTGGTTGAAATTTGTTCAAAAAAATATGCAAATGGTAAAAAGCTGGAAACAGATACATTTAGGAATCAATGTATCATTTTGTAAATAAAAAACTTAGTCCCAAAATATTGCTATCATATAAATAAATATGATTTATCAAATCTTTCCTCAACAGTCCTACAACTTCATCCTCCAAAAACTCCAGGAATCATACAAGAAAAATACTGTTTTCTTTCCTTTACTTTGCACCTACGGCATCTCTTTTCAAATCGTACATCCATGGAGAAAAGCACATGTATACTTCTTTGTTTCTTCTCTAGATCTCTTAATGAACGAACACCTTCAGTCCAACCCTTTTTCTCTTCCAAGAATTTCGATATATCGTTTTTTCCCTGCTTTAAATGAAAGTTGTGTGATGTTTACTTATCCGTTATAGACTCTGTATATAGAATTCTTCCACGCCACGGTCTTCATTGACACTGTACACAACCTTCGGCTTTACCAAGTGTTCTCTTACTTAAAAGTGTAAACTCATCTAGGAAATTGACATAACCTGAAGGAGAAAATTTTAAAATTAAGAAAAAAATTTGACTCGCCCTGACCAGGTTTGACTCGTCTGAACCACCAGGTTTTGAGAAGGCAAGGTCGAGTCGCCAACCTTTGCAATGCAAGATCATACAGATGAGCTCTATTGTAAGTTATGACGTGTTTCTGTTACAACAAGCTTATATCCTACTGTGTTGACCTTGGTAATCCAGCAACTGAGTTATTTAGCATGATTTCACAATCAACTCTATGTTTTGGCATCTATGCAAGAGATGATTATTCTTCTTCCTTAGAAATCCAATGCACTACAGGGAGATGGCTGGTTCATATCATTCAGAGATGGCTGGTTCATATCATTAAGATAGTTTACATTAAGGAGAAGAAAAATTTGGATGCTCAAAGTTTCTGACAAGAGTCCATGGGTTTCAAATAGAAGTCCAGGATGTGATTAGTTTAAGATACCAGCAAGCATCACATGCATACAAGCTTTTAATTCTACAAGGTTGAGTTCTTCTAAGGAAGACTGATGCAGGATGTCAAACACTAAAACCCATTATGTTGCAAAGTCCACTTAGGACCAATTCAGCTGACTATTTCATGTCGAGGAATAGGTCCAATTATAAGGCCGTCCCCACTTGGGACCAAATGAGGTTTCAGTTGACTATTTCATGTTGAAGAATAGGTGCAATTATCAGGCTGGCAACCTAATTGAATCATCAAGTCTTTTTCCACCTGCTTAATTTTGGACATTAGAGTATTTCTGAAATTTTCTGCTTCTCTGATTCTAGGTTAGAGTGGGCGGTGGGCCTCATCACGTTTTAAGCCTGTCTCAGTATATTTTATTTGGGCTTGAGTTGTGCTAGTCGTAATCGGGTTTAATGTAGTTTGATATTGGTTTGTCTTAATTGGGTAAGATGGATTGTATTGAACAGTTTCACAAATTAATGAGTCCAAGTACGAGAAAGACTAGGGGATGTGGATTGTGGATTGTAAATATAAGGGGGGCACATGACTCAATATATAACTTAAGGCTTTGAGGAATCAAGTATTTTCTGTTGCAAGTTGTATCTTTGTAGATGGTGAACCATTCATGATTTCCTTGAAGATTAAAAGAGTAATTTCATAAACATAGCAAATAGACCTCTGCTTCTAAAGAATTTCTTATCTTGTTCCTAATATTCTGCAATTTTATACTCCATTGCTTCTGTCAATTTATTTCCTATTGATACCATGGTTTAACTTACTCTTCAAACCTCTGTGTTTTAACCAACGGATACTACTATTCAGGGTACTCTTCAAGATATCACTCAAATCTACTATTCATAGTAATGTTCACAGTATTATGCATTCACTCATAATTTCATATTCTTCAAACCCTAACCTTGTTCATTAACCCTAATTCAACCTTTAACCTAATTCCTAATCTCCCTCACCCTAACCCCAGAAGTCCAACTTCAAGACCCTGATTCTATTGCTTAATTTCCCTACCGACAATGGATCTTCCTTTCATACCAACCCTAACCCTTTGACTTGAAACCATACACTCCCCTCCCCCCTCCTTGTATCCATTTCTGTCAACATAAACCCTAATTTTGTGAAATTTCTAATTTTCTTTACTTATCTTATAGTATGTCTTCATTGCTGGCCTAACACACCGACAATACAAGTATCACATGTTCCATCAAGTTTCAAAAAACCAGCTTCCTGGGTTTGCGGCCATAAGAGGTACAATTGCATAGATTGAGTTTTGAGCAAAGCTTTTGGGATCAGTAGGGTTGCTCAATATGGATTGGTATTAGATAAGACCAATCCAATCCCTCGTACAAAGTGGATTGGTTGATCCATTGCCATCATAGGGCATCCGCTCACAGGATTCAGCTCGTCATTTGGAACCTCTGATCCATAAGTCCAGATGAGTATCACACAGGAATGATACTCAAGCTGAAAACAAGGTTATAAATCACTTTTGGTTTTGGGGATCAGGATCGAAGTGATAATGTCACTTAGTCATACATCTCAGGTAATACCAACTGATAGTCATACTTGAAAATAAAAGGTTAAACATGCAACAAATGCTTCCTATATGGTGTTCTAACATTGACTGGATGTCGTGAACTCACAATGAAAGGCAATATAAGATCACTAGGAATATTCTAATGGAAACAAAGAAATGCATAATCAATACCTTGAAAATTGAGGGTTCAACATCCTCTACTACTACTTTATCCATGTTTGGGTTTCCAATCAGTCCAAAGAATTGAGCTCGAAAAACTGGAGAGCGAGCAGCCAGTACCAATTTATGGGCTTTAAATGTCTCTTCACCAACTTCAAACGTTATATCAGAACCAATGCCAGATGCTAGAAGCTCTTTGAGGTTCTGACCCATATCTGATGGTGGCATTGGAATATTGTAATGCTCAGGCCCCTCAATACGGGTTTTGACAACTCCTACTGTGCAATTCATGGCAAGGCAATCATCCTTCAGATAATCAGATGTTTCTAGAGTTGTTCTTCTAAAGAAACGTTTGTAACCCCTGAAAATCCCAAATAAATAAATTATAACAGAAAAAACACTTGAATGCAATATACAGAAATTGTACACTAAGTTATGGCAGTCCATAAAATTTGACAATAATAAAAGATCAAATCCAATTACATTCCAAGAATCAACTACAAAGAAAGTACAATACAATCAGCACAACAATACAATTTTTCCATTCTATTTTCTTTCTCTCTCCTTAACCAGTTTTGACTGTCATACAAAATTGACTTTGAAACTAAGGGTTCCAATAAACCCGAATCCTAGAACGTAATGGACCCACAAAAGTGTTCATCAACAACCAAAATCAAGAAAGCTCACCAACTTTAATGAAAAATCCGACTTAGAAATGACCAACTTGGCATTACAGTGATCCAGACACTTCAACAAGAAAAAAGAAGCCGTTTAGCTGAATATATAGATACTCGATCCAAATTTGAACCATATAAGACTGACTAAGATCAACAAGCCTTGGGTAAGTCGCAGCCCAGCCTATCAGACAGCTATGCACTTTCAGTTTAGAACTCAATCTACTTCAAAATTTCTTACAAATCAATCTCACAAGAATCTTTAAATTCTACCGTTTATTATTCACACCAACCACTAAATTTCAACTCAATCAAAGAACTATAGCTAGAATTTGGCACCCCAAGGCAAGACTGAATTTCAGGCCCCCCATAATCTGTCTACTGCCGTTTATTTGTGTCACTTCAACAGAACTTGAAATCAATACATGGAACCAGAAGATTTATTATCTGATCACCCAAGCATGTTGATCATCACCATTTGAATTTCAGCAACGAAAAACCAGGAAGATGCATGAGTGAAAGAATTTACTAGCTGCCACCAAGTGAGAAGAAGCTCAACCAGTGAACCAATTCCTAACACAGCAACAACAGCAAAGACAGTAAGCTGCCAGCAAATTAATAGCAACAACAACCATAGGTACAGGCAACCCTAGGCATTGGACGAGGGACAAAATCAAGGCAACATCAACAACAACAACAACAACAAAGACTTAGCTTATCCCAACTTAATGGGGTCAGCTACATGGATCCTCACAATCATGCCTTTCTAAGGCAACATCAACAGCCAAAATTCCTCTACAAATAAAAGTTCTACTTCCTTTCTTCGATTTCTTCCTTCTACTTATCATAAGTTCCAATGGCTCCCTAAACTTGAAGAAAACTATTAAGACTCACAATCATGCCTTTCTAATGGAACATAACAATCAAATCCCATAAAACATTCTTGCAAAATGGGAGAAACACCCCCCCCCCAAAAAAAAAAAAGAATTATACATGGTAGTCTTTGGTTCTGCTAGTTATCACTGAAGGACTCCCGGCTTCTTTTCTGCAGGGAGGGAAATGCTCCCAAATCGAGATGTGAATGGGATTGGCAAGATGGGGGGAGGGGGAATCATGAATTAAACTACAAAGATGCACAACACCCAATCCAGCAAGGATTTGTACTTAGTGATGAAAATGTTAAAATTAAAAGACCAACATCTTGTGCAAGAGCATTTCCACAAAGCTGTCAAATGGCCAAGTAGCTTAAGTCAGCATGGCCTTCTTTCTTTGTGTATTTAAAAGGTATACACAAGAGGCCGATATGTCTCCAGCTTGTGTTTCAATGACCGATAACACGGTCGAGCTACCTGCACATGTCTGGTTCGATCTTTTAGCGGCTCTTCTAAGAGATGGGAATGTAAATAGAAAACATCCCTTGGGAAAGCCTCACGGCCTGGTTGTTGGTGCAACAATAATGACATAAGGGGATTCCCAAGGGTTTTCTGATAGTATGGCTGCACCCTTAGCTTTCCTCGTAGTTGGTTTGTGTTATTTTTTAATGCTTCTACTTGAACAGGAACCAGGGGTATTTCTTAATTATGTGTTTTCATTGGATATTATTAGTTTTAATACGCATTTTAGTCTTATAAAGTTATTTATTTCAGAGAACTGCCAGAAAAAGCATCTCCCATTGTATGGTTTACATATTTTGCAGTTTTAGTTGTAGCAGGATTTCTAAACTATACACCAAGGATACATCTTTAATTGAGTGTAATATCTCAATTCTGATGTTTTGGTTGGTTTCAAAGACAAAGGCAAACGCCACTGCTTGGTGGCAAGGAACACGGTACAGGTTGGAGAACTTAAAAGAACAAAGGCAACGTTCAAAAGTAACAATATACATACCACATACTCCCTCTGTACTTGAGAGTATAAGGACCACTTTCCAGAGAACGGTCGAAGTGACTATGAACTTTGTGCTTCCCCTTCCCACTCTGGTCCAACAAAGTCAACTCAAACAAAGCCCTAACGTCCGTACCTTCACTTGCCAATGCAATAAACACAGACACGTACATGGAACTATCCTCTGGATTCTTGCCGTCGGGATAGAAGTAGATTGCCCATTGATACCCTCCAACAGTGAATATATCGCTTGATATGTATTTCCCTGCACCCATCCCCTTCGCAAGAGAGTATCCCTTTATTGTGAAGTGATGCGAGCCATTTACCGTCTCGTTAATGGACTTGGAACACGAATCTTGCGACGGAACGTATATGGACGACAAGGAGCGCTTGTTCTGACAGAAATTGGACTCACATTTAGCCATTATTACATCGAATTCAGCGAACTCCCTCGACTAAATTTTCTTCTTCTTTCTCCTGGACCTTTGCACGCTAAGATCAAACCCTAGCATGTAAAACGCAACACTATAACCAGAACCTGCGCCAAATTCGCATCGAAATCCGATCTTTCTTCCACCAAACTTTCTTTCATGGAAACCCAGAAGGAAACGTTTAAATACAGTAGATTGTTGAATCTTCCCGGATAGGAAAGTGAATCCTTCTGATTATTTGCAGCAGAAACGACACCCAATTGCCCAAACCCTAATCTCAGGGAGAAGAAAGCCCACAGCAAACCCTACCGGAGAAGTGTCCGGCGCAATTGAGAATCAAGAAACGCAGTCGGCCAAAAAGGGGGAAGATTTGAGCGAGATAATAAATCTTGGCAGAGGGCAGAAACGGGATTGACATGTAACCTTCTATTTCTAGAAATGAGATCAATTGGTTGTCTCAGACAATGAAAACTATTTTATATCATTATATGGGCCCCTCGGCGGCTCGGCCGTGAAGCCTTGCCTTGCCTTTGCTGGTCCGCCTTCTCGAGCCACTCGTGTGCTTTGTCCGGTCCGGTTTGGTCGGGTTGAACTGGACCAAATCAAAATTCTCTTTGCCTCATATTTCTTTTGTGGTTGTAACAAAATAAATATATTTTGTATCTTCAAATATTCTTTGCCCCCCTCCCCCCAAAATCCAAAGATTTTACATGAGAAAAAGATAAATATTTATAATAGAAAAATGTAATTAGATTAGTTTGACGACTATGTGTATGTAATTGGTCCCCACTAAAATTCATCAACTCAAATATTCGAGATATTGTCTTTTAAGTTCCTTTGTTTTGATGTATAAATATATTAAATTAAAAAAAAATTATATTATTTTATGGATTTTGAAGTTGGATATGACATATTAATTTTAGACAAATTCATCCCATTTTAAAAAGAATATGAAATATATTGGGTCTAATGCACTTATTTGTGTATAAAAAAGATGATAGTCATTCAGTCCATTTAACAATAGGACATGGTCAAGATCACTGTTAGTTAAAACGTGTTTTAAACGCATTTGCGTTTTTTTGCCGTTTAAAACGAGTTTTCCCGTATACTATTATACAATACGGAAAAAAACGAAAACGGCAAAAAAATCCGTTTTAAACGAGTATCCGTTTTTTAAGGGTAAAATAAGAATTATATTAAAAAAAAAAAACCTATTAATAAAAGTGAAGAGTGAAGACAATACGGTACTTACTTTTTTGTTTTTAACTTCCATACTATTTATAGGAAAAAAATCTCATCTTCTTATAGCCCAATGAGTAAAGAGAAGCTAAAGTTAGCAACATCTCATTTTCTTGTAGCCCATTGGGCTATTTTATCTTGGGACTCCTAGAGCTTTTGGAATATTAGATACATGTATACAAGTAATAATCTCTCAAATTGCATGAGTATACTACCGTTTTTTTTTTTTTGTTTCGTTTTTTTGAAAACTACACGTTTAATACTCGTATCGTTCGTTTTCGTCCGTTTGCCATTCCCTATTTTTTTGACCGTATCCTTCATCATTTTTATCTGTTTAAAACCCGTACCGTAAGTTTCTGTTGTTTTGTCGTTCTCATTTTAACTAACAATGGTCAAGATTGATCATATTTCGTCAAAATTTATCATATAATTCAATGACTTACCTTACCGTATATTATCATGCATCATCGTGTAGGTTCATACATATCTAATGATGCTTTGACTTTTTCTTTTTTTTTGATTGAAAAAAATAGTACCTTCATTATTTATTTAAAAAATATATATATTTCATGATAATGATCATAGTCCATTAAAATAGTGATTCTACAAATAGTGTTTGTACAAGATCAACAAACGAACCAACCGACCCGAGCGGTGATATAGCAAGGCTTCCTTCCGTTATGTTGTTTTGAGGCACAAAAAGAATAAAAGAATGTGTGCAAGGTAAGGCAACCGCTCAATGTCGGCAGCACACACATGCGCCGTAAGGAACGACTGCGGTTGTCAAGACGCGCTTTGGATGGAATCTCTTCGTTCGTTTTAGTCTCCGGAAGGGAAGTGTGACTGTAGAGTGTGGACAGATCTGACGGATTCATGCAAGTCTCGTAAACACTGAGTAACTTTGCCAGTCTGGAAGCATGAAAAGCTTCAATAATGGAGATATCCTCAAAGCTCCACTGTTCATAAAGATCTTGGGTTTCGCTTTCATCTCCGTGGGTTTCTTCTATCTTGGCAAGCATTGGTCTGATGGCTACGAACAACTAATTTTCTTCAATAACCGACAATCAACTGGCGACGATCAAACCCTTTCAGTGGCTATTTCGCCCAATGCCAACAACGAATTTGATCTATCACTTCTCATTGGTAACCAGACCGACAATGTTCCCGATAGAACGATTTCTTTGAATTCTACTCCGCCTGAGAATTCCTCATCGTCTGATCCGCCGCCGTCTCCTCCTCCTCCTTCGCCTCCACCGCCGCCGGCACCTTTGGAGAGATTTGGGATTGTGAATGAGGATGGGACGATGGCGGATGAATTTGAGGTCGGTGAATTTGATCCTGAAATAGTTGAGAATTGGGGGAACGATAACGAAACCAAAGAGAGTCAGAGCCAAAGTGAGAGTTCTAGGGTTAGAATGAAGAGATTTCCGTTGTGTCCGGAAAGCATGAGAGAGTATATACCTTGTTTGGGTAATGCCGATGAGATTAAGAAGCTAAATACGACGGAGAGGGGAGAGAGGTTTGAGCGGCACTGTCCCGGGGAAGGTACGAGTCTGAATTGTCTAGTTCCGGCGCCGAAGGACTACAAGACTCCAATCCCGTGGCCGAGAAGCAGGAATGAGGTGCTTCCCCTATCCTCATCCTTCTATTTTCTATCTATGTTAATTCGAGTTAGAATTATGAGCTGTTGTACTATATTTGATAATCAGAACCTTATACTGCATCTGGGGATGCTATATTTCTTAAATAACATCTGCATCTTGTAAATGCCACTGGACTTGTTTCCAACAGAGAGAAACAAAAACAGGTCCGGGAAATGCTGTTGAATCTTCTTTTGTTGCAGCATTTTTCTTCCCTGGCGATATTACTTTGATATGGCCCTGAGTACTGATTAAAAGAATCACTGGAGGTTCCCTAAGCTAGTCTTAATTCTTTCCTGCTTAGTGGAGCAATCATGTCTCGTGCCTAATTATCGGACAGCCAGTGCACAATTATTAACATGTGGAAACCTATTGTTATGCAGGTTTTTGTAAATTAGCTAGTATGTGCCAAATTTGACCATTAGCTGTTGTCCAGTGCCGCCTTTCGTACCTGTCCAGTCCAAGGCCAAAACGAATTTCATAGCATTTAATTCTGGTGAACTTTTCTTGCAGAATAAGTTTCTGATGCTTGTCTGCATTGAATTACCTTTCTCTAACTATTTCACATATTGAAGCATCTTACTTGCATATTTTCTCACTAATCTATAGATGTGGACCATATGGTTATTGCTATGTCACAAGCTTCCTTCATAAGCTATATATTATCAGTATTTTATGTTATGTTTTTATTGTAAGTTGAGTTACCTGATTCTACTGATGAGTAAACTTCTGTTTTCTGTATGTAGTTGATTTGCCTTTTGCCTTTTGTTTTCGGGTTCTTTTTTCTGAAGCTTTTACTTGGACAAACCACTATTTCACATGCTTCAATAGCTAAGTAAAGACCATAATTGAGCTCTGAGATCAAAACATTATCACAGGTGTGGTTCAGTAATGTACCCC
Organism: Macadamia integrifolia; assembly: GCF_013358625.1. NCBI lineage: Eukaryota > Viridiplantae > Streptophyta > Magnoliopsida > Proteales > Proteaceae > Macadamia > Macadamia integrifolia. The sequence goes on from NC_056559.1 coordinate 29,571,404, forward strand.
ATACACGTTTGGTTGAAGATAAAGGTGGTCAGAATTGGATTTCAAGAGTGAAAGATAAATTCAAATTTCCAGGTGGTGGAACCCAGTTCATACATGGTGCTGACCCATATTTAGATCAGATTGCAAAGGTTTGTTGCATTTTGGAATTTCATTCTTGTAAAGGGGGAAAAGTGCTCAGTTGTTTCTGCCTGGTCTCTTTTTTAAGTTAGGTTCTTGTTTTCTCACCTGAATAAGCAGATGGTTCCTGATATTACATTTGGCCGTCATACTCGAGTTGCCTTGGATGTTGGGTGTGGAGTAGCAAGCTTTGGTGCTTATCTTCTTTCACGGAATGTGATCACCATGTCCATAGCACCAAAAGATGTTCATGAGAACCAGATTCAATTTGCTCTTGAGCGTGGTGTACCTGCCATGGTGGCCGCATTTGCAACACATCGTTTGTTATATCCGAGCCAGGCTTTTGATTTGATACATTGTTCAAGATGTAGGATTAATTGGACCCGTGATGGTATGCTCTTCTGTCTTTCATATTCCACCCCTTCTCCAAAAAATAAATAAAGAGCCCAACCCTTTCTGTGGTTCACCCTTGCTCATCCTTGCATTTAGAATTAAGCAACCCCAGGAGTCTATTGCAACACTAGGATTAGTTTATATTCCTTTGTTATTGTGTGTGTGTGGGGTGGGGGGGGGGTGTAGTCAGGACTCAGGTGGAGAGAGCAGAACAAGCTCTATTTCCTTGGAATTGCTTATTTCAAATTAGTGAAAGGCCAAGTCGTTATACTATGAACTGAGAAACATTTTCCTTGCTTTGACATATTCTATAATATTTCTCTTAGAAAGGTATTAAACATACTTTCCATCTCTTACTCTATAGAACAAAGAACTGCTGTACTTTCGGGATCTATTTAAGTCCAACAGAAGTATCATCAGCTCAACTTCTCTTGTTCTTTAAAAAGTGCAGACTGCAGAGTTGGTTCGCAGAATTTGTTGACAACCATAGAATTTCATTCCTGATGTCTTTTTCTTTCATTTGTGAAGATGGAATTTTGCTTCTTGAGGTCAATAGGATGCTTAGGGCTGGAGGATACTTTGCTTGGGCAGCACAGCCAGTTTATAAACATGAAGACAATCTTGAAGAACAATGGAAAGGTATTATCACTTGGATGGCATTCCAAAGAACTATTTCTCTCTATTCACATAAAATGATTACTTATCCACAATTAGGAAGGTTCACATTTTGTGTTGTAATGTCCTATTCTGTATCAGAAACTGTTTCTACACCAATATTGAATTTGTTCTGTCATGGACCATGTGTCAATACGTCAACAACCAGAACCAGTAGAGAAGAAGAAGAGAAAGATGAAACTGAGACTTTGGTGAGCTAGAACACTATGGAGTGAACTGCATCTATCGTGGAATAGCTATTTCCTTTATATCAACCAATAACCAACTCTTATTAGGAAACCTACTGAGAATCTACGTCTAATTACAATAGAAAGCAATAACTACCTAAGTCTAATTACAATAGGAAATGACTAAAGAGACATAACAAGCTAGTAACAAAACATCTAAATGCTATCCCATGGTGCACTGTTCCATGGAGCACACATGGAACCTATCCCACAATACACACTTTAACAGACTACAAAGACTTTCAAATAACTTGGTGAAACTACTACAACGCTCTTCAATTTCAGAATGCTTCAACAGTTTGGGCTTTCTACAATTGCTTTGTCTTACCATAAAGAATTTATGATAGTCTTTGTTTTTATTTACAGAGATGGTGGACCTTACTGTTCGTCTTTGTTGGGAGCTTGTGAAGAAGGAGGGGTACCTTGCGATTTGGCAGAAGCCTTTAAACAACAGCTGTTATGTCAGTCGTGATTCTGGAGCCCAACCTCCATTATGTGATCCAGATGATGACCCAGACAATGTTTGGTATCTCCATCACCTCACTCTTTCGATTTTGAATTATGTCTTTATGCAGGACATTTCGTTAACCTGTATTTATCAAGAGGAGGGGAAAGAAAAAAAAAAAAAAAACCTTCAACCAGTGTCTATGTTTTATTTCTAGATCTCCGTGGTTAGGACTCTGCAAAAAGAGAAAAGGAAAAGCATTATGTGTTCCCTAGTTTTAGAGGTTCTTTTTTTCTGTTAGCTTGCCTCAATTTTGAATAATATCGTAAGTAAGACAAGTTTATTAGTCTGTGTTTTTATCAAAAAAAAAAAAGAGACTAATTTATTAACCTGTGTATATATTAGTTATATTTCTAGATCTCTTTAGTCAGGATTCTAAGGGCCCGTTGCTTAGAGAAATGGTAAAAGGTTTGGACTGGCTGGGCAAATGTCTGGGTTGAACTCTTGAGGGTAGCCACTTTGTGCAAAAATGCTAAAGGTTAGGACAGACTCCAAAAGCACCCCTCCCAAGACCCCGCATAGTTTCCAGCATTGGGTAATGGCCCTTTCATTCTTTAGTCAAGACTGCCAAAGTTGAAAAGGAAAAACACCAGATGTTGCCTAGTTTGGAGGTTCTTAGTTTCTTTCAATAACCTGACTCAGCGTTGAAAACCAACTCAGAGCTTCGTCCTCGAAATTTAAAATATCGGACTCAAAGAAAAAAAAAATGGTAAAAATGAATATCAAAGAGCATTCATGGCCAATTCCAAATTAGGTTGTAGCAATCAGCATTAATTGGAATCAGGGTAGGCTGATTCTGATCCGATTCTCGAAACCATGGGACCAGCATAAAACACTGGTGGAGTTCTTTGGGTCTAGAATCCATTGTTATTCATCAAAGTTGAATTTGATCTCATATTAATGTTTCTGGTTGGCGACAAAAAGTTTATTACTTTAATATAAATATAAGAGTCAACATGTTTTATGTAGGTATGTTGGTCTGAAGGCATGCATCACTCGACTACCAGAGAATGCAAATGAAGCAAATATTCCAATGTGGCCTGCACGCCTGCATGCTCCACCAGATAGGCTTCAGACCTTACGAATGGATGCCTATATATCTAGAAACGAACTCTTCAAGGCAGAATCAAAATACTGGAATGATATAATAGAAAGTTATGTTCGTGTTTTACGTTGGAAAAAAATGAAATTACGGAATGTGATGGACATGAGAGCTGGATTTGGAGGGTATTCTATTTGTCATCTTTGTTTCTTATGCATATTATGAAATCTCCAGTTGCAAACTATTGTTTTCTTTCGTTAAAAATGGAATTGCATTCTGACCATTTGATGATTATTTTGTTGATGCTGCGGCAGATTTGCAGCTGCTTTAATTGATCAACAGATTGATTGCTGGGTGCTGAACGTTGTTCCTGTTAGTGGGTCCAACACATTGCCTGTTATTTATGATCGTGGACTTATAGGAGTAATGCATGATTGGTATTCTCCATATATCTTTTTATGTTCATTTTTTATTTTTTAATTGTTTCTGTAGTTTGCCATAGTTGACTGTTGAACATGCTAGAATGGAGTAAACACCATTGCTAGTCTCACATTTCAAGATAAATAACAGTATTAGTCTAATTAGGTTCGTGGAAAAAAAAAGTGGTGGTATGGGTTTTAAATTCTGAAGAGGCTCTTCAGTGCATGGAATCTATGCACTAAGTACATTGATGTTATAGACTGATACACATTTTATTCATACTGCAAACTACATTTGAGTTATGGCTATTTTTAAACGACTCCAGAAAGTGGGATGTGATTGAACTTTTACCGAGTACTTTACCAATTGCACTATTACATGCCTGATGATGTCTCTCCAATGCAAGTGTCCTACCTAAGTGATCTCTGTTGCAGTCTTGTGCCAGTCTGATGAATGATAATCACCATTCCATTTATTGGGTTCCATTGCAAGGTCATTAATAATATGCTGAATGATTGATTCAAATAATGCCAAATTTTGGTATATTGGATGGTTATATCTTTCTTCCGTATGTGGCACATTTTCTGTTTGCAGTGCACCAGGTTGTTGCACTTTAATTTTCTTCATGAAATCTTACTTGGGCCTTCTCCCTTTGCGTATGTGCCATAGAACAGTAACAGCTTTGCTGTTAGGAGACCTTGCTTGTAATATAGCAGGTGGTTGTGCTTTAGTTTTCTTCGTGAAATTTTAGTAAAACTATCTGTCCTGTTTGTAGTTAAATGCAAGGTGTAGCTTAGATTCTCAATTAATCCGGTACCCAATATGCGGCCTGTTCTTGAGTTTCTTTAATCTGCAGTTTAGATTTCATTCACCTATTAGCATCCTGTAACCAACAGTGTTGATTATATTTCCCATAGGCACATGATTAGTCTTTTTGAATTATTTACTCTTAAATTTTGTACAACAACAACAACTCAGCCTTATCCCAACTTAATGGGGTCGGCTATGTGGATCCTTACCCTCCAATCAGTTCTATTTGAAATCATACTTGATGCAAGGCCTAAGCTATGCATGTCTCTCCTCACCACTTTTCCTAGAGTTATTTTTGTGTGCCCTTGGCTCATTTAGCTCCTTCAATATGCATCAAATCATCCATCCGTCATGGAGCATCTAAAGGCCTCAGTTGAACATGACCATGCCACCTCAAACGACTTTTTTGTAGCTTATCATGTATCAGAGCTACTCCCAAACAAGCTCTAATAAGATCATTCCTTACTTTATCCTTCCTAGTTTTACCACACATCCATCTCAACATCTTCATCTCAGCTACACTGAGTTAATCTATATGATATTTCTTAACTGCCCAATATGGCAATATTCCGCACTATACGTCATAACTGGTCGCATAACCATCTTATAAAAATTTCCTTTTAAGTTTTAAAGTAATACATCGATTACACATCTGGACACACCTCCCCACTTTATCCATCCTATTTTAATTCTCTATGAAACATCATCATCTATCTCACCTTTATTATGATTGAACCCAGATACCTAAAATAATCACTTTAGGGGATCTCCCTCTCATCAATTTTCACCATCCCATTATTTGTCTCAGTATAACTAGAGCTACTTACCATATACTCTGTCCCCATTCAACTTATCTTAAAACTTTTTTATTCCAAAGTTGATCTCCATAATTCCAACTTGGTGTTAATCTCTACATTTTATCTAATTCACGAAAACAATTTCATCAGCAAAAAACATACACCAAGGAACCACATCTTGAATGTCTCTAGTTAAATCATCCATGATAGGCGCAAACAAGTAAGGTCTTAAAGTTGATCCTTGATGTTACCTAATTGTAATTGAGAATTCACTACTTGAACCCCCATAGTTTTTACTCTAGTCACCATAGCATTATACATATCTTTAGCTATGCTTGAAACAATTCTCTCTCTAGTACGTGTTAGAATAACTCTCCAGGGACTCTCATAAGCTTTTTTTAGGTCAATAAAGATTATATGGAGATCTCTCTTGCAATCACTAAATCTTTCCATGAGTCTCCTAAGTAAGTAAGCTTCTATCGTGGGTCTTCGTGGCATAAAACCAAATTGGTTCGCCATAATAGTAGTTTATTAGTGAGTTTCCATCTCTCCCATAATTTTATTGTATGACTTGTTAGTTTTATGCCTTTATAGTTATTGCGGCTTTGAATATCACCTTTATTTTTATAAATCAGAATCACAATGCTTCTCTAGCATTTTTCTTGTGCACTTAATCCTATTAAACAGTTTGGTTAGTTAAGATAAACCACAAATTCCTAAGCTCTTCCACACTTCTATTGGGACCCCATAAGACCTGGTGCCTTCCCTACTTTCATCCTCCTTAAAGGTCCTTTTACTTCAAGCACCCTGATTTTTCGTATATATCTATGACATAGGGTATTTTGATAGATAACGCAGCATCCTAGGACACTATTATTTGAAAGGTATTCATTTAATAGGCTATAGAAATAACCTTTCCATCTCCTTAATGTCATTCATCCCTTAATAGTACTATACCATCTTCCCTTTTAATACGTCTAACATGGTCAAAATCTCTACTCTTCTTTTCCCTTGTTTTAGCTATCATGTGGATAGTTTTCCTTCCTTTGTGCTCAAATTGTTATAAAGGTCTTCAAATTTCTTCGCCATTGCTTTTCCCACAATCTTCTTGGCTTCATTTTTGATAAATTTATACCTTTTTAGATCCTTTACACTTAAATTTTATGACTTCAATTATTTATGACATGCAACACTATTAGCAGGATATGTTGAGATTTCTCTAACATCTAACAATTGATATAGAGACTGAGATTGTCCATTAAGTGGTGCCACCGTTGATTTTGGTTGTTACTGCAAAGAATTTCATTATTTAGTCATAATCGCACTCATCCTTGCTTGGAATCTAATGCTGAAAACTTCCTTTCCCCAGGTGTGAGCCTTTTGATACTTATCCAAGAACTTATGATTTTTTACATGCATCCGGTCTCTTCTCCGTTGAGAAAAAGAGGTATGTTCCGCATCTTCAATTGCTGCTAGCTAAATAGTTATGGAATCACAAGATTACTCCCAATTTTTAGTTTGGGAGGTTTTTAACTTCAACTCTACATTTTGCCTCATCTTTCTTTCTTTTTCAATTTCCTTTTTTTTTTTTTGGGTGGGGGGATGGGTTTTGTTTCCAAACAAATTATCTCCTTTCAATGTATAAATCAGGTGCAACATCTCCACGATCATGCTTGAGATGGATCGGATTTTGAGACCTGGGGGGCATGTATATATCCGTGATTCTGTATCAGTCATATATGAAATTCAGGAGGTTGGAAACGCCATGGGGTGGCACACTGTCCTACGTGACACATCTGAGGGACCGCATTCAAGTTGGAAGATCTTGACATGTGATAAACATCTTTTGCGTGCTTGAATGGGTTAGGCATGTAAAGTAAATTGTCATCCACTACTACAATTTGAAGGCAATGATCAAGCAGACTCCAAGTAATGCTTCGCATCATCAAGACTTCTGCTGGGAAAAATTGTTCCATTAAGTGCGTTCCCAGCCAACTTCACCCCTGAATGCACGAGTTAGATTATATATAGTGGAAACCTGTGTACCAATCCATTTTAAGTTCGCCAATAAAAAGCAAGTGAATGTAAGTTTTCCTTTCTGTATTCTTTTTTTCTTTTTCTTTTGTTGTAATCTTTAATCATTGTTAGCACAACATCCGTAGTCACTAACCCACTTTTTTGGCACTAAATTTGTTTTCTTTCTATTCTTTGTAAGATTTATGATGATCAAAGGTCCAATGGAGACTGTGTGTGTGTGTGTGTGTGCGTGCAGGTGGGCTTAGGTTTAGTGTTAGATACCATATGGAAGGATCACATATATGTCTTGGTCTTGTCCTTCCTATGTCATCTTCCAGTTTGAGTGAACTTTACATCTTCAGGAGGATTCATAGTCCCGCCTAGATTGTTTCTGTGGTGGCCACTGAATTATTGTAGTTTACATGATGTCCATCAGAGGAATCAATACCTATCACAACCTCAAACATTTGCTTCACAGGTTTATCTCGATCCAAAAGAAGAGAACACCACAGAATACAAATTGGAAATTTCTGCTGGAGCTTACAGGAAATATATCCAGTGTTTGCATACACAATGACCGAGCCTACATGAAGAGCCTCATTGGTGGAGTTTTAACTCAAATATGATACAAACTCATGAAAACTAAGTTCTATCTTGAATTTTTTAAATTGTGAATGTTGTTTTCTGGAGAAAAAAAAAAATGTCGTCTTGATTTCTAGTACAATTTCCACCCAATGATGAGATGAACCCCATTACATGGATGGGGATTCTTTTCTTTATTCAACCATGGCTAAATATACTTATTTGTCATTTATATATTTAAGAGAGAGAGAGAGAGAGAGCAAAAAGAAAGTTTTTTCAGAGTTTCCTGAGTTGGGAGGAAAAATTTTTAAGGAGAGTTTTTGGCTATGGTAGCAGCAGTGAAAAATGGAATGTGAGTGGCCCCAAAATGAGGTGGTCATCAACATTACATGGTGCACACTCTGCATTCCTTTGAGAAATCTCTATGACAACAGGTCCCCATGCCACCCATTCACACCAAATTCTAAAAGCTGAAAGCATATCGTCTCAGACAGTTTCTATGATGCATAATCCATGCATGATTGAACCTTACTTTCATTGATTGCACATAGAACTCACTTCATAGTGTCTCACAAAACTATATTTCAAGAAGCTGGAACATCAAAGCCTTGGCAAGACAAGCAGCACATGACAAGGTATAAATTACTAATGTATTTGCCAGTTTGGTTAATGAATGGCAACTAACTTCATTTGAATCGAAATCCAGCATCAAACATATAATACATAATTATGATTGCATAACAAGTGAAAGCATGCATTAAAATTATGCCCATGCCATATCAAAAATGAGATTTCAACACTTGCCAAACAGCAGATTCAGCAATGAGCCAGAAATTAGCATTGTCAAACACAACCAAAATGCCAATTACCAGATGAGGGGAAATAGTCTCACGGAGCACCTTGACACCAAAGAGGAGAAACTCCATCGACTGGCAATGGCATAGAGGATTATCTGTGAAGCAGATAACTGACACAGAAGGCACATCCATCTTTCCTCCAAGACCAGATGACCAGATGACCTGATGACCTGATGACCTGATGACCACTGTCCTATTTAACATCCATTATCTGTCCGAATTATGGTACATCTCTTGGCTTCCACATCATCCTGACTCGGCTGTTAGCAGCCTGCCCAGTTCTCTGGGCAGCAATGCTGGAAGGACGGGCCTCCTGGGGCGTTCTCTGGAACTGATTATGCGGTAAAATAATCGAAGGACGGGCCTCCTGTGGCATTCTCTGGAGCTGATTATGCGGTAAAATGAAGGACGGACCGACCTCCCGTGGGTTTCTCTGGAACAGATTATAGATTGGTGATGGAACTGCAGCGGCTGTTGCTGGTTGAGGCCCCAAGTCACGTCCCAGCCGCAAACTTGGATTTTCTTGTGATGTTCTTCCAATTAATTTAGATCTGATATGAGGCCTTATCAAATTTGCAATCAAAGAATTTTTGTCATGATTGACCGAGATCAGACTGCGGTGGGTTACTTCAAATGCAGCAGAAATCTTGATTAGCTGAGTCATGGTAACAGCCCTGGCTGCATTATCTGGCTTCTCCAATGGATCTTCAATCTAACCAGGAGACAATAATTATTGAGTTTAGGAATACTTTGGATGTGTCCCTAGAGATCCATTAAATGACTAATATAGTGCATGTGGGCGTGCATATATATGTGCACATGATTCTGTGTGTGTGTGTGAGAGAGAGAGAGAGAAAGAGAGAGAGAGAGAGAGAGAGAGAGAGATATACTATAAGGGGGTAACTTTTTCCCATCCATTTACTGTTGTTACTAATTTGCTCCCAACGCCCTGTATATGTACAAATAGCATACTCTGATGCCATTGAGTTGATTATAGAAAACTGCATAGCAATCAAAAGAAAGAGGAACAACAATCACCCCCTCATTTACAACAGCCATTATGCAAAATTACGATTTAAATGAGCAATGATATATAAGGGCAAGCTAAGGACATACCCAGTAAACGAGGCTCACGCCACTGTGGGGTCTGGGAAGGGTCATTATGCAGGCAGTCTCACCCCCGCCTCACAGAGGCTGTTTCCTGACTCAAACCCATGACCACTTGGTCACAATGGAGCAACCTTAGGGTTGCAATAAGGTCCGAAATACAAGGGCGAGCTAGAATTCAGTATTACAGAAAGAGTAGTAAGAGACAACAAAATCATAGTTTTATCATGGACACTCGTTTCCTACACGGCCTAGGGGTGTCAAAACCTAGCCCGAACCAATAAAACCGACCAAAATCGATCGAAAAACCCAAACCGAACCAAACCGATCCTTATTGGATTGGTTTTGGATTGAGGTATGTTGGGAAACCGAACCGACCAATAACCAAACCGAATGAAACCGATATAAAAATAAATGATTATGAGATTATAAAGTGATGAATTGACTATCCATTTTTTACAATATTAGTGATAAAATTATTTCTTGTAAGGAATTGTTACAAATCATTAAATATGAGGTTTATGAATTGAGAAATTGATTTGTAAATCGTAATAATGCTTCCATTGATTTCTTTGTTCATTATAGAAAACTAGTTTAATAGTTAAATGAATGATTGGATCATAGGATTCATTTTGTCACTTCAGTATTAGTTATCTTCTTAGTAATTTGTTATCCATTGGTCTCAAATTAATTATTTTTCCCTTACAATGTAAACCATGATTTAATCATAAATTGAAAATGTTTTTTTGGTCGAATCTTGTCACTAAAAGTTATGAATGTAAGATTTCATTATGGCTCAAGCCCAATAATAAACCGATTTAAACCAGTATTAACCCGATATTGAAAAACCGAAACCAAACCGGACAGAAACCGAAGTTCCTTAACGGATTGATTTTGGTCTCCATCATTCCTAGACCAAAACCGATTCAACCCGACCGAAACCAAACCAAACCGACCAATTGACACCCCTAGCACGGCCCACCAAGGAAGGCCTTCCTATATGATCATATTATTTGCCACATGGCGTATAAGGTGGGTCCCAATTTTCTTTCTTCTCAAATGTTGTTTCAGCCCAAACCAAGTTGGCCAAAAGGCAAAATAAGACTTTGAAAATCCACTAGGAAAAGGAATCTTTTGAAAAATGGTTGAAAACAAATGGACGATTGAAAATACAAGGGAAAATGCCAATACATAGAGGGGTATATGATTGTATTAGCCTCTAAATTTGATACATGGACAAACCAGACGATGTCCTATTTATCCAACGGTCATTGTTGTATCATCACCCTTCCATGTGGCACAATGGACCACATAGGAGGCCTCCATATGTTGGCCATGCAAAGAATCAAAATGGTCAAACACATTTGCCTGACAGCATGCACAAACAGTAGACAAAGACCAGTGTCCTTATTGCACATTTTAAGTAAATTGTATTTAATATGGAGACCACATCAACATTACCTTCTCAAAGAATGTAACAAAAAGCTCAGACAGTGAGCTTCTATTAACTCTTCGGAGGCTCTGTGAACTAAACCTTTCTATATTTGCAGCGCATGTATCTTGGATACGTCTCTCTGCAGTGACCCTCTCACCTACATAAAGGATATGATGAATGCAGGTTCAATCATGTACATGACAAGATTATAGGGCACTACTGTTGACAAAAATATTGCATTAATATAAAAATATGAGGAATGCCCCAGAAAGTCACCACTGCAGTTGCTCAAGCCTCCTCCTATACCTCTTATATGCAAGATAAAAAACATGGAAGTCTATATTTCTCCCTAAAAATGCGAGAAGCAACTTTTAGCTGGGTGATTCAGCAAGACAAATTGCATGAATTTGATTGATTAACCCTCAAATTTTACATGCTGATTGGGATTCCCTGCCTTGGAAGGTAACAAAAAACTCAGAAATATGGAATCATGGGAGCATTGAAATACTTGCAAATAGAAAGGGTACATCACTGATACTGAAACAAATGAAATGAATCAACTATTTCAACCTCCTTTAGAATCTGCAAAAGAACAACAAATACTAATAGAACCTGGCTTCCATTGGTATGGACAAAGCTACAATGGATCATATGCAACGTGGCATGTTGACATTTATAAGATACCATATTTCAACATGTTTCTACTTATGCGCCCAACACCACTACAACCCCCCCCCCCCACCAAAAAAAAAATCTTTTTTTTTTTTTTTTTACGTGAGACATGAACAAACTATTCTTTTTTATTCATTTTATCTTTTTGGAGGATGATAGGCAAAGGCTGGGTGTAAAAAAAAAATGAAATAAAAAGAATACCAAAAGAAGAATGATTGGAAAAAAAAGACAATCTTTGATTAAGAAACAATAAAAAAATAAAACCATCTAGAGATATAAATAACGATCTTTTTAGAAGTTAGTAGAAAGGCCTTAGAAGTTAGTAGAAAGGCCTTAGTTCCTTCTTTAAAGAAAGGAATCAAGTCTAGCAAATCTTAACTTGCAAGGTAGAGATCCTGTTTACCAGAAAACTGGCAGCTTTCGCTTTTACCTTTTATCCCCAACGCTACCCAAGGTGCTTTAATTTCCCTTTTAGTTTTAAATACAGAAAGAATGAGTGAAGAGCTTACCGCAAATATGGACTAGGAAGAGGTGCTACAGATACTAAGGGGAAATTACCATTGCCATCAACAAAAGGAATGGTTTAATATAGGGACACATGAATGGATATTCCCTTTGTTGGAAGTTTCTTCATAGGTGGATTTTTTTTTTTTTTTTTTCTCTTTTTGCATTTGAAAAAGATTGTCACTCTTGAGCAACCTCAACAGTGACTTACCCTATGCTGGTGAACAGCATAATGAAAATGCTAGGCAAACCTAGGTTTTTATTTTATATTATTTTATTTTTTTGGGGTGGGGGTGCGTATAGCAGGTGTGTTCAATGGAACTTAACAAGCCAAACTTGGGCCTAGTTCTGCCAGCTCCCTTTGTAGGACATTGTTTTCAATACAAGAAAAGAAACACAGAGATATACATATGGCTTGTGTTCTTTAATATCCCCTCATTGTCACATCTGTTTTTGAAAAGTAGTATCTTTTATAGTTTCCCCTTAATTGCAGTACCTCTTTGTGACAATTCCATCTGTCACAAGACTCATAACTGCCACGTGGTAAACCATGTGTGCTCCATATGATAGGGAAACCTACATCCATCTCACTGGTCAAGTTTCAACCCCTCAATAAGAAGGGAAAAGTGACAAAAAAATTACGAAAAAAAACTAGATTCTATTACCATGAAATGGCTTTTTCGTGATTTATGAAGGACATACCCAGTGCATGAGGCCTCCGCCACTACGGGGTCTGGGGATAATGTACACAGTCTTACCCCCGCTTTGCGGAGAGACTTTCTGCATTTTTTTCACCCACGTATCTCCATGTCGGACATGAAATAAGCTAGCATGATATGGTGACCATGCTAAACATGTTGATCATTTGTCCAGTTTAGCCTGTGAACCCTAACCTTGCTCCTTTAGTTCATTTTTATCCAATCAATTTGATAAATTATCCATCAAACCCAAATGAATAGGTGATAATTAAGTTTTTGCAATGGATATGTGCCACATAGAGAGCAGAGTGGTGGTGTTCAGAGTCTTTTAAGTAGTCAGACAACCAAAATCTTTTGGTTTTTGACCAACTCATATTTCTCCACCACCATTCCAGAAGCAACTACAAGGAACTCATTTTAACACAATACCCCTTATATGTGCTACCAATACAAGTGTGGTTTACTTGATTAAAGAAGTTGGACAATCATGTCTGGTGAAGGATAAACAAATCCATACACACTGAACTTTCTTACATTAATTTGAGTTCTACAAGGTACTGCAAAGAATTCAGAATTCAGAATGCTGCTCATGACATGATTAGGCTTAAGATGCATATACCTGTAAAATCATCAATAATTTTCCCCGCATATATTTCCATTAGTGGTGGTAAAATTGCAGGTACACATGTCTGCAAAAAGATAAAATCAAAGAAAAATAGTAATAATGAGGATCTCTACGTTACTTAGAAAATCAGGAGAACATCATTAGCTTTCAAGAAATTTACAAAAGCTAAAGACAATCTATGGAGGCAACCAAAAAAATAAATAATGACAAAGACATATGTAAGGATTTGAGAATGGGAAGCAAAATTTGCATACATCCCTACATGTTTTATATATATTTGAAATGAAAATCCCTAAAGTTCCACAGAGAAATTCAGGATGAAGCTCATGATTTCAAGAATTTCACCTGATTTCATCAAATCCTCAGGGATGATATCAATGTATCATTTTAATGTCAAAATTGAATACCCCGGTCTCTTGTAGCCTTCCTTAGTATCAAGAAGACATACCACCAACTACAAAAAATTTATGTGAGCTTTCTGTGTCAACCCAGGTAACTTAGCTTAAGAAATTTCCCAGCAATGAATAATAAAAACATATGGGAAGCCCTCAAAACCTGAAGTGAAATCACCATAAAAATCCCCATAAGGCCTTCTTCACATCTTCCACACAGCATATTAGTATTAGTAAAATACTGTATAGAAATCAATATCTCTGAGAGATGTCCTACCTCCTACCTTTACTTCTCTGTCTAACATTCCCATTTTAATGATGAAAAACAGTTTCTTGGCGCTTAAAAAAATATACATGGTTCTTATGACAATAAGCCATTTGGTGAAAGATTCTTATCTTATCAACTACTTTCACCCTATAACAGTTACCAATGAAATCCAATCTTACAAACTCTATACTCTATTCAATGGAAAGTTGCTTTGCTGTTCTACATTCATAACCTATTTCCACTTCTATCCTTTCCAACCCTGATATCTTATGCGACCACTGCTATTTTTGTTTCTATCCACCCAAAATTCTGCTAGTTCCAATGTTTCAGCTAAATTGAAGTGCTTTCAGTTTATTTCCAAAAAATGATGCTGGCCTCCAACAAAGTAGTTCCAACATTCCGTAGTCAAATAGTTGAAACCCGGTAAATCCAACCACATATTTCAAACTTGATTTCAAATGCAAAACTCCATGTGGTGGGAGAATAGGAAGACGATCAAGTGTTGGTCTTAGCAAAGCTTGCAGAGTCAATGAGTGGAAATGAGTATCAACATCATGAGAAATAGCAATTTCCTTGCACATCAGGCAAGGTGTAAATGATCGCATCCATTGGAAGATCAAGAAGTGTGTTGCAACCAATAAGACTCAGCCTCATACTCATGGATCTACTGTTAATGGTTCTCTCTAGTTACTTGTAAATGAACCTGATGGCGTTAAAATCGACACCAACGCACCAAGGTTCTACTAGAAAGGACTCTCTACAAGCTCCATCCGTAGGCCATCAAACAGAGATGGGTCAGTTGGCCATAAATCCTTTTAAATTCAGTTCAAATCATCAGTTACCATCTTACAATTAATAAAGATTTTCAATGTTCCTTGATACTTTCCACAACATAATGCTACCTTCACCTTTACCTATCAAAGGGACGAAGGGCCAACCCAAGCTCTAAGTCAATAGCATTTTTGTACCATGTGTAAGTCAATATCCCTTCACTCATTAACTACAGTGTTCTCTATATTCATATTTATAGATATTTTGTTACAGCTTCCTAACCCCCTTTAAGGATTGGATTGGGAATTTCACCTGGCATCTTGGAGTGCCTCTTTGTTTTCTATTAATATTCCGAGATTGAGACCCTCATCTTTTTTCTTATCTATATTCACATCACTCTTCAAGGTTTTTAACAACCTCTTGTATAGTTTAAAATGAATGATCTGATTCCCTTAAACTCAATTCAAGCCCCTTGCAAGATTGTAGGGATTAACTTGTGCTAACAAAAAAGAACCAATATAAAAGAACTTTGTTGAGGATTATTAGAGCATATCTACATAGGAAAATATGGTGGTACCAATGTCCTAGGGTCATGGCTCCTGGTAATGTTATCAACATAGGCTTTATTGATAGTATATGAATAAATTCTCTGGTCCCTGCAGAACCATGGATTCTTTTTAGGTCTTGTCTCAACAACAAACAAGATAATGGCAAGCATCTTATCATAGACCCCTTTAAAACTTTAGATGGAAATCAATTGGTTCTTCAATGCCATTTCTTAGGAACAAAAAACAGCAAAGCTACAACAAGTATCCAGCAACAAGCATGTCATATAAAGAAACTCACTTTAGATGGAAATCAATTGGTTCTTCAATGCCCTTCCTCACCTCCTCTTCCTCAACCCATCTCCTGAGGCCTAAAGTGTTATCAAGCATTTAATGCGGGACTCATAAAGTCCCAAATCAAGCTTATTACAATCACTTTAATGACAAAATAAAGATAAGATTCCAACTAAGCCCCACGGTTTGGGCAAGATGAGGTTCCAGAAAATCTGGAATCCTTGAAACAGCAAGCTGTGAAGAAACTTCCACCTGGGTCCCACATATTGGGTAAACCTTATCTGGTTTCACAAAACCATATCTGAACCGTCTCTTGATCCAAGGCCATGATTTGAACTGAACCAAACCGAACCAAACCAAACCAAACCAAACCGGTCCTGCATTACGCCATATGGATCAAAGCTGAATTCAAAGTTGTAGAAAGTTAAAGAATGTAACTATCCTCCACTTGACGATCGTGGTGCATTTTCAGTTGTCATTTTAAGTTGATCTCTTACTTGTATTGGCTGAGGCTTGACTTGACATGAGTCTGGAGTGCTTTAGAACATGGACCCACCCATGCTGTTATACCCGAACCCTGAAACTCCCTATTTTAATGTTCAGGTGCGGCATCGGAGGACATCAGTACCAGTGAGTACTGGGTTGCATCCGTCTTTTGCCGAGGAAGGAAGGGCGACCCCACTTGCACTTGCTACCCATGCTTAAGTAATTGGAAGGGATTCCAGACCCGAAGGGAAAGGTCAGTTGAACCTCACACACACTAGAAACCCTGGAGAAGGCCCCACTCAGACTGAGGAGAGATCTCCATACAAAGTGACCAGTTCAGCCTTCACTGGCGGATGGAGCATCCACCGGTGAACACCATACGGTGAGTGCACAGGCCAGTTTTGGGGTTATTTCGCCGTGGGACCCGAGACCTCCCGATCGTGCACCCCAAACCCATCCACATTGATGGAACAAGGTGTTAGGGAGTTGATTAATGTGGCGGGACATCTCGAAGTGGGCCCGTTAGTGCCAAATAGCAGAATAACCCGGTATTGGGTAAAAACCCATTAATTCCCCAAACAGCCCTTAGTGGGACTTAAGTGGCTATAAATAGGACTCTTACCATTCATTTCTTTTCCTACCAAAATAAAACAAGGAGAGGGAGAAAGAAGAAGAAGGAGAAGGACAGCAAGGGAGGAAGGAAGGAGGAAGGCTAGGGCTCCATTCTTGAGGTAAGCCCACATGCTCATCTCTCCACACACATACACACAAATCTCTCTCTCTCTCTCCCTTTCCCATTTCACTCTTTATTGGAAGTAATGGAGACCCAACCAAATCCCACCTACCCAACCATAAAGACTACATAATGGGAGGGGGAAATTAGAGTAAGAGACCTACCTTGGCAAGGTTATTCACTCAACCTTGGGTCTAAGGACAAATCCCTATAAAACCCCTATCCAAAACCCTAGAAATTAGGGTAACTAAACCCTAGACAAGTGTTTTACTCAAACCCTCTACAATGTCCCTTTTAAGATCCATAGTATGATGTTATGTTGAACTAAATTCAGCAACTACACTAAACCTAAGCTAGGTGTGGTGTGTGTGGGTGCCCTACATACAAACCCACTCTAAAAATCACAAAAACCTAAGCTATAAACTATGTAAAAGAGAAGAGAGAAAGAATAGAGTTGGGAAATGATACCCCACTGAACAACATACACTCCCACCACCATACACAGGGGCCACAGGGCCTATAGGGCTGGTCTGGGCAAGGAAACCCTGATTTTAACTTCACCGGCTGATGGTCACTGGCCAACCGATGAAGGTAAGGACCATCCACCGGTGAAAATATTGTAGGATGTTCACCCCCTTTCGGATTTGTCCACCGGTGAACTCACCGACGGATGATCATCCACCGGTGAACCATTTTAAAGCTAATTTTTAATCCTTTTATTGGGGCACGGGTCCTAGTGTCCCACTCCCCTATGGATAACCAAATAACCTAAAAAACATTGTGTCATAGGAGTGGAACCGAGAAGTGACAGGAACACGCAACACGAAACTATCAACTATCTACTACCATCTAAAACTCGAGGTGAGGGGATTTTGTGTGTTTTTATGGAATGTTTGTATCATAATGCATATGTGGATGAATTTTATCATTTTGCATATTATTATATTATTCCTTATGGAAAGTGTTGATGTGGCATGAGAATGTGGATTATGATTGTGCATGTGTGTGTGTGATTGGGATGCAGGGTGGCCTATGGTGGGTGCCTACGGCATTGTATGCCCATGGTGTGTGTGCGTGTGTATGTGGAGACTAGGGTGCAGGGTGGCCAACGGTTGGTGCCAGCAGCATTGCATGCTCAGGGTGAGTGTGTGTATGTGTGTGTGTGACTGGGGTGCAGGGTGGCCAACAGTTGGTGCTGATGGCACTACATACTCAGGGTGAGTGTGCGTGTGTGACTGGGGTGCAGGGTGGCCAACGGTTGGTGCCGGCGGCACTACATGCTTATGGTGTGTATGTATGTGTGTGTGTGTGTGTGTGTGTGTGTGTGTGAGTGATTGAATTGTGTTGTGGCATATTAGAATGCATTGGGCTAGGATAACCACCCTAGTGCTACAACCCTTGCCAATAGGGATTTACATATTGGCTAATCCTCTCGTCCGATAGTCCGTGGTTGGGGACAATTTCCAGTGATTGAGGTGAGCAGATGACAGCGTCGTGACAGACCCTCACGGGATGTTCAATTCGGTGACGGGTATACCGTACATGCGATGTTGGATTCGATGTAGTGGTATTATGGGAGGGTTATTAATAGGGGTTTTCCGGGTAACGATGTGGTTCCCGAACCGGCACGCTCCTGACTCGCAACTAGATTGTATCCCTAGGGACTGATAACGTACATTCATGACTGGGGATGACACCTATGTTGTAGTAGCACTAATACCCCCTTTGGACTTAGAAATTGTTGCTTAGAATTGCTTGATAATAAATAGATCATGTCATTGCATTCATATAATTGCATTCATATTGATGTGGTCGGACATGAATATTTATACTATTGCATTTTCTTGGATTGTCATGATTGCTTGTGTGTTACCCCTCACTGGGCTTCGTGGAAGCTCACCCCCCGTTGTTGCCCCTTTTTAGATGTTGATTCAGGAAGTCCTTCGGAAACTGTGATCGAGGTTCCGGCTCTCTACGGAGGTGACCTCTGGGCTGAGGAGCTGGTTGCTCACGAGGATGGATGCGTGTACGATGATTGATTGTGCATTTGAAGCACGCTGAGGATGGGAGTATCATCTTCTATTTTTTATTCTTTTTTGTACTTAACAGATGTAGCCCTATGGGGGCATAACTGTAACTATGATCCAGATGTGAAACAAATTCTTTTGTGTAAATATGGTAAATATCAATAGAGATCACCAGTTGATATATTTTGTTTATATTATAAGTATGTGATTTTAGAATCATTTCATAATCTTATGAACTTAAAGTATTGCATCATGGATCCTGGATGGATTGTGGACACGTGTGCGTGTCCATGTCGCTAGCCTTCAGGTGAATGGAGGCGGGGTGTGACACATGCCTCCAATTTCTACCTCATGGGAACTCGTGAAACAATATCATTTCCCACATATACAGTTTTAACACATCAATTAGTGTGTCACAAGTCACAGCCATGGTTAATGTGTGTTAACTATACTATTTACTAATTAGTTACAAGACAACTAATAACATAAATAGGTTAAAGAATTGAGAAGATGACCTGAAAATGGAAGATAACAAGCAAACATAAGGAGTATGAGTTCAAAGTTCCAGTCTTTGGGTCATTTATATTTTGCGCTTTGGCCCATTCCTTGACCTATGAGTGAGAATCAAAGAACAAAATACTGTAACTAACATACACCATTAACAACAGAATCCATATGATAAAAATGTACCAGTAAAGCCATGACAACTGCCGCCAGAAAGAATTCATATGATATTAAACGCATACCAGTAAAACCATATCATGAAAGCGATCATCTATCCAAGTGATCCACAACAAGAATTTAGACTTTATTTGGCCTGGCAGATTATTGATTGAGATATCACAGGAGATATTCTGGTGGTTGAAGTTTCTCTGATATATAAGTACGGGAACTCTTGCATTGGCAATCAATTGCAAATTATAAGCATCACCTGAAACCAAATTTTTTTCCCAGAATGAAAAGTGGAACACAAAATAAGATCAGATCAACTACCTAAGCAAATAGAAATGGAGTGAACATCGATAACATTGAAGCAACAACCCCATTAGTAACATAATCAATCAAAAGAGGCAAGAAGTTGATTGGACAGAAAAATCAATAAGATAGTAAAGCAAGACTACAGTAGAATTATGTTGCACGTACACCTCTAGTGCATGGAATACTCAATTAGATACCAGCACTCCATGAATGAGAATCAAAATATGACATATCCAGATTTCCTTCAATCATCTACCCTCTTTTTCTATATGATTCAACATCTACATGTGTCATGAGTTCTACATTCCTACATCAATAATACAGTTACATTCATTCATGCTATATTCATAGGGTATGATACAATTCATAGTATACCTGCTGAATATTCAATTATTATGGAATTATTCCCATCAATAATCCAATGTTATCATGTGGGAACAATAACTATTCCATCCTCTAATTTTAGATGGCTAAACCATTCACGAACTTAGAATGCAATACTGGGGATATGAATGCAAATTATATTGGATAACGAAGATTATGTGGATGTGAGACAATAAAGGGAAAGAAAATTTTTGCACATTAACCAGAGGGGTGGGAGAGAGAGAGATGGAATATGCTTCAACGACAAAAGTTACATCCAACTAAAGAAATATGCTATAAAATAAATGACGGGAAAGAAAGTTAAATAAAATAGAGGAAGACAAAATGAAAGTATGGTACCTCTTCTCTGCAATGCTCGCCGTATATCCTTTAATAAGCCCAACTTCCATTTTTTTTTTTCAGAAGAGGAAGCACTGGGAACCTCAACAGCGATATCCAAGTCACTCCATTTTGAGTAAAGATGAGAAACAAATGAACCAAAAGGCTCAACGGTTGCACCTGTTTGCATCACAGATAGAAAAATACAGAAAACAATCATAAACTGCTTCAGCATAGCACTGTTTTCACCATATGAAATCATCAGCAAGTGAGGTGTTCAAACTGCAAGGGAAAATGCCCGGGTTTGAGTCTTGAGGATGGCCACTATTGCAAAATGCCAAAGGTTAGGACTAACACCACAAGTCACAACTCCCAGGACCCCGCATAGGCGAGGACCAGCATTGAGTAATGGTCCTTTAGCCAGTAGATATTCAATTTAGGTGAGAAAGTACCACTATAAATTTCTATAATTATTCACACATGGAATAGTTGCTTTAGCTTCCAAGGGTAATCTAGGCTTACTCAAATATGAGCACATCATAAGCACTTTTCTTGGGACATAACCTTGATCAAGGTTCAATATCAAAGTTGCAAGCAGAAGCATGTCTTTCCTCACTACTTCTCCTATGGTCAGTTTAGGTCTGCCCCTAGCTCTTTTATCTCCTTCAATCTGAATCAAATCATTCCACCTTACTACTGCATCCCCGGGCCTCCATTGAACATGGTCATACCACCTCAGACAATTTTCTTAGACCTTAACATGAATCGGAGCAACTCCCAAATCAGCTCCAATATGTTCATTCCTTACTTTATCCTTCCTAGTTTTGGCTTGAATCCCTACCATTTATGTTGAATTTTTTTTTTTTTATCCTTCCAATTGATAGAACTCCAATGGTATTGCCACCATTAAACACAAAGAGAAACAAAGAAACAAAGAAAGAGGGGGGTAGGAGATTGATGTGAAGCTAGAATAGGAAATTTCGTTAATCCCAGTGCATAACTTAAAAAATAACAGGGTAAAGCGTAAGATCAATGCATCAGAAAAAGAATATCACCAAGTACCTCTCAGACTTTCCACAGATTCAACCACAGCTCGGAATTCATTAATGACATGTAATCTTGTTAACGAGTCCTCTTCCGATGGTTTGATTGCAGAAAGGATGTTCTTTAGAATAACCTCCAACATCTTATATGGATCATAGGAGGTACTCCTGAAATTTCACTGGGGGAAAAGAACAAAATATGGGAATATGACAGAATGTTTTAGGTTTCTATATACAGGCATAACATATTATCACATCGGTGATAGGCTCAAATATAAACTGAACGATTCAGGCATTTATAAACTGAAACCAGTTTTCTTAAGGGAATATTTTATGCTTCTGAGCCAGCATTAACATTTAAATATTAATGCACCGGAGAATTATAGTACGCTGGTTATTTATAGTGTTACCACCTAATACTAACATTTAATTAAAAATCACTAATACAACATACTCAAGGAACCAACTTAATTCCATGCTGAGTAAGTACTAATTTTCTAACCAAATATTTAATAACTCCATCAAATAGTTAAGCATGTTATCGATTTTTGGTATATATATTCCATCAAAAAAATTGCCATACATTGCAGATGGATACACATGAAATGAAAGTGTAGTCAATATCTAAACACAGGGCAAGGAAATGTCATAGATTTTTGAATGAGGACATACATGTCAATAGAGATAGAGATAAAGATAAAATTCAATAACAGGATACTTAAGTTCTCTCTGAGGCCAGGTTATTGTCTTTCTGGTTGGAAGCTTTAGCTTGTACGATTTGCTATCTGCTATTGTTTCAATAACAATGACAGCAGTCATTTCAGTGTATTCAAAGATAACAGAAAGTATGTCATTGCAAATGTGTTCATACCCTAGTATAGTTATACTAACTCTGCAAAAAGAAAAGTATCAGTTAATGAAAATCTACTGAGTATTCTGTCTAAAATCTCTACTACTTAATACCAATTTGTGTCACCAGACCATCTTTAGTAATTAGAAGGTGTATTTGGAGTTTCAGCACACTGAAGTCCTGGGTACAAAAAGGGATTCTTAACCAGGCAGCGGTATTGAAAATATTAAATATTAAGTCCAATGCGTGCCTTGAATTCAAGTGGTTCCTATAGATTCAGTCCCTCATTTTGAGAACTCAAATTACTTAAAAAAACAGTGCTTCTATCAGTGTTTCTTCCTCCGCATCATTAACTTCTAGTTGAACCTTTCAAGTTTCAAGTGCCCGCCAATCCATTAATTAGGTAAAATTTTGAGAAATTCCCTAATTAACACGGAATGATGAACAAATGCTACAGTGACGTTAAGTTCTGCAGAAAAATTCTGTATCATCTACTCGTTGAAAAAACAAACAAAAAAACTCAAGATTGGTACTGGAACGTATTACCCCCCCCCCTTTTTTTAAAAAACAGAAACTTCTCAAAAGTGTATTTAAATGTGTTGATTTTCTGTATGCCTCTAGATACTATCTTGAACTGCCACATTGTTTAGTAGTTAGGCTAGAACTAGCAAGTTTTTCTTGCAGTTAAGGTCGCAATGCAAATAGACTTCGATCATCCGAAAAAGAAAGAAAACCCCCAAACAATATCAATTCGATCGATCGCCAGAAGTATCAGAAAACAAAAAGAGAACTAAAAATCAAAATCTAAATATAAGGAAATCAGTAAGAAGAGATACCATGAGAAAGCGAAGACGAGTTACAGAAAACCAGCGAGTAGCTTCTACCAGAAGTGAGAAATCAAGTATCAGAAGTGAGAATTCAGAGATCTAGGAAGTATAAGGAGTTGAATTCTATACCTGCTCCTCCTACTTTGCTTCGTTGGGAAGCAGCTCCCCTAACCTCGTACGCTCACCGAGAAAGGCCCCGCGCGACAATTCGCTCGCTTTTGTTATTTTGAACAAAGAAAGGAAAGTGACGACGATGTGAGTCATGTTAACTTTTATGCATTCATGCCATCATGGAACTTCAGGCGTTACCGAAGCGTTACTGGCGAAGTGGACTTGGACTTGGTAGCGGTCAATACAAGTGTAACGTATCGGTATTTGTATTTGTTGTATCAGTCTTATTTATTGGTATCGGCTGATACGATCAATGCATATCAATCATTTTTATAAAATTTTCTCGACTTTTTCTAGTTTTATCATTTTTTATTGGTTTTACAACTGATACAACTGTCGATTTCAAAAAAAATGGCTATGACATTCAGTATCAATCGACCGATTTGTATCAGTATCAATATTAGTAGCAACTAATACTAGTGGCGATACAGATTATGATTTTTTATTTTTCTGATAAAGTGATAACGATTATTATAACCATACTTTACGTATTTATGATGGAAAATCTTTTGTACTCTTTGTTAGATACTCTTTTAAATGCAATAATCAATGTCATGTTTTTTTTACCCGTTATCCAGATCAGTGCTTACTGTCGATACTATAATCGCTCTAATCATTGGCATGTTTTATTTTACCTGTTATCCAGATCAGTGCCTAATGTCGATACTATAATCATACTTTTTGCATTTACAATAGAAAGTCTTTCTTGCACACGTGTTGGGTTTATTAATAGACGTGTCCCGTTTGAGTCACCCCGCAACTAATCTATCACAAGTGTCAGGTGTGACGGTGTGTAATCAAGGATTAATGTTAGCCAAAAACAAAAATAGAAAGTCTCTCTTATATATATTCATTTTTCTTTCACATTTACCTTTATTATCTTTATTTGAAATAATGGGGAGTTTTTTATGTCCTGGAGCATGGACACTACTGCATAAGACATTTTAGTTCAATCTATGGGGTATGACCGTTCAAGAACATCATTTTTTAGGGAGAAGGAGAAAGACGTGTGGAGGTTATGCTCCCATGCAGGAAACTTTTTTTCTTTTTTTTTTTTAATGAAAACTAAATACTTATCAATGATTTATGGCCACAAATAATTTATGAATATTTATGTAATAAAGACTTTGATTAGCAATTAATTGAAATATTTTCAATATACAATATTTATAATGGATATATACAGGAAAAAAAAAAAAAACAAGAATTACACCATGAGATGATGAGAGTGTAGCTATGGGCCATTTTTTTTTTTTTTAAATGAATTTTCTATCACCAATAGTTTCTCAATTTATGGGTATTAATGTTTAGATGAGATTAGTCATTAAGTTTGGCTTCAAGTTCTATAAGATTATTCATTAAAATTTCAAACTAGCCCAAAGCTAAAAGTGAAATAAGAGTAACTCAGCCAATAGATTAGATGATGATGCTGATTATTAGCTATGTTTCATGGTCATATCATATGACATTGACATACTTTGTTCATGGCATCTAGATATGGTTAATGTGGACAATACAAATTTTTTATAAAGTAAAAGGTTCCTTAGATTAAAAGGAAAAAGTCATGCTAAACCTAGTCACCTATGAAGTAGTAGATTCTTTCAAAACCTAGTGCCCTGTATTGGTATCTTTTTCACCGTTTAATATTCATATCCATCAACACATGTATGTTCAATTTTTTTCAATTAATGACTAATTAAACATTAATTGGGCGACATGCTAATTGAAGAAAACCGAATCCATATGAGTTGGTTATCTTAGAAAGAAAGCAAACTATGGTGTACGGTAATATAGAAAAAAGGATAGATGGGAACCAGAAGGCAAATCATGTGGGCCTTTATGGGCCGTTTGACCCCAAAAGCCCATTCACATTTCAATTCCATCCAGTCTGGGATTTAAAAAAAAACAAAAAAGGGCGTGCATGGATAAGTGGTAGGAGATGGATAAATTTGAGGTTAAAATTTGACACGTGTCATAATTAGACCATCGAATATATGAGTTTTATTCAACCGGAATGGAAGTTCAAACATCTTTCTTAGATTTTAAGCTTTGATCTCCGCCAAGTTAAGCTTCCAAATCACTTCTGTCCATTTAGGTAATCGGGCATCAAATCCAAGGCATTGATATGCTTCTATTTGGTCGATCGATTAGTAATTCATAATTTGGGTTATAATAAACAGGCTAAGTGACTAATTGAGCTATCAATGGTCTTTACATAGGTAATTATAATCAGATTGAATGGGCTTAAATGAGTTAATTATACTGCAAATGATCTATGCACCACGACCACGTGATTATTAAATGATCAAAGCCTGAACTCAATGTGCTCATTACTCAACTCGATCGATCTCAAGCTTTAATTAATCGTTTCAATTTGAGCATAATGGTGTAGGCCAACTTTTCAAACCTCTAATTGGAAGAAGCCTTTGAAGAATTGGCTTAGTCCCACCATTCTTGATGACATGAGGATGGCACAAATATGCAATAGGGGAAGATTTGTTTTGTGGGCAAATAGAGAGGAATTTTTAGTTCATAAAAGCAACAAACTCCTTTAATTAAATGTGAATGCGAAGTGGGTGCCGTTAATGTCTACCGGTTACATTATCTTCATATAATTGATCATTTCAGATTTAGAACATGATTCCATGTTATGAGAAAGGGAGACGGTTTTTCTGTTGTGATTGTGGGGAGGAATTTGCACATCGCATCAATAGATATCCTAAAAAAAGTATCATTTATATGGGGTCATACATTCAAATAGCCGGAAAAAAAAAAACACACACACACACACACATTTGCCATGTTTTTTTTTTTTTGTTTACAAAAAGATTGAGAGCAGGTTTCAAAATAATCATTTGGGATTGATATAAAAAAGAAAGAATGATATAGAAAAATACCTAGTAAAGAGCTACATATTTGTTTCATAAATTTTTTTTTTTTTATTCGAAGAAAAAAGACAATTGCAAAAAATTCATAGTTTGACACAGAAAGTTAGTATCCTTTACTAGGATTTTCCAAGTCAATGCCTTATAGGCTATAAGTTTAATTAGCTAGATTGTACTATCGTCAACATTTTTAACATAAAAAGTAGGATGGAACAAAAAACTCTCCATTTCAATGCAGGGATGAACGGTAGCCCATGGCCACATAAAAATGTTGGTAGGAAGCATTAGATTTTCAAGCTCCACAATATCACTCCATATCTGTTGCACCTCCCATCCGTGTTTAAATGCTTCTGCTAACCCCGAAGAGAATTCCCTA
Organism: Macadamia integrifolia; assembly: GCF_013358625.1. Lineage (NCBI taxonomy): Eukaryota > Viridiplantae > Streptophyta > Magnoliopsida > Proteales > Proteaceae > Macadamia > Macadamia integrifolia. The sequence goes on from NC_056559.1 coordinate 29,598,234, forward strand.
CGTTGTCGCTTTAGTATCGTCTACTGTCATTACATAGTTAGCAAGGAGGAGTAAACAACTATTTTTTTTTGAAAATAAGGCAGTCGTCCAACCTGAAATGTTTTGAGGTTTATTAGATACTACATATATAATTAGCATATTGTTATGAAAATAAGGTATTTCAGGTTTATGGTGAAGACATGGTTCAATAGGAAGCACTTGAGTGTGGCCGGGTTTAGGACCAGAGTCATGGGCAATCCATAAATTTACCTAATCCATGATGATATGAGGGTTGGGCTTATTGGGTCCAAAGGTGACTAGATTCCTATGCTTCCATAAGAAATAGCAGGTAATAATAAAGGTTATGAAAAAATAAACCAAGTCATTCATCAATAAGTTATTTGAGTTGAAAAAGTACATTATTAAATTGTGAAAAGAAGAAAATTCCAAACATTTAGTTCTTAGCCCCAGTGGGTCCACATCCCAAACTCTTATTGATAATTCGCACGTAAAGAAAACATGTTGAATGTTCTCCTGTTCACTAGGACATAGATCACGAGTGGGGTTTAAGTCCACCCATTTATGCAAGATGTCTTTGGAAAGGGTTTCCTTCAAGAGCCAATATCCAAAAGAACATCTTAGATTTGGAGTGAATTTTGAATCTCCAGAAAAACCATTACCATCGAGAACAAGGAAACAAACAAGTACACCTGTTATAGCATCCATTAGAATTAGTTAAAAAATTGGTCTTCAAAAAATTAGCAACAATCTTAGTTCTGAGAGAACCCTTCTTTGAAAGTTGGCACCATTATCTATCATGTTCAAGGGATATAGAGATTTGATGATGACAGTCGAGATATTAACAAAAATAAACGAATTAAGTAAACCTATATTCCAGTGGTTCCCAATCATAAAGTTGTTAGTTTTTTCAAGATGTGTAAGGGGAATGAATCACAATACAAATTTTTACAAAAAATGTTGTTGGATTTGTGAAATAAAATTCCAATGGAGAGTATTGCATCAGTTACCTATTTTTGACATGTATCATATGTTTTAAGGTAGGAAGAATACTTATAATGACATTCTTGCATAAAAATCCTTTAGATTTGAGAGTTGTTTTGTCAAAAACTGACCTATTATGGAAGTATTTGGCCTTAAAGATTTGGACCCAAAGACAATGTTTATTGTTGAGCAACCTCCATCAAAGCTTGAGGAGAAGAGCCTTACTTTGAATTTCCAAAGCCTGATGCCAAGATCACATTGACTCTTAGGTTGACAAATTTTCTTCCTTGTCTCATAATTTAGTATTAAACATATCACTTTTACACAATATTTCGGTTGGGAATCTAAGAAAAAATATCTTTATTCATCCTTCGAGATTTTCTCACCAAAATCATACAAGAAAACAAGAAAAATTGAAACATAGAAATCGATATTGATTAATCATATTTTAATTAATTAATTAATTAATTTTGTTAATTTGTTTATATCAGTAGGCCCCAAGGAAAGATGAATTATTCACCTCTTTATTGTGAGAAGGTAATTTTTTTTTTTCCCTTCAAAGACCAAAATGTTAGTCACTTAAGTCTAAAAGAAATATTTTTAAACTCATATATTAGGATCATACACAATCTATCATAAAAAACTACAAAAACTTATAAAATATGTAACCCTATAATCATAAAAACTACAAAAACTTATAAAATATGAAACCCTATAATCAGTATCTAATTGATTATAACTGAATAATCAATTTAATTTTGATTTTAATAATTGATTCCGATCAATTGCAATTTTTAATCAAATGATTCTAATCCGGTCCTGGGCCTGCTGGTCCCGATTCTGGCCCAGATCGACACCCTAGATTGGTCATCGTCAATTCCGAACCAAACCGGGATGAATCGGGTTGAATCAAGCAAAAAAAAAAAAACCTTAGAATACCTCCGGATGGGCCAGGGTCGATTCCGACCCGAATCATAGAGCAATGAACAGGATGGGACAGGACTGGAAGGAGGGAGTACAGGATATTCTGTATATTTAAAAAGGAGGGAAGCAAATAAAACTCGATTCCCCACATGGACAGTCTGTCATGGCCGTGGTGGTGGTGGTGATGCTAATCGACTAATGGTGGTGTCGTGTCTTCGACTTCGACCAAAATAGGGCTCACACTCACAGTCGAGCTCTCTTCCTTTCCCTCTCCTCTCATTCACCATTCTCTCTCTCTCTCTCTCTCTCTCTCTCTCTCTCTTTCTCAATCCACAATCTTCTCTCTCACTCTCGCCTGCGATCGAGCTTTTCTCGTCTATTCTAATGGCGTCCGTTCTCGAATCTGGCTGGCTGGTACCGTTCCTACTTCTATTGCTACTGCTGATACTTGTACATTCAATTGCAATTTTTTTTCTTCCCGGTTGTACAGTTTTATGTTTATCGGAAATCATCTGTTCTGTTTCTGCCGGCGTTTCGAATTTTTTGAAGTTTTCTCTTACTTCAAGAATCAAGAAGGGAAAAATTATTTCATCTTGCTTAATAATTGCTTGATTTCTCTATGATTCGAGAATTGCATACTTCGGAGTGTAATGGTTCGGAAACTTTTTTTTTCTTTTCAAGAAGACTGGTTTTTATCGGCATGCGGTATTTGTTTTTCAGATGATAAGATTTGAATCGTTCTTCATTGATGATGCTAAATCAAGTGCTCGATGACTAGAGTTCGACATTTCCCCCCCCCCTCTCTCTGGTTGAGATCTTCTCCCACCTTCCATTTTCTGTTTGATGGAAGAGGAGTCGATATAAATGGATGCTCGAATACTCTTTAGAATCGACAAATGTTGTCTTGATTATCTTTCATCTTCAACTAGTAGACGGAGGAACGTAACGCCTGGAATTCTTGACATTCCCACCTATCTATCCACATTCCGGTTAATCTGCATGCTGTGATAATTAGTTATATTTTCCTTCCCCCCCCCCCCCTCCCCTCCCTTCTCTTTTTACGTCTTTGTTTTTCTTCTTTCTATTGGAGTATAATGTTGTTAATTACTGAATATTTGCAAGTAGTTATCTCCTAAGTTAAAAATGGTTTCTGTTTGCGGATCTGCACTCAGTAGTGATGATTGAGTTCGACATGTGTTTTATTTACAATATTTTGGTAACTTCAATTCTCACGAAATATATTTCTTACCTGATTATAAACTTCTTGTTGTATGTGATACAGTACCTGATCACTCATTTCAGTGATTTTCAATTGGCTTCTCTGGGAAGTTTCTTTCTTCACGAAAGTGTCTTTTTCTTGTCGGGACTTCCTTTCATATTTCTTGAAAGAGCAGGATATCTGAGCAAGTACAAGATTCAGGTACCTTATCTTTTCTCAGATTTCCAATTTGAAAAATAAAGAGAGTGGTTGCTCGACGGGTCCTCTTTGTGGGATTCTTCAAATCCCTGAAAATGTGTGGTATGTGATAGTGAGTCAATAGTCACGTAGTTGGGAATGGATTCTGCTATTAATGCAATTCCCAGCTGTGTTCTGGTTTTCACCTCATTGGCGGGTTGTTTGCCCCCTCAACGAACAAAGCAAGAGGGTGTTGAGGGGATGCCTGAAGGAGAGCTGGTGACTCTTTAAACATTCGCTTGCTGCATTTTATTGTTGTTTCTTCAAGTACTTGGTTGTTGATGCTCTCCATAATGGTATAGTTCTCTGTAGTCAAGCTTTATAGTGTTACTCTCTGGTTGAATATCCTTTATCATGACTTTAATGTTAGCATTGCTATGTGCTATAAGAGCTTTGACAGTGCTTTGAACTTTCTTGTATGCCACATTTCTTTCTCTATGCAATACAAACTAATGCATACTTCCTCAAAATTAGAAAATTGAATTGACCTTCTCCACATAGGCCCACATACTGACTGTTCTGTGATTGTGGCTTCTGCCTTCAGCTCTAGTGATATTGTTTCTGTCAGGATTAGGGAGTGTGGTGTGGTTTAGAGTTCTAGAAAGAATCTAGAAGCATCTGCTGGAAGCCTGGAACCACGACAACAGTCCAGGATCAATAGAAATAGTTGGGGGGCTAGAATGTGGACAGAATAGATAGTTAATAAGTGAAACCAAGAACTGAAGAAAATTAAGTCAGTAATGATCATATGTATATAAAAGCTCTGAAACTATTCTGATAACTCTCAGAAGGTTAGAGTTGCAGTTCGGAAGCAATAACAAGCAAGTAAAGGAAAAGAAACTAGATGGGACTATGGATAAGATCTTCTGTAGGAATGAAGAAAAAGAATAAGAATGTAGAAGAAAGAATATAGATAGATCACACCTGAGCTGGAAATTCAGATCTGAAGTTGAACAGTGGGAGAGAGAAGAAAGAGCAGTTGACCAGTAGAGGCTATCACCAGACCATGCTTGCAGTAGCATATAACTTAAAAAAAAGAACTGTAATATTCATTTAACTTTCTATTGTGTTTAGATTATGGGAGGGTTTATGTGTCATCGTAATTGGACTGAATGTTAACCTGGTCAAATATGGTCGTACTATATCCTGAATATCGATTCAGCTACAGATATGGATTGAATCCAGATATACCGTTTTTGCTTTGAGTTCTCCTCTAAAACTTAGAGAAATCAGTTTGACTCATACATGAACTGCTCTGTGCCAGAGGCTTTGCCTAATTATCTCATGAGTACCAACCTATTAAACTGAGAACATATATAACTACCAAAGAACTTTTACATTACTAATGATAGTCTCAATGTATGTGGTTTTCCATTATTCACGTGGACATACTTTTTATTTATGGTTTGTGGCAAATATCTTCTTGGCAGCTCAAATCTCTGCCAATTGTCACTCTTTTGGGGCCCAAATATTGTGGACATGTTATCCACATTGCCTTAATATTAGTCTGTTAAGTTTCATCCCAGTATGGTTTCACCGCATGGAGATATAGAATTCCAAAACATCAGTTAAAATTTCAATTTTGGCATATTTGGGCACTCTGGTACAACTGCTAAAAATACAAGGTTTAAATTGCTATTATTAAACTTGACACATGGAAAATCCAAGTTGGGGCCTTCCCATTTAACAATTGATTTTCCCCAAGGAGTCCTCTTCATGATATTAGATCTGAATTTAGTGCAAAGAATATCATAAATAATGGGAAAACATGTGTATACCAAGATTTAAAATATATATATATATATATATATTTACCATTTTTCTCACCAAAGCCTATTGTCATATAATGAGCTTGTATGTGGTTTGGATCACTCTCCTGTTGTAGTTCTCTACTCTTCCAATTAGTGGACCTTAGGTCTCTCTTTCTCTTAGTGTTTTCTTTATACGTGAACATGGTTATTTTTCATCATATGTTTTTTGACAGATTTTTCTCAATTATCACTGAGTGTGCGTCTTCTAAAAATAGATGTGTTAATAACTTAATATGCCCAACTGAACCAGCATTATGTAATATAAATGATGCAAACATAACATAGTAAAAATCAATTGCCTCCTGCTGATCAGTTGCATTGGTTGGAAAATATAAAAAATTGTGGATGAATGTGAGGATTTCTTCTGTGTATAGACTGTAGAGATAGCCTATAAGTATCTTTTCGGCAGATTAGTTGGCATAATTTTTTATTTTTTATTTTATTCATTTATTTATTTATTTTTTTATTTTTTTTATGTTTCTTGTTGTTTGTATGTACATAAACAACATGATCTGTGGTAATGTTTATTGTTGTTTTGTTATTCACAAGAAAATATGAATGTTTTGATTATGAATTGTGAAACACAAGTTGTGAAATTTGATAGGACTTCAGATTTAAGTCACAAATTGTGATATTGTTATTTAGGGTATTTGTGCCTAGGATTCAGATGCAGTTGGATTGGATTGCATTGTGGGTTCAAAATATGAATGTTAAGATTTTAATCATCACCAATCCTTTTTTCATTTTCTTTATATAAATATTTTAACATTCATGAACCGCATTTCTGGTCTGATGAGGTCATTGTGGTTATCTGCAGTCCAAAAATAACACCCCCGCTGCTCAGGAGAAATGTATTGTGCGCCTTTTGTTGTATCATATCAGTGTGAACTTGCCGCTTATGATCTTGTCCTATCCTGTATTCAGATTCATGGGCATGAAAAGTACTCTGCCATTGCCGTCCTGGTATTTTCAGGTTCTTTAGATGCTAAATCTTCTAATTTCCAAGCATTAGACTCTAGCTTAAACTTTTATTGTTTCTGAACAAGCTGTCTCAATTCTTTTTTGTTGTTTATAAGAATATGCAGTACACTTATTTTTATTCAGCAATGTGCTTGAAGTGATTATAGAAATTTATGTTTTTTCAGGAAAGTAGTTTTGCTGCAGATACTATTCTACTTCATTATCGAGGATTTTGTGTTCTACTGGGGCCACAGGATTCTGCATACAAAATGGTTGTACAAGCGTGTCCACAGTGTTCATCACGAGTAAGTAGCGTATCTTTTGCTTATAATTAAAGGTTGATTTCATTTCTTTCTTTGCTGCCCTTATAAGTTATCTTTTATAATGGACAGATATGCTACTCCATTTGGACTGACTTCTGAATATGCTCATCCTGCTGAGATTTTGTTCCTTGGATTTGCTACCATTGTTGGTCCTGCTATAACTGGTCCTCATCTGTTGACTCTGTGGTTATGGATGGTATTAAGGGTCTTGGAGACTGTGGAGGCACATTGTGGTTATAATTTCCCATGGTGCCTCTCAAATTTGTTTCCTTTGTATGGAGGGTGAGTTGATGTTTGCTTGCTGGTTGGTGAGGTGTTTCTCTATTTTATGTTGCTGTGCCTGAAATGTTCTCCTTCTCCTTCCAATTTTACAGTGCTGATTTTCATGACTATCATCATCGTTTACTTTATACCAAGTCCGGTAACTACTCGTCGACTTTTGTTTACATGGACTGGTAAGTTATTTGGGACTCATGTATTTTCATTTGTGCTAGAGATGCTTTTTAAACTGTGTAATCTTGTCTTAATCCATGAAATGATGTTCACATGTAAGATTTTGTGGTACTTCCTTAGACTTGTAAATGCAAATAGTCTTTTTGTTTGACACTGTTAATAACATGTTCTGTGGTAATTCATATCTTTCCTGTTCAAGTGTCCAATCCAAAAGCTTAAGCTATTAAGTGGAGAGGCCCAATTGGCATATGTAGAAATCCGAGGTCTCAGAGTTGATCGATGTGGGATTGTTCCCAACAATTTACATGCAAGCTGGGGACTAAATAATCATATTGCTTTAAGTTTTGGAACTTTCTTGATGGTTGATAACAGACTTAAATCTTGTTTTTTCGTGGTCAGTTAGCATGAACTCTTGCCAAGAACCATAAGAAGAACAAGTAACTTTCTTTTTTAAGGATCTCCCCCCATTCTAGTTGTCAATGCCATTTTTTTTTTTTTTTATGAGTAGAAAGGTAGAAAGAATTTATAAGAGGGCAACATAGCTCCATGCCGCCTCCACCTTCAGTTAGGGTAGTTGACAAGATCTGTGAAAGTGAGTGCAAGAAGATATAAGAAGGAAAATGGGTCTGCTGGCATGGGCTTTATTATTATGTGTGCCAGGATCCATTTGTGCTGAACGTGATCAAATTGGTTGTTCGTTGGTGAACTGCTTGGGTTTCTCTGACCCTGGGGTTGCCTGTGATTTTAAGGCATACCATGACAGTGTCATGTGGGCCCAGGGTTTGAAACCGAGCTTGAGATGGCTGTGTTGACTGTTTGACTTCCCACCAAGTGGCTATTCCAGCTGTGTCAATCACTATTCACAAGAAAAAGACGGTTCAAATTAGAACTTCATTGGCTGTTCCAGGTTGGATGATTCATACTGTTTGAATTCCTTGGATAGCCTGTTCAACCAATTCACTTTATGATTCTTTGGTGACGTAGTCCCCTTCTATGGGCTGCTAAATTGGTGATTTAAAAACAATGATATAATTGTACAAACCATAAAGATATGATACTTTTGGGATAAAGTGTACAGATTTTACCTGGGCCACAAATGCAGAGGGAATTTTAGCTTTGGATAATTCTCTATGCATGCTCTATGACATGTTGGAGAATTATAAATTTTGTTCTTGGTGATAAGGTCCTAATTTACAATTTGGGGAAATGTACAGAATGGGTAGTAATTTAGATTTAGATTGTGCCTTCAGAGCTTTGTGAAAAAATTCTGGTACTGTTTTTGAGTGTTTTTCCCTTCTGCTGATGTTAGAAAGTAACCAAATAACTCTTTCTTCACTTTTATAGGCTTATAGCTAGAATCTGATTCTATGGTTTTCTGTGTGTTTATGCCCTTCACATAAGCAATGGGGACAAATAAGTTAGAAAAGAAATTGCCTTTTGCTTAACTTATTTCAGCATATGGATGTAAAGTATCCTCTTTTCTGCCCATGTCATCATACACATTAGAGAATTGGGTTCAACATATAGCCGAATGCTTTGTCTTAACTTATTTCAGCCTATGTCATATGCTTTGTTCTGTCAACATCTGTCAATGTTACTGGCCCAATGTTGCATGATGTACCGTTTGTCACATGCTATTGATTGAGAAACATTAGGAATATGTTTTGTTAAGAATCAGAACATGCTTCCCCCATTGGACTCTGATGCTGACTATTGTGGATTACTTTAAAGCCCTCTTATGGTTTAAGAAGTTTATTCTGTGCTGACTTGTTCTTTATGCCCCTGTTTTATCCTGTCAGGATATTTGGTACAGATAAGGGTTACAGAAAATTGAAGGCCCTCAATAGTGGAGCTGAAGCTGGCGAAAAGCAGAAATAGCAAAGAGATTTTTGACTAGTTTGAGATCAGAGAATTGGTTTTCAGGATAAGAGCATCTCGATTTTCTGATGTGTTTCCTTCACCTCTCATGCCTGGTATTTCCTTTTTAATTGGTAGAAGGCAGGTTGTAATGTTTAAGTGTGCGACAATGTGAATGAAATCTTTATAAGAATTTGTTGTTGTCGACATGTTCCTATCACTCACTCCTGCCCATGGCATGAATGCAAAAGCCTTTCTTCTAAATCAAGCTCATCAGGACATTCCATGAACTGAATTGTAGAAATTTTCTGAGGTCTTTAATGGAAATAAAACTTCAATTAGGTCAGGAGTTTGTGGTTAGTTGAATGAATAGACCAAAAGAATATGCTTGAGAGACATCAAAGAACTGTAACCAAAGACAAGTCTGTTTCGAACCTGGTGGCTAATGACTAGTCGTCGAATAATATTTAGAGGAGCTGTTGGCTTTGGGTGAGACACGTAGGTTCTGTTTTGTTGTATGGTTAGCTACGGAGATGTTGGAGGTAGAAGAGGCCGTGTGGGATTTGTAGATGAGAGGGAGGGATCAGGTGCAAGAATCAAAATCCTGAAAAAGATTCCCATCGAAAATTTGGTTGTTTAAAAGCTACTCATAAAGATTCCTACTGAAAAAAAAATATTATTTATTTTCAAATTTCAATATCATGGAGACGATCCTAGCAAATGATTCATTTCTAATCATGGCTTCAACATACGGTATTGATCGGTGCAATGTTAAAAATGAAAAAGCGTTATTTTTTTTTCAAAATTTTAGGACAAAGACTATGGCTGGTGCCGAAATTTAAAACCAAGTTTTCAATATCTCACCCTATTACAGAACTTTTGTTCATAGATTATATGAAATGATGAGAATACCCATCTTGATTACTTTCATGTATTTTCATCATTGTATGGTATGAGTGTATGACAATCTAAGAATTAGAAGGAATTATAGTTAAACCTACAGTGTGTTTCTAAAACTTTAATATGTTGATATTTAGGGTTTGCTTTTGCCTTTGAATTAA
>NC_056559.1:29608129-29621344 GCF_013358625.1 Macadamia integrifolia
TAAAAATAAAAAAAAAAGGCTCTAGAAAGAATTATGAGCATTGGATGCGAAAATGACTTGAGAATGCGTGTAAAGATGCAATATATATTATCTCATATCTCATTTAAAATGTTTGTTTCATCAATGGAAATGAACGATTCAAGAATTGGATTGGAAGGCCTGAGATGATCAGAAGGATTCTTTCTGGGGGATCCTCTCTATCTCTCTCTGGCTTTTAATTGTGGAGATTACGGAAAATCTAGTTAACTTTTTTTGCAGATTGTGTTTAAATGATTGGAATTATGCAGTTGTAATCTCTCATTAGTTGATATACTTGATGAGTTCTCTCCATCTAATACTTCAAAGTTTTGACTTAAACCCTCCAACATTCTACATATTTGGTGATGCCTTTTTCATTTGTAAATTGTGAGAGATGCTAATTTCATTTTCATTGCTTCTCCAATCTAATATGATGAGGAACTAATGAATGAAAAATGTGAAATAAAAAAAAAATAATAAAAATAATAAAAAAATTCTTGCCTACTTTGCATGGATAGAGAAGGGAGAGGCTGAAATGGTGCAACATGTCAAATTTAAAAGTTAAACACAATAATTTAAACCCTTATAATTGGTATTTCCCTTGTTTTAATTGTAATCCATCTTGGTTTGTATTTCTCCACACAAATTTAGACATCTTAGATCTGCCACATGGCAAAGACCCCTTCCTCGATGGTCTATGCATTTACCATATCCAATCCTTCTCAAGAGCTTTATCCCCCAAAAAGAAGAGGGAAAAAAAAAATCTCAAAAGGGGTTGTGCTCCCACTCTCAATACTTAAGAGTTCCTATAAGAGGAAGTGTCTTATGATTGTCAAATTCAAATATTCTGAAAATGCAGACCAAACCCACACCCACCCAAAACCAACCCCTCACCTTTTAATAAAATATATATATATATATATACATATATTAAAGAGGTGGGGAAATAGAGGGTAAATTTTGCCTTGAATACTTCTATTTCCATTCCTTTCCATTGTATGCCTGATTGCTTACAAAGGTGGTGAGCCATTACAAATCCAACAAAATGAGCAAGTCAAGAATCACTGCTAGAAACATGCACACATAATTCCCCTCTCAAGTCTGATCAGCGTTTGCCATCTGCCCTCTCTTAATTATTCCCTTCCAAATCCCCCCAAATCAGCCAACATAATTAAGCCAGCCAAATAAATATGAGATATGGGGACCTTAGCCTTATTATATACATTATCACCACAAAAACAAAACATGTGGGACCCTCATATTTCTGACACCACACGCATTTTATACCGCATGATTTGATTGATGACCAACCATTATTCATCTTATTCTTTTTTTCATATAATTCCAAATTAAGATGAAAAAAAAAAAATAGTCTCAACATTAATTTATGATAAAAAAATTTATACACAGCGGTATACGTATATAATAGTCGTGCCTTCAACTGTTGGATGAGTAATTAAACTTTTGTCTCCCCCACACCCATCCAACGGTTGTAAGGTACGACCATATACATACTAATGTGCATAAAAACATGATTATTTATATATTATTATCTATAATTTTGGTTTAATAAACTCATACAATTGATAGGTACATACGGACAAACCATATTGTGTAATATGATATGTATTTATGTTTAATATATAGTTAGTTAAGATGTGTACAACAAAAATACAATGTTTTGGTATTGGTTTAAAATGGATTTGAACTTACACTTAAAATGGTCCAAAGTTTTGGAAAAAAAATGGAAAGAGAAATAAAATTGAAATACAATAATACAATTTAGAAAGGTATATATGGGGTTGAAAAAAATACAAAATAAAAAAGGATAAATGTACATTCGTGTAGAGAAATATTTATTATATTTTTAAGATTCAAAACTTTCAATTTGTCTTTTAAAGTATGTTTGACTTATTCAGTTCAAGTTGTAATCTAACATTTTCTTTCAACTTTTGATTCAATTTTTAGTTTTAGTCTAACATTGAAAGGAAAATATGAGAGAGAATTTCAAGAGAATTATTTTTTATCCCTAATTTCTATAATTTTCTAGAATGAAGTTTTTTTAGGTTAAAAAATAGATATACATTGTATTATAATGTAATTTAAATAACATGATTTTTTTCCTATATCTTTTAATGCAATTTAAGAAAAAATACATATAAAACAAAATAATAATAAATCATATTATATGTGCTTTATACACGTTTTAACTAGTTAAAACAAGATTCCCATATTTTTATTATATAGATGAATATGTATAATAAAATTATTCAATCATTTCATTTTATCAAATTTAACGTTAACTGAATTAGTTAAAATTTATAGGTTTCAATGCAACAACATGATCTAGTTAACCACTCATATTTTATTTACAAAATCATGTTATCAGATTTTTTTTTTTTTTTTTTTTTTTTTTGTGGAATATTTTATCAGATCTAAAGTACTTGTTCGATGTAAGAAAGATATTTTTATAAGAATTAAAAAATTTCATGACTCAAATCTTTAGCATTCTATTATTTATCACATATATTTACTATTTAGACAAAATGTCATCACCTATTGTCATTAAAATACAAACCTCAGGGTAGAAGAGAAGGAAAGAATTTATTGTCTATTGTTGTCCAATGGTAAAATCTGTCACCGAGACCCGTGGTTTACCCTGTGACAGAAATTAACTATTTGTGTCCACTCACGCCTATGAGCTTAGCTGATTTTTTATTTATCAAAAATAGCTTTTTAATCTCTAATAAATAAGCCTAATATGTCCAATCGGTTTTGATATCTGTATCAGCACGATACCTGATATTGATTAGCTATAATCCTAATATACTCACGTTCCACGATCTGATCACTTATATCAAGTTGCTAGGTAATACAAATTTAATAAAAAATAAAAATTAATTTAAATACTTAATACATTTTTTTAAATTTATATGATATAATATATACATTAATACATCCGGGGGATAGCGTAATTGATGAACAACTAACTTAGCATGAGTCATAACCTATAATACACATCCTAAATTCAACTTCCATTAAATACACCTTAAACCACTCACACGAAATGTTTAGTGTATTAATATTCATTTATGTATTAAAAAATATATATATATATATATATATATATTTCCACATTAGAGGCCAAAGAGATGGATTTTTTTTTCTCCACTATTTCTTCTCTCTATTTCCATGGATTTTGTCCATTTGAAATCTCTCTAATTACAAATTACCGTAACCAACCCCCCCCCTCCCTCTCCTTTTCCTTCCTTTCTCCCTGGAGGATTTTCCAAGTTTCAATCCAGAAAAGGAATTTAAAAGTTAAAAAAAAAAAACCCTAAAAAAATCCTAACTAAGCCGGTGAGATAACAAAATTACCACCACACTGTACTAATTCAAATAAAAAAAAAAAAAAAAAAAAAAAAGAAACTCGAGAGAATCTGAAGCTGTCAAGCTACGCGTCTTTCTTGAGATCGACAACGACCACACTGACATTGTCCGTGCTATGCCTAGCAAGGGCCACCTTAGTCAGTAACATGGAGGCATCGGAGGAATTGTCGCCGACGACTCCATTTCCCGCCGGAGACAAAGGAGGTGACGGAGCTTGGCCAGAGAGGCACATCCGTGCAATACTACAGGCGGTATCGTTGGACACTACGTCCCATAACCCATCGCTCGCCAGTATCAGGCACTCATCTTCTTCCGTCCGATCAGTTATCGTCACCTCCGGTTCCGATATCACGAAAGGCTTCAAGTAATCGTCTCCTATTGCTCTTGACATGGCCAGAACTCCAAGAACTCTTGGTCCATCCCAGTATATTACCCGCCCTCCGGCTTCCTGTATCCGGGCAAGCTCGTCCGGCCGATCGGGCTGTGAACCACATAAAAATAAAACCCAAATTCAGGAAAAATAAATAAAAATCTTCTGTCGCAGATCCCAAGTTCTAAAGAAAAAGGACATGACAAGGAAAGCAAATTTGTCATCCTATGTTTAAATTATTATTGATTGAAGAAAGGCGCGCGAAATGAAGAGGCGATGATACAGATCTACTGTTTGAATCTCTTCAGGTTGATCAGAATGTTTCGATTCGTACTCCCAACGGATCAGTCCAACGGACTAAGAAATCACAGATTCAATACAAAGAATTCCAATATTTGCCAGAGAATAGCTCCAGAGAATCAATGAACCCCCTTCAGGTACAGCAGAGAACCAGACGCGAGCTAAGCATCCGGTTCCAATGGCTAAATCCATAACAAGAAGCTAGCCCCAAAACAAGGTGATCACGACTCGACCGTGAATTGATACATCTAACCACATTTTTCTGGTTTGTTTTGAGAATCGAGCCATCAAACACATTAAATTATGTGAACTCCAGATCTAGCGAAGTTTCCTTCGTCTTGTTTGTTTTCAATTTTCTACACTGGCCTCTTCAAGTTTTTATTAATATTGAATGCAGAGATTTTATAATAAATTTCGATAAATCTCATTATCACCTTATGATCAGTGGAGAGCGGAACGGCCTTTCCAGCACGGCTCAGTACGGCACGAGAATCACCACAGTTAGTGACGATGATCTTGTCCGGAGTTACGATGGCAACCACTGCAGTTGATCCTACGGCGTCGCACTCTTGCGTCTGGAGTTCGCACCTGCAATTCGTCCTTGGTACATCGCTACTTTTTTCCGACACCTCTTTGTCCATACGAGAGAAACTTCGCTCCATCGTTTCCTTCCACTCTATTGTAGTTACTTCCCGATTCTCCAGCTCTTCTTTCACTAGCTGATGCATTCGCTCTTTACAAGATTTCGCTACCTAAAACCTTCAGGTCAGTTCCTGTATAAAAACTCAATTAACGAGAGAGAGAGAGAGAGAGAGAGAGAGAGAGAGGAATAAGCATACATGAGAACATCCATGACCATCGTAAACGGCAAAGAAATGCATTCCAGAGGTATGCAGACTATCCCGCCGGCAAAATGAGGGATGAATTGCCACTGCATCTTCCATATCTCTTCTTCGGCCACACACGGATGTGATGCCGTACTTGGGGCACTGTTCTAACATCACCGGCTCGATCGGGACAGTATCCGAGGGACTACAAGGACTTAAGGACGATCGCACCGGCGACCCACTCGAAATCGAATTGGAGAACTCGGTCGCTTCCGATGATTCGTTCTCCGCCTCTGAATCCAAACGATGTTGCAGAACCTCCAAAGCACCACCACAGTTCCCAACTACGTTCTCGCACTCTCGCGGTGATGAATCCGAATAAACATCTAGCTTCAAGCGTTTCCGTCCATCTTTCGGTGGTAAGGCCATGCCTGCTATGTACTTGAATCTACGGATCTCCATTCTCCGTCGCCTCGCAGCTCGTGAAGTAGGCTCACACGACGTTGCCGAATCACTCTCACCGACAACACAACATATTTCCGCCATTGCTGCTCTCTCCCCGTCTTTCGATCCTCCAAAACAACCGAAATCCAAAGACGAGACTCAAATCTAACTCGAACTCGAACTCGAACTCGATTTCAGTTCTAAAACATAATCAGAGAAGAAGATAAGAGATTAGAATATGGAAATTCTCTTCGAAGAAAGCTCACATGAACCCCTTACGAACGCCCCATGGACGCCTTTTAAGAGAGGGGACATCCATGAAGAGGTCTTTCTCTTTCTACTGGGACCCAAACAGAAACGGGCAGCTGCCCCTAACAATGACGGGCGGCTCGACAGGTACAGTCGGTGTAACGTAGTGCTTCTCCGCCTACTCAAGGCCATCTCCACCGTCCATCTCACTACTCTCCTACGCAGTAACACAACACGTATAGACCGCTTCATCTCTTACCGTTGAGACGTGGCCCAATCACCTGTCAACACGACGACTAAGAAGACCTGCCCTTTTCTGACACGCATGTGGTCCTAGCCTCCTAGGTAACCTCTCTCTCCAATCTCCAGCAATTCGCTTTTTCGCGGGCTTTTCTTTCACCATATTTTATTTTATTTAAGGAGGAATACCACGTGTCACGATCGTGGTATTAGAAGAATGTCATACGATTTAATTATTCCAGCTGTCCAATTAAAATCGTCTACGTAACGGTGGGACATTTTGACACGTATGAGCCCATATGTCCAAATCGTGAATATCTGAGGTTTGGTCATATTGTTTGCCGGACACGTGTCAAAAAAGACGTGGATCAGGAGACCCCGACCTCCTTCATCGCAAACCTCTCATCCCACCCCACAAATCAAATAAAAGGAAATTATTTACTTAAACTTCACTGTATTTGCTAGCTTGCGCTGATGGTATATGATTTAGGGAAAAAAAAAATCCTTATTTTATTCTACCATGTCCCAGGGAAGGAAAAGAAAAGGAAGAGGTGGTACTTTTATTATTAATTATTTAAAAATGGGAATGTACCTTAAACTACGCGTGGCTTTGATCCGCAAGCTTCTTCGAAATTCTTTTTCTCTTTGTTTAATAGTTAAAAATAAAAAGTATAATTACAGGTGTCTATGAGTCCGGATTTTAATTGTTCCACCATTTTAAGACTAAGATTAGAGAACAACCGGTCCTGTACCTTCCAATTTGATTAAATATTATCCAGTCCGCCAAAGATGGAGAAGCGCGAAATGTTTAAAATGCATTTTGTTATAATTAAAATGATGAATTGAGGAATAATCTTCTTTAACAAGTGAGGAAAACTATAAAAGGTGCCACGAGAGAGTGCTTTACGATGAATTTTAATGTGTTCTTTAGTAGGTTGTTCTAACATGTGTTATATTTATTCTTTTAAAAATAAGAGTTGTTAAAATGATTTAACTAGACTAAGAACTGAACAATTACGGTAAGACAAAACCCTAACATCAATTCACCCTTTTGGTTAAAATCGTTGAGATGCCATGGGGTTGCAAGAAAAATTAGTGGATTGGGCCAGCCAAATTGGCTTTGATATGGTTCGACTACATTGATATATCGCTTGAGCTATACATGTATTGATACTAATATACTTAATTAACACTAATACTAATACGAATGGTATGAAATCCAGAACCCAAAAGGAGGCGATGAGGTACGCGTCTATGGCCCCTGGGTTTAAAGCGCATGAAAAAATCTGTGTGCGTCTGTGCGGTCGCTGGTTGGACGAGTCAGTGGGTCAGTCATGAATGGATGTCGCAGATGGCAAGGCCCATGGTCTAAAATTCCGAGACTGGGACACTATGGAGTACTGAGTGAGAGAGAGACAGAGACGTTTATGAAGTTTCGGTGTGAATTACTGTGATTGGACAACGTGGATGATGGAGGGGATTTAGTTTATCTGGGTAACTGGGGAGAAAAGTCGTAAAGAGCGGGTTGAGCGCCACGTATATGACATGGTTTGTACATGAAGTGACGGGACAGAAATCCCCACTAGCACGTGACGAAGAGAAAGGAAGCTTCATTATTCATTATTTCATTACTTAAATACTCCCCCCAGTGTACCGTTGTCATGATCAGAAGCAGGATCCATGGATGGCCATTGTACCACGTGTCAAAATTTAGGACAATTTTTCTGTAAAAACAGAAACGACCTTGTCAGTCTCGTCGTAGTTATTAAATTCGGATGAAGAATTATTTGGATTAATATGTTTCATTAATTCAATGATTTGATTAAAATATCGATAAAAAAATATAAATAATAAAATTCGAATTTTAATTTAGATTCAAGAATTATTTATTTATAATAATAAAAAAATAGATAAAAAATTCAGATGTTATTTTTAATATTTGTAATATCTGTTTCATATTATCTATCAATTATCATATGTACATAACATGCAAATGATATAAAAATAAAAAATTTAAATTTTAAAGATAAAAATATTATATTTAATTATTTTTTTTTAAATTCATTTATTATTATTCAAATAATTGAATCAAATAATGAGAAATTGAGAGGGGGGACTGAGCACAAATTCAGTTAGACCCACGTCACCTATCATGCATGTTCACCTTAAAGACTAGAGAAAGAAAGTAACGATTATAAGACTTAGTCAAACTAAAATAGAGTGAGAGATTATTTTTTTTCTATAAAAATGAGAGATTACCTCATGAAAATAAATTTGTTGGTTTCTATTAAAAAAAAGAAAATTAATATTAGGATAATAAATACATAATAATCACACTGTTTTTTAAAGGCTTATTGACTTATTCAAGATAAAGTTTTTTTTTTTTACATGGGATAAAATTAGGTTATAATTCGGACAAAATTTGGTTCGACCAAATTATTCATGAATTTTAAAAGTCTATAAAATTTAAGAATTTTTTTATTTAATTCAAATTCAAATAGA
This sequence comes from Macadamia integrifolia, assembly GCF_013358625.1. NCBI lineage: Eukaryota > Viridiplantae > Streptophyta > Magnoliopsida > Proteales > Proteaceae > Macadamia > Macadamia integrifolia. The sequence goes on from NC_056559.1 coordinate 29,616,470, forward strand.
ATTATTCGTAAAATTTTGTTTGACAGAATTATTCGTGAATAATTCGAAAAATTTAATAATAAGGTCTCATGTGAACATAATACTGGTGCACATGAGAATGAAAAAGGTAACATGGTCTTTTTCATCGCCTTGTGTCTGACGTAACACAATACCGATAAATGTTTTTTTTTATAAATCTTTTTGACCATTCATGTAAAAAAAAAAAGCAGCTATCCAATAGGGGCGAAAAGTTCCTTAAATCCTCGAGGGCCGGTTTATTTAAAAGGGTTTTGGTGGGATGAGATTAAGGGGTGGGATAATAATTATACGAACTATACCATCCATCAATATTTAAATTATTTATTTGACCGGGATGGAATTATGGGAAAACATGTAGACAGTTGCCCACGTGGACATCAATATCTTCCACCAAAGTCCCCAGTAAAAGTCCCACCAAATTTTGGTGGGGACTTTGGCAAAGCTCATCGCCCCACCAGCCGCTGCAACCACCATCACCAGCTGTCAACAACATGTCCCCATCGACGGACAGCGACGGCAGCGGCAGTGACAGCGACGGCAGCGGCAGTAGCAGTAGCAGCAGCATCGGCATCGGCATCGGCATCGGCATCGGCAGTAGCAGTGGAACCGACGGCAGCGGCATCTCTTCTGTCTCCTTCGTCTCCTCCTTCGCCTCTTTCTCTGTCTCCTTCTTCTGTCTTCTTCTTCTTCTTTCTTCTCCTCGTCTCCTTCTTCTTCTCCTCCTTCGCGTCTTCCCCTGTCTTCTTCTTCTTTTTATTTATTTTTTATTTTTATTTTTTGGGTTAGCGAATCTTCCTTTGTCTTGTTCTTCTTTCTCCTCTTCTTCTCCTTCGCGTCTTCCCCTGTCTTCTTCTTCTTTTTATTTATTTTTATTTTTTGGGTTAGCGATTCTCCCTTTGTCTCGTTCTTCTGTCTCCTCTTCTTCTCCTCGTCGCGTCCTTCGCTTCTTCCTCTATTTGATAACAGCAACTGAAGGCTGAAGCTACTGCCCAAACGAACCCAAAATCTGAAGCAGGGCAGACTGATGAGTCTCAGAGAGTTCCATTCCTTGAAAAACAATGATGAAGGTTTCCGCAAACGCAGCGATGGCCCTATAGAGTTCTTGCTCTCGTTTATTTAGTTTCTTGATTCTGTTTATTATTTTTAATTAAACAGAGGCACTCAATCATGCGAGCTGGGGTTTCAGCAACCACTGTCGAAGCATTGGGGTTTTAGAACTCCGATCAGCCCATTCTTTTGTTCTTTTCCTCTTTCACTTTCCTTCTCTCCATCTCTCCTTTTCAACCAAACGCTGGTGGGTGGAAACTTCTCATTTTACCTCAACTTTATTTTTCCGTGTCCTTCATCCCACTCATATGTGAGTACCACTCTGACAACAATCTCACCCCGAACTCCCCACTAAACAAACGGCCCTAATTGAATCCTATGACCTAAAAATTCAACTCAGGTCCAATTTAATTTTACCAGGTTTATGTTCAAGCCTAACCTGACAAGTCAGGTTTATACCAATTCAATCCATCTCTAATTGACTTTGTCAAGACAGAATTGAGTCGAAATAAGTTAAGTTGAGTTAGGTTGACTTTAACATTTACAATGTTTGGATTAATCTTAACACATAATTGAGGTTTCAATCCAAATCTGACTCAACTTTGACATAGAATAGAGGTTTTTCAACCTTAATCCATCATCAGAGTAAAAAAAAAACTTGGTCCAAACTCTAATTAGACCAAGGATGTCTCAAGACAAGTTGGAAAAAATATTTTTTTTTGTTATATTTACAACTAAGGAATTGCTCAAGGAGACTTTACCCACACACAATAGAGGGAGAGGGGGGATTAAAAGAAATTCATGTGACATGAGTTGATCCCTAAATCACAAACGTAACACCTGCTCTACTCAATTTTGACAGGTTAAGATTATCAAGGACAAAGTTTTACCCCTAAAAATATCTAGGTTGTGTTTGGTAGTCAAGGGAAAAAAAGAAATTAAAAGAGAGAAGTACAAAATTTGTATTTTTTTCTTGGTTTATGAAGTTCTCTTTGTGCTTCGTATGCCTTAAACTAGAGGAAGATTCAGTTTTTGAATTTCAAATTTTATATTAGGAATTGTGAAGGTCTTTTTTAATAAAAAAAAAAAAAAAAAATCTTACCAAAAACATAATAAAACATGAGGAAACAAAAAAAAATTTTATTTTCTTCTTTTCTAATACTAACCAAACATACATTTTTTTTTTCACCATTTCATTCATTTTCTTCTCTCTTCTAAATTTTTTTTTTGTTTTTTCTTTTCTATTCTTCTCTTCTCTTCTCTTGGCTACCAAACATGGCCCTAATGTCAATCTACGCCAAGACATAGGGGTGTCAATCCTGAGCCTGCACCGGTAGGCCTGACCGAGCCTAACTCGCTTAAGGCTCGATCTGAACTGGCCCGTTTATTAAAGGGGAGTTCATAGTGCAGGCCATTAGCCCGTCGGGACCCGACTGACAACTCATTTAAGAAGCCCGTTAGAACCGACTCATTTAGCACGATGGCCCGACCCTCTTAAAAAATACCTAAATACTTATTTTACCATTAATACTACAAAATATGAGTAAATAATGTATAGGGCTAAAATATCCACATTCTAAATGGGACATTCAATTGTTAAAAAAAGTATAATTCTTGCAACTTAGATTACATTTTAAAGAAATGATTCCCTTTGATATATATAAATATATATCCTTTCGATCTTGTTAAATGGGACATTCAATTGTTATTAATTGTTCAATTGTTAAAGACATGATTTCCTTGGTTTCGGAATTATGAATGTTATCCTTTAGTAGTTTTAAAGTCAATAGTTTAATCTCTGTAAAATAAGATTTTAGGGTAGATACGTCTAAAGCCCGTTTAGAATTAAATAGGTTCATAGCCTGTTTAAGGCCCGTATAAACCTTATTTAAGGTAGTCCGATTAAAACCCGACATTGACCAATTAGATTACAAACCGTACCATGCCCCCCAAATCTAAGTCTGTTTAAATAAACAAGTACTTACAGTGTAAATATTTCATATCGCCAAACTAGATTAAGTCCGATGAAGATCGTCCAGGCCCGGCCCGACCAATTGACACCCCTACCAATACATCAAACTTTTGATTCGATTTTTTAATCCATGATCCCGACCATTCGTGAATTATCAAATGGCCACTTTTTAATTTAAAAAAAATAAAATAAAAGAAAGAAAGATAGCGATGGAAATGGGTCAATTGGGAGTAATACCAAGTGTCGTGTTTGACTTGCTCTAACGTGTCAGAAATTTTTCAAAATTGGACGTACGTACGTGGAGTTCAGATACTGCTTCTGTGACACAGGAGAGCCATCCCACGAGGCCACGACTCATGCTGGCGTGGGGAGCTCCTGACACTCATGATGAGTCATTAGCTTCCCGAGGTGAAACGTGTTAAGTACTCTGCGGCGCCTCGCTTCGACTTGTCACAGGAAGTAGTGCAGTCTGGGAATGCTCCCCACGGGTGCATTCATGAACCACGCAATGTGATATCATCATTCATTCATGCTTCATCCTTCATGCTTCATGCATGCTTCATGCATCATGCATCATGCATCATGCATCATGCATCATGCATTATGAGATTAAACAGGAAAAAAATCGTCTGTAATTTCGATCTCGTACAATTCCGTGAAATATCACTTTCAGGAGATGACACATGTATTGATACCAATGCAATGGTCCAGATCTGATTTAAATGCCTCTTCACTGATTTAATATTTTATTAGTTATACCAGATCTGGACCATTGTATTGATATTAATGCACGTGTCATCGCCTAAAGGTAATATTGTACAGAATTGTACGAGATCGGAATTGCAGACGATTTCAAACCGACACATGTGCAGTCTACTTAGGCTAAAAAAAAAAATTCTGACTTTTTTTTTTTCATTTTATGAAAATAAAAAATAGAATCTTATGTTTTACGTTGGTGTTTATATTTCGTTTTTCAGTTTTTCCGAAATGAATCGGATGAAAAACAATGTTAAAAAAGAGAAATGTTAGAACACGATAACTACGTTCTCTCATATTTGAGTTTTATTTTAAATAAATTTTTTACATAGAAATAGAAATTTATAATTTTGGCACAAAATGTCATTTCTAAAACATAATGATTACGTATAATTTATTCATCTATTCAATGGAGGTATTGATTTAAGAATTTGAGTCAGTTGTATTAATACCCGAATTTGAAACCAATATCAAAACGGTTTTTATCAGAAAAAAAATCTAAACTGATAGAATCGTATCAAGTTGATGTTTAGTTGTAATTTCAAAATGTTTCATTTTTCTTTAATGGATTAAGGGCATGGCTTTTGGTTCCGTTTTGTCAATCTGATTATATTAGTCTGTCAAACAACCAGTTTAAGTTATATTTGGTCAATATGTTTTGCCTTAAAGATAGGGTTTTTATGTTTTTTCAAAGGAAGGGGAAACCAGAGAGACCCACAAAAACTGGAATGAGGATTTACCATGTGTCCTTAATAAAGATTCTAATACATAGCTGTGAAATCATAGTCAATGGATGGGAAATTTTAACGCTAATTTTTTTTTTATTGTTGAACTATGAAATGTACCTTACCTTTAATGGTCTAGCATAAATGACTTTACGAAAAATGATGAGGAAAGATAAATTGATTAGAAGATGATGATTCATGTAGGCTCATTTAAAAGTGTTAATCAATTTAACTTTGATGTAAATGATTTGATAAAATTAAAATTGAATTATTTGATAAATGGTTTCATATATTAAAATTGCTTAAAATGAATTCTTTATATTTTTTACTTTTTGTCATCTAAACATATTTTTTTTT
>NC_056559.1:29621383-29625624 GCF_013358625.1 Macadamia integrifolia
TTTTTACCTTTAATAAAATTTTAGTGAAATGGATATAAATTGTAACATTGAATTGAATTATTTATACCGATATGCTTCTTTTTTAACGATTATTTAATATATATATATATATATATTTATTGAAATGTATGTAAATGACTTAAACTTACTATTTGTATGTTAATTGATTTAACAGTTTATTTAAACATTTTGCATTTTAAAATCGAATTCAAATCTGAGTTTCAATTTTAAAATTAAAATCGAATAATTTAATAAACGGTTTTATAATTTCAATGTAAACAATTCAATTCCATTTCAATAAATAATTTTGATTTCAAATCCTTAGCCTCATTTTTGCCCATTGTCATTTTTAGAACTTTCTAAGTTAAGTTAAAAAAAAAGGATTAATAATCCAAAATCCTGTTATCATTTTTTTTAATCATTATTTTGGAAATTATAACATGAAGGTGGAATACAATTTTTCCCAAAAAAAGAAAAAAGGATTTAGTGCCACTTGCCAAAGCTTCCCTCTTGTTGGAACAAGTTTATATAATATTTAAATAGTGATTGGATTGGTGAAACGTGGGCGATTAGGATTAATTTCCATTTAACGCTGACTCACCAAACCTACTACTCATGATAAGGTCCTCATAAATACCTAATTATCAAACTAATCTGAAAAAACCCACAAAACCCACTAACGACCACAACTACCGAACCAGCAACAAGCCAACAACTAGGTCTTAGTCTCGTTCAAAATTCAATATTCAAAAAGGGCTAGCGGAAGACCCCAGTGTGAAACAGGCCCGCGTAGCCCCACAGGGTTGACGAGATAAAGACTTTTAATTCTTCAATTATGAAATTTAGATTTAAAGTAACAATTATTTGGGAGAAAGAATCCTAAAAGACAACGTGATCTTTGCGTTTAATCATAGAAGATAGACAACGTGACCTTTGCGTTTAATCATAGAAGATCATTCCACCTTTCGTGAAAGATAAAAATTTTATACATGTTGATACTTCTGTGTATAACCTCATTGGTCTATGTGTTAATATAGGGCCCACGCTAAGAAATTTACATGTCACATCAATTCACACATTGAAAAATATATAATTCATATGGCGTGAATACTTTTGAAATAAATATGTGAGATTTTCACTTTTTTTGTGAGAATGTGTGCAAAAGAATCTATATACAAATAGTGTCTGAATCGTTTGCTTAATTAGTGGGAAAGTATTTCTTATCCGATAGGAAGACTATATGTATATGAAGACAAGAACCCTCATGAGTTCAATTAATAGGGGGATAGCAAGATAATTTCACAAGAGGGAGGAGAGAGAAAGAGAGATGAGGTGCTAGCGGAGATTATGCCCTCGGGAAGAAATATTCTCTCATAATTTTTTAGGAAAAATGAAGACTATCAGACTATGTGTTGCCTACCCCCCCTCCATGCACATGATGAGATCAAAGAGAGAATGACCGTCTCCCCGTCAAATGACTGTTCTCATTGGCCACGTGCTGGTGCAAATATAGAAAAGATTTCACAGCTGACTTTATAGATAACCCAACCAACTCGACTCGACCCGACCCGACCCGACCCAATTAATTGAGGGTTTAAAATAGATGGGCTCAGCCATAAATTGTCATACGACTTCCTATTAAGTCCCAAAACCAGCCCATACCAATCTAGTTGCTGGGTGAGATAGTACATTTTTCAAGAGGATTGAAGGTGATTTATAATTTTTTGTCAACAGATTGGTAGTCTAGTGGAAGGAAGCACTTGCCTCATCATCGCTCAGGTTAGCTAGTTGTGAGTTCGAGTCGACACACCCCATCATCACTTATTGGTCCTACGGGAGTGCTGCTTTCTGCATGGTGGCTTTGACCTGGGAGCTATTATCACTATCATGGAGCACCCTTTTTTTTCTTTACAAAAAAATAGTTGATTTACAATTTTGGTTAGGGGATTACTGGTCTGCCGGCCAATGCCTTTGCAGAAACTTAGATTGGACACCATCTGAGGGTATTTTGGAGAATTCGTACACAGGGTGAGGGGGTAATTATCTCATTTTCTACAGCCCATAGACTCATAAAGGCCCATAACATTATACTACTAACTGAAATGGGCCTAATAAAACTTCACCAATAGCCCATTATGTCAAAACTTTCAAAATCAAAGGCTTTCAAGTTTCCAGTTCCGTCACGTGATAGAACTCTATGGTTCTATTATAATGGTTAATCTCTGATATCATGAATATTAAACCGGCCATGTATATATATATATATATATATGGGATCATCTGATCTTGATTAATATAGTTTATTTTAAATGAAAAAAAAAAAACTATTATGCTAGAATGTAAATTATCAGAAATCATGGATCATGTTTTGATGAGTATCCAACCTACCAAGAGATGGGCTGCACATGTGCTTATAGTAGGAAAGAATCTCCATTATTCCTACACAGTTACAACTTACAACAACTACACTACAAGGACCATATATTCACAATGTAGCATATCTTTATTTGTAATATATTTCTTGCTTTCTTTTCAAATGAAACAGGATCACATAGTAACCACATATAAATCATTTTTTATTATTTTCATGTATATAATACTTGTATAATTCTATCTTAGCAAGATCATTTGATTCACTTCAATTTATTATATACCCATTTAGTTGGATTTTGAGTTGATATTGGTTCGTCATTAGTACCTAGACCGTCCCACCATAGTTTTAAAAATCAGATTGATATCGGCTGAGACCGATCCCTTATACCATTCGATCCATACCAATACACTAGTAAGGTATAAAGGCAAAATGGTCCAAAAGATCATTTTTTTTTAAAGGGTAAATCCGTCCGATCTAGAGTTTTAACACCTTGACTGGAATAGAATCCCGCCATCCACCAATGGTCCGCACAAGGGCCATATAATAGGGGAAATCTTCTTGTAACCAAGTTGGTGGAAAAAAAAAAAAAAATCCCCTTCAAATAGATTATATATATTTTTTTCTATACCTGTAATTTCATATGTTTACTTGAAAAATATATAATTTTTAATAACATAATAATAAAATATCACTTTCAAATTATTTTGAATCCCTCTTTTTTCTCTCTCCTTACATGAAATAATCTACTTTTGGAGCTCAAAGACTACCATTTAGGCTGGACCAATCAACCTGATTTATGGCTGGGTTTGGGCTTATTTTTTTTAGAGTCGAGAAAATACCAGTGTAAGGTTGTACTGCTGGGCTGGATTAGCATAGTGGCTATCTTGAGAAATTATGTTCCTCAGTTCTCTTTGCCCATGGTTTTGTGGAACCAAGTAGGGCTCTAATAATCTATAACTACACGATACTGAGGTGGTTGAGATGTATTGAGGATAAAACAAAGATTGGTTGAACTGTTTTAGAATTGAAGCCAATAACAACAATTGTGGGGAGGCCATGTGTCAACAGTGGAGACATGCCATATATCTTTATTAATCCAGCTTACCAACCAGTATCTAATATCGCACATTATCATGCTTATGCTCTTTTAATTTATATCAGGGCCTGCTTGTATATCCATGAGCAAATCTTATAAGGAAGGTTTACCCAATCAAATTAAAAAAAAAAAAAGAAGATAATAGTAACCTTGTAAGCCAGAGTGTTAGATTGTACACATCGGTATATTAAGATCCCTTGGTGTTTTTATATACTTGCAAAGCTCTCTCCATCTAATGTGTAAAGGATTTAGAATGGACTCCAACATGGTATCAAAGATTATGAGTTGGATTATTTTTCCATGTGTACGATAACGTTTCATTCTCTCTACATGTGAAGTTGGTTGTTGGATTTTTTTTTTTTTGCCATTGTTGCCTACTTGCCTAGTATTTAATCATGCTTCGTAAGTTAAGGAAAATGTCAACAATTTAAAGGTAGAGTGTATAGAAACTAAAATTTATTCATGATGCGAAAAAATAAAATAAAACAGAAAGAAAACATTCAAACAACTACAATGTAAAGATGTATGTGAATCTAACAAGGTGCCTACATCCAAAGTGAGAAGAGAGCATCTTCACTAGAAATGGAAGAAGGGTTGCAAACTCTCTTGCTTATGCCTCTCTATATTTACAAAGAATTTCCATAACCCTAGTAACCCCCAACCGTTAACAATTTAAATGGATCTTTTATTGTTGCTTTGAATCATTTGGTTTAGACATCACTTTGGTGATCCTTAATCATTTCAAAATGGCAGCAACATACCTTTTTGTGA
>NC_056559.1:29625724-29641574 GCF_013358625.1 Macadamia integrifolia
ATAATTTTATCACGATTTCTCTGATTTTTTTCAATATCGATTCATTTTGATTGGCTTTGATCCATCTTATCAGTTGATCCGATCAGTTTTTTCAGTTTGGGATCTATTTTGACCACCTAGGCCAAATGGCCCAAACAAACTCTAAAACACTTCTAGCTAGAAAATCAGAAATTATACTAAACCGACCTTGACAAGACTCTCTCCCCCCAGGTGTAGAACCGGATCTGGTTCTGATTCAGTGGACAAGATTTGACCCATGTACACCACAAGCGTCACAGGAGACTTTCATACTCACACTGTACAGTAACAAACTTCACTTCGCGTTTCAAACAAGTTAGTGAGTCACCCACCAGATTCCATCGTTTTCGTCTTCGTTCTCTTCGCGACTCATTACTTCTTGGTTAATTAATACTCAAAGAAGAGGTTGCAGCTTTGAAAGTGTAGAAGAAGATTGTAGAGAATAAAATTCTCCAAATAAAGAAAGAGAAAACAAAGAAACCCCACCTCACTTCACCAACTACTACCAGTAGTTAAATTCAAGACTAAGCAAGCAAGCAACCAAAACCACAACTGTCGGCAGACAATCATCAAACCCAGAAGAGAGAGATCTTCAGAAAAAGAAAGATCAAAGCAGGGGAGGCGGAGATTTCAGTTCAGCTCAATTGGTGAGTAAAATTGAAGAAACCCAGAGTGAAGAGTTCTAATTCAGCTCCATTCAGTTTTGAGTTTTGGGTTTGGGTTGGTGTACTTCAATGTTGGTTCAAGACCGTTCATTGCCAAAACCACCTAAATCCCAGATGGGAGCTTATCCAGATCGCTTCTCTGAGCCCAAAAGGTTCTATTTCTCAACATGGGTCTCTGTGAATTTCTGCAAAATCGTTGCTTTTGCGGTTCTAGTCGCCACTGTCGCTGCATTATTCTTCCTCAACAATGTGGGCAACTCTGCAACTCTCCTTGAAGCGAGAGCGAAAGAGCTTGAAAAGATACCTTACCCTAAAATTAACTGGAATGGGATTCGACCCATTAAAGATAAGTCCACACCTTACGCAGCTTTTCGCTCCGAACGTTGGATCGTTGTCTCTGTCTCTAATTACCCAACAGATTCGCTTCGCAATCTTCTGAAAATCAGGGGTTGGCAGGTCCTCGCCATCGGCAATTCCAAGACCCCCTCGGATTGGAACCTCAAAGGTGCAATCTTTCTGTCTCTAGAACAACAGGCGAACCTAGGGTTCCGAGTTGTCGATCATCTCCCTTATGATTCCTATATTAGGAAGAATGTTGGGTATCTCTTCGCAATCCAGCATGGAGCCAAGACGATCTTCGATGCAGATGACCGTGGGGAAGTGATCGATGGTGATCTTGGCAAACATTTCGATTTGGAATTGACTGGTAAGGAAGCGAGGCAGGAGCCGATCTTGCAGTACAGCCACGAGAACCCAAATCGAACGGTTGTGAACCCATATATTCATTTCGGGCAGCGGTCGGTCTGGCCGAGGGGTCTGCCATTGGAAAATGTTGGAGAGCTCGCACACGAGGAATTCTATACTGAAGTTTATGATGGTAAGCAGTTCATCCAGCAAGGAATTTCGAATGGTCTCCCTGATGTGGATTCGGTTTTTTATTTTACGAGAAAGTCTGGTTTGGAAGCTTTTGATATCAGGTTTGATGAACATGCACCGAAAGTGGCTTTGCCACAAGGTATGATGGTTCCACTGAATTCGTTCAATACGATTTTTCACTCTTCTGCATTTTGGGGTTTGATGCTTCCTGTGTCTGTTAGTACAATGGCTTCCGATGTCTTGAGAGGTTACTGGGCACAGAGGCTTTTGTGGGAAATCGGTGGTCACACTGTTGTTTATCCTCCTACTGTTCATCGATATGATAGGATTGAGGCATACCCATTTTCAGAGGAGAAGGATCTTCATGTGAATGTGGGTCGTTTGATTAAATTCTTGATTTCATGGAGGTCTTCCAAGCACAGGTTGTTCGAGAAGATCTTGCAATTAAGTTATGCGATGGCAGAGGAGGGGTTCTGGACTGAGTTGGATGTGAAGTTCACTGCAGCTTGGCTTCAAGACTTGCTGGCTGTTAGGTACCAGCAGCCAAGATTGATGTCGCTGGAATTGGATCGGCCACGGGCAACAATAGGTCATGGGGATCGAAAGGATTTCATCCCACGGAAGCTTCCTTCTGTGCACCTTGGCGTTGAGGAAACGGGGACTGTAAATTACGAGATAGGGAACCTGATCCGATGGAGGAAGAATTTTGGCAATGTTGTGCTCATCTTGTTCTGTAATGGGCCAGTGGAACGCACTGCTTTAGAATGGAGATTGCTTTATGGGCGGATATTCAAGACTGTGGTCATTCTCTCAGAGCAGAGCAATGCAGATCTTGCTGTTGAACAGAGCCAATTGTGGCAGGGATACAAGTGAGTTACTAACATAAGTTTTCTTTCTTAACCATCCTGTTTCAATTTATCAAAAAGCTATTTGATTATCTATGCAGGCAAGGGCTAGTCATTTTCCATTTATGGTTTTAGTTCAGTGAGGATGCGCTTTGACACTCTTTCAATTTCAGTTTGTAATTAACTTGATAATCGTTTATGAGCTTGTTATTGGCATGAATGCCCTCAGACACATGTCTGGTCATTAAAAAGGAACACCTTATTTGAGGGCATCTTCATTGAACAGGAAAATTTTTCCAGTACTTCTGGTCTCATTGACAAGATCCAGGTGGCAGAGATTGTGATTCTTGTGCATATGTAGTATCTTAGGAATGTTCTATCAGGATTTCTTTTGAACTGCTGCCCTGTTCTGTCCTCTTTCATAATTTTGAGATGTTATCTCCTTTGGGACATATGAGGAGAGACTTAAGTCTATAACTGATGAGAGGATACTATAATACTGTTACCCATCATAATGAAGCATATTGTTTCTTCTGCGTGACAAATGCAATGTTAGTGACGTCCCTACGATAAAGTGTTGCTTAATAAAAAAGTCCTTTTAATTTTGATTGAACCAGATTGCACTAAAGATTTTGAAGCCCATCAAGGGGCTTCTTGTTAAACGAATTTATAGTCATAGTTGACCGGTTTTAATTTCTCTCTTATCTGTCCATGCTGCGTATTATCTCCTTTAGACCATGTCTTATTTGTGCATCCATGATGTACACATTGTCAAACATGCAATTTTTATTTTATTTGGTCTGCTGGACCTTTTGTAGTTGTAGTTGTAGTTGTACTATATGAACAGGTAACAGAGCCATCATAAAGGACTGAATTATCAATGGTGCTGAAATTGATGGCCACTATGCTCCCATTGTAATCTTTTCTATTGATTTCTTGGTAGTTAGTTTGATAGCAAAAAACTAATGCTGTGTTTTTCTATTTATCCTTCATAGACATAGGCCAAAGGAAACACTCTGAAGCGTGAAGTAGGAGATCTAGTACAACAAATATATAGGGATTTGGGAGAAAATGATGTCTCAATTATGCCTTGCTGTGAAGTTATAAGTGGCATTTTATGACACAAACATATTATTTGGAGTGGTCTGCCTTGTCATATAGTCTCTAGTTTGTCCTGGAAACTCTATTTATCATGTTGGACTCTCAAGGGAGATTCCAGTAAGCCCAATCATGTTTCCAAATGAGCTACCCATTTTCAGCTTTGCTTATCACGCGTACCAATTGCTACTGAAACTAGCTTATGAAGTCCATAGACCCAACTTCAGTTCACCTACGTAATGAGTTTTCAGTTATTTATGTCTTGATATATGTGTTTTTTATTTGGTGTGCTAGTCTTAATGTGATTATTAGTTTGGTCTTTAATTTTCATGGAATGTTTATATTGACTACTTATATAATGGTACTCGTCTTTGAATAGTTCTTTAATTATTTGAGATTTTGAATTTTCTTCATTTTTTTTTTCTATTCTGTTTCCATGTGTTGAGAAGGGACATCGTGAAAGGGTATTACAACTATTTATCTTTTCAGAAGTCCTGCCAAGGACAATTGGTTAAGAATTTTCAACAGATTTCTGCACTTTTCTCATCCTAAAACAAAAAACTAGAGGATGATGTTTATGTGATTATGTAGGTGTTGCATCAGTTGGTTACTTTTACGTCCTGTTGTAGGTGGTTAATTTCTGCAAAGCTTATAGGTAGGTAAGAAGGGAATAGTATATGCTTGTTTTAAGGAGATTTCACAATTCTAGTCTGTGTTGGTTCCATGTAATGGGATCTTGGTTCAGTCCTTGAAAGTCAGAATCCTCAATAGACAGGATCGCAAGGAGGTGAGAACTACAAAACTGAAGTCAGTTTAAGCACTGTTTGTCCCTTATTATCAGAAACCAAGAACATTCAGGAATCTGCCAGAACAACAACAAACTACCAGCACAACTTAAGAACAAATAGGTGGATAAATTTAGAAGAAAAAATTGCAGAACAAAGGAAAAATTAAGAAAGAGATAAGAGGGATACGACCAAGAATTCTCACCAAGGTCAAGGTTAGCATCTCACCAACTAGAACAAGGTATCTCACGAAGCAACCCAGCATCTCGCTGGGTTCCACTACATCTCACAGCTATTGGCATAAAACCAGAAATCTTATGCATCTTTTTAACTGGTTCAAAATACTTACAGGTAACCTTTTTTTATAGAGTGGCTGGTACTCTCATCGGGACTTTCTCCTAGACTCTTTGACCATTTAATGAACTACAAATGTTCAAGGACGCACACAATTATTAATGAATTGATTTACATTTTCAACAGCTTCCACAACCATCAATGAACTGAATTATTGCTGAAATAATATCTTCTAAGACTTCAGATAATTGTTGGAACCAACTAGATAATGCCTCTCAAATTCTGCACACATGCATTAATCACCTTTGACCTTTCTTTGACTAAGACTTAGACTGGATTGATTAGAACTTAATTCAAGGAACCGCAGGCTAAGGTAGAGAGGCCTTGCTCTCCCCTTTTTGTGAAGATACTGCTTGGAGTAGAACTTATCTTCATTATCATATGAAACCTGACCTGAAAAGCTCTTTACTGATTTAGACCTTCAACATGCTTAGTGTTCCATGTTGTTTCCATCCCCCCCCCCCCCTTTTCAGGTCCTAACCAACTTTGGTCAACTTTGGTCATAGTGTCTTTTTAATATTTTTTATGTGTTTTTAATCTAGTGGAAGGTTTTGAGCATTTGGTTATTTCTTGCTTCAATTGAGATGCCCCAAGTTAAGTTTGTCAACCAAAAGCCATATTTGGTTTGTCAATTTTGACCAAACTACACAATGGAAAAGAAAACTTGAAATGGAAATGGAGAATAAGAAGTCAAAATAATAAAATATTGAGAGCCCCCTAAGCTCTTCTTACATTGAATGTTATCATTCATGTGACACAGTTATCTTCTGATGCTGTTCAACACTAGATGAGCTTCTTTTTCCCCTTTAGCATCATTTCAGTAGGGTGAAAAATGTATACATGTCCTCAGTATTGCAGGGAACTCAAACCTTGGTCCAATGAACTCAATAAATTCATGGGAGACTCCATCTTAGGTGCATCTTTTTGAGATCCGGAACAGTAAATTGTTTTTGAGTCTTTTTTTCTGCATTGGAAGGAAGCATTTCTGGTTAATAAGAGAAAGCTGATATAGTTGGCATACCAGTAGATGTTGGCAATGTCGACAATTCATTAGAGCTGCTGCATTGTGGTTCTGCTACCTTTTAAAGGATTCTAATCTTGTGTCTATTTGGCTCAACTTCATGCCAAGTAACTATCATGTAGATGCATTCATTATGTGCAACTTCATTGGTACATGGTAAGAGAGTCAAGATCTCCATGTTCTGAAGCCCGACTGCCTGATTGGTTTTCCTTCTTGTTTGTTATTTACATAATTGAGTGGCTATTGTTTCCCCCAAACCATAGTTTAAACTGTTTCTTTTTAACTTTGTTCCCTTGATCCTCCCCCAAAAGAACTAGCTTATAATCTTCTATATGAGATTTTCATAATAGTCGATGGTCGAAGCACCATGGAGCTACCAAAACTGCACAAACATTCATGTTATAATGATGGTGTTAGATACTTCCGTTATCACCATCATTATAACATGTAGACAAAGATATATACTATTTCTCTTAATTGAAAACAATGCAATACTATATGATAGCATCACTTTACTGTACTACTTTTCTGTTATGAATCTACATAGTACAATAGAGATACCAATCCTCTTCATTCTTCCGGCAAGGTTCAACTTACACTCTTCTACTGGTATTTTACAGGTTTCTCCCCAAGATATTCAGCAGGTTCACAAGTGCAGAAGGATTTCTATTCCTCCAGGATGATACCATTCTTAACTACTGGAATCTGCCTCAAGCAGATAAAACTAAACTTTGGATCACCGAGAAGGTAATAGAAACTCCAATCATGGCCCTTGAGAACCCTGATCAAACTCTTAGTATCTTCTCTCACAAACACTATTTTGTAACCTTTATTCTCAGGTTCCTGAGTCTTGGGTCACTGTCTCAACCATCGGGAACAACTCGGCATGGTTTGCAGCACAGGAACAAATGGTGAAGAAAGTTGTTAGTACAATGCCTGTTCACTTTCAGGTTAGTTACAAGGAAAGCAGCATCGGCAAGCATAGCCTGATCCTTTGCGGTTCTGAGGTATTTTATGTTCCCCAGCGCTTTGTAGGGGACTTCGTGGATCTTGTAGGTTTGGTTGGGGATTTAGAAATCCATCACAAGGTTGCAGTACCCATGTTCTTCATGGCAATGGATTCACTAAGTAATTTTGATTCAGTGCTGAATACAATGATTTACAAAACAGAATTACCATCTAACAATTCTTCAAGCATATATTCTGCTCAAGTAGCTGCAGTGCATCCATGGAATGTCTCCAATGAACCTGATTTTATAAAGTTGATCAGAATCATGGCAACAGGAGATCCCCTTCTAATGGAGCTGTTTTGATTTCTGGGGAAGTCTTTCAGTTAAGCACACGGAGGAGGAAATATGTACCATTTTGGTTAATGTTACACCAAATTCTGTATTTTATTTTTATTTTTATTTTTTTGTAAAATTTTGAGGGACGGGGAAGGTTTTTCCTTTTTTTTTTTTTTTTTTTTTTTTTTATAATATTTTTTGTAGATTTGTCATTAATGTTGTATTATTCATTGCTGGGTGGAAATTCCCCCGTAACAGATGTGCCTTCTCAAATTAATTGGCTTAAGCATATATGAAGAGAACCTCTCCTTCACAAATTTTTATTTATTTATTTTTTTTTTTATACCATAGGGATCAATTTCATTAGCAAGGTCACATATAACTGTAGAAGAAGAGTTGATAATACGTAGACCCCTGTTAATCAACTCAACTCTACTCTATCCCAAGCTACATTCTATAATCAACCGATCTGAAAATAAGGTAATGACATCCATGATAGGCTGTCTTGATGAAGTGTGGAAAATTTCATGGGAGACGGTTCTTTGAGCAGGCAATATAGAGGAATACGCCAATGAGGTGCGACTGAATGGTTTCGCACCAGAGAGAGCACCAAGCCAGTTCTTTTCATATGAAGAGGAGAGAGAGAGAGAGAAAGGGTTGTACGTACCCTCCCCTAATAGCGCAGAGAACATTTCCCCAAATTTTTTTGTTCTATTAACACACACCCCCCCCCCCTAAAAAAAGGAAAAATTGAAGAGGAGAGAGCACCAAGCAAGTTCTTTTCATATGAAGAGGAGAGAGAAAGGGTTGTACCCTCCCCTAATAGCTCAGGGAACATTTCCCCAAATTTTTTTGTTCTATTAACGCATACCCCTCCCTTCCCCAACCACCCCCCCCCCCCTCTCCTCTTAAAAAAAAGAAAAATTGAAATAAAAGCATAAGAATGTAGGAAGCTCCATGCCCAATCTAGTGCAGTGCATTGCCTTTAAAAAAATTTAGTGGAGTGCATTGATACTTGCATACATTTCTGGTGTAGCTAAAGGACTGAAATGGCAAATTTGCTTTCTGAAACGAAATTCTTTAGCAGATAAGCAGTCTTATCAACCAACAGTTAAAAACAAAATGAATTTCTTTATGATCAGTTGTTAGAAATATGTAACATTCTGTTTCTTAGTACACAAGTTGATTGTAGAAGCTCACAATGTAGCATGTAGTTCACTAGAAAAAATCGCTCATCTAAAGCACAGCTTAAGGGAAAAAAAAATCTCAATTAAACAAGCTGAGATGGGTGACAATGGTCTATCAGTTGCTTGACTCAATGCTCCCAACCCATCTAGCGTCGGTTTGG
This sequence comes from Macadamia integrifolia, assembly GCF_013358625.1. NCBI lineage: Eukaryota > Viridiplantae > Streptophyta > Magnoliopsida > Proteales > Proteaceae > Macadamia > Macadamia integrifolia. The sequence continues at coordinate 29,634,021 of NC_056559.1, forward strand.
CCAGCTAAACCCAATGAGATCCCATTTGTTAATTAGACAGATTCAGTTGGGTTAGAGCTGCACCCTAAGGCATGCTGAGCTGCAAAGGTGTGTACTTTATTCTAGATAATGAATCCTGCCACATCCTTCCATAAATATATTTAAAAAAAAAAAAGATCCCTTCCAAGCATGTCCAGATTGGCTCCATTCTCTATCTTTAATTTGTTCATTTTGAAAGCAGATCAGTGAAACAGAAAACATAATACCAAACCAATGTTATGGGAACAATAACTTCAATTACAATTCAGTTATATTAATGGAGTTGACTCCCATTAAATGGTAGTATGCCTCGGTAGTAAAGTTCGCAGGAAATCGTTCGAGAACTGCAGGATCTGATTTCCATTCTGCCTTCATCTTTGGTAGAGGCACTGTCACTAGCCATTGTGGCCAAAACACGGAAAAATGAGAACCAATTCAGGATTTAGTAACATGCGCAATGACTCCCTAAATTTTTCCCATGAGAAAAAAGAAAGGGGGGGGGGGGGGGGGGGGAGGGTACACTTCACAATAAAGTGCACATGGAAATTAGTAAATGATTAGATATAATCTTCATGACACAGTAAACCCCTTACCCTCTTTTTTTCTTTACCTTTTAAAGCTCCAGCAACAAGGATGTTACAAATTAGTTGGGATTGAGAACAACATGCTGCAAAAAGTAGTGGCAGTGGTTCAACCTTACTGGTAGAGAACAGCTAATAATAACACATGAAATGATTGAAAAGTAAAAAGGACAAGAATGTTTAAGCTTAACAATTAAAAACCAAATAAGCTATACCTTAATCTGTCTCCTCTTATATGTGTAGGTGATATGAATTAGTCCATCACTGGCTTGGATTACAGCAGGATAAGAGAATTCCATTCCCAAATTATCCTCTAATGTTACCACCTCATTCCAGGAGTCTCCATCATCCGAAGAGATAGATACTTTGAGAATACCTCTTGATGTCGTGTTGTACGCAAGTAATAGCCGGCCATCGCTCAATTTAACCCCATCAATTCCTAGTTAATAGATATCAAAGCACAAGCCAGTAAATAAGCTCAGGTAAAAGGCAATAGCATAAGCATATTTGATGCAGAAAGCAACAACCAGTGTTACTAACCTGAATTTGGGTTTGGAAGTCCTGTAGGCTTTGCATTACTCCAGGTCATACCACCATCACAGGATTCTGACATACAAACTCTACCTGTTCCTTCAAATGATCGCAGTAGAACACGTAATGTCCCATTTGCGGTAACGTAGGGAACTGGTTGGCTTACACTGTAAGACTCATTCTTTATAGATATTGGTCCAAACTTCATCCATGATTGTCCTGCATCTGCTGTGACCTACACAGAGTGAGTTGCATGACATGTAAGCTCCAATGTTCATACACATTGTTTCTTGTTTTCCTTCCCATTATCAATAAGGAAACATAATCCCCTGCATTAGTTTAGTTGAGTACCTCCATCCATGCACCCCTAGAGTTCCAACTTTCCACAGAAGATCCACAGAGCAAGCGTCCATCCGCCAACAAGATAGGCTGAGAAAGAAAGATTAAACATGGATTCAATTAACAACTTATATCTAGATTTAAGTTCCATATTCTATAACAGGTAATGGAATAGAGAATGAGTTCATGTTCTACCTTATTCTTGCTTGGTCCTATTATTCCAGGAGGAAGTTGTTCCCTTTCCATCCAAGTGATACCTCCATCTAATGATCGCTTCATACACCCGCTCCATCCGAAAATTACTTTGATACCAGTAAGAATGACAAATGGCAATGGAGATTGGTATATATACAAATGAGTCCTTCATGAGCTTCAGCCCAAGTCTCATTATCACAGCAACAAAACAAACACCAGCAGAATATCAAAGCATATGGTTGGCTGCCATGGGTTGGAAGAAATGCTTAACTCAGAACAATTCAATATAGCACAAAGCCTCTATATTGATTTACAACTTAGCAATTCCAAGATCAACAGTTACATAAGCAGATCAGTTTTATGGGTAGTAAAAGTGAAACTCCAAAGAGTATTCTCTGGGTTTCATATCTGCGTCGTGTAAAACTGTAAAGCTCCACTCACTAATTAAAGTTTCATTAATAATTAGGGATTTTGATATGAGAATACAGAATACCAATAAGATAAATGTAGTCAAAAGAAAAGTGAACTGTTAAAAACTCACTTCTCTACCTCCAGACCAATCTTATAGAAGAGTAGCAATTCATTTGATGGAAGCTTGAATAGTACTGGATTCCACATTGGCACATTAGGTTGTTCATCAACCACAATAGGAGGAAGCCATGAACCATCCTAGACAAGAACTTTCCCCTTGTGTCAGTTTGAACAAAAATCAAACCGAAAGAGAGAAAATTAAAGGAAGACTCCCCACCACCAAAAAAAGAAAAGAAAAAGGATATCTAAATATGATCATTAATCTATCTCTTACCTTGTAAGTCTGCAACCAAATTTTCACATCAGGTGCTCTCTCTCTAGAACCACCAAAGTAGGCAACCAAGAAATGATCTTTCGCAACCTATAGGCCAGCAAACATCATCAATAACATCTCTTGGTACTAAAACATTGGAAGTATAGTCTCCATTACCTCAACAATAGTGGAGGCATGACAGCTACTGAAAGGAACCGAGTTTGCAGCATAGGTGAACTCCTCCACAACTGGACCCATAATCATCCCCTGATCTGCTACTAAACCCTCTGCCATATCTATGCTGGAGTTCCAAAACCTCCACTTGTTTTCCTGCAAATTTCGCAAAATTGTCAACAACAACATAAACCTTAGATGGAGGGACTTTTGAGTTCTGAATTGTTCTTCAAGTACTATAGTTTCTCACACATACAGTGAAATTAAGGAAGAAAAACAATAGAGCCTTTGGTCGCCTAGTCCCCTAGACGCCTTGACATACAATGGTTATTAGCGGATTTTCAGAGCTTTATCTTGTCCTGTGGCCCATTTCATCTTGGCTGAAAGCATGAAACATAATACATGAGCAAGACAATCTACAGAGCTCTCTGTTGTATTTCGTTGTTTCTCTTTCCCCTTTTCTTGGTGCTTTGTAATGTAGTTAACAAATAAAAGAGTAGTCCTACACAACAACATCTAAAAACCTTACTAAAACTTAATGAGGTTTCAAGGAAAAAAGCAAGGATCATTCAAAAAGATTGACTAGTTATAACTTATTATAAAAAAGTGCGGGTTTCTTATCTGACGCATCATCATAGATCTGCCACAGGCTTATTACACCAGACTAAACAAGAGCCAGGACTAGTTTATAAGTATTAATGGGATTTATAAGGGATGTAAATTAGAAAGGAAAGTATCCATCCTTGGGGATGTCCAGGGTGCCTTTTTAACTTGTGGGTTTAATTCAACCTATAGTTTTTTATATGTACAAGCACACCTGTATGTACAGAGACACTTTCGATGGAGTACAGTAACCGTAAGTTTACATACATACACATCTGTACATGGTATAGATACTTCAATTCATATAATATAAATACTCTGTTTGGTTGGAGGGTAAACTATGAGGATTTTCTTTATATTTATTCATAATACGAGAAAACAGATTTTGTATTTGTTTCCTTCTACCTTAGATTTTAGTTTTGAGGAGTGATATGATGTTTATATTGAAGGGGAAAAAGATTCCCACAATACCAGAGTGGGAATTCCTTCCCACGCCCTCTCACATAATAATTTTGGGGCATACATTAACACTCTCTCCACAGATGAAATGTGAGAATCTATCTCCTGTCATTGATGTGGTTTTCCACTTTGATATCATGAGAAACTTCTGCATATTTAAGTTTTTTTTTGGGGGGGTGAATAACATATTGAAGGTTCACTTCACTCAAACTAGGGGTGAAACAAGGTCGGGTTGGGACGGGTTTCTTAAAACACTAACCCAACCCTACCGGGTTCATGCTCATGCCCAACCCTACCAGGTTTAGGGTTGAGCCGGGTTGGGTCGGGTTGACCCTAGTTGGTCAGCTTACTGGAATCACATTTGGATAAGTACGATTCAATTCCGATTTCAATTCCTAAAATGAATTGAAACCCTGTTTTTTTAATTGAAACACTAAATCATTTTCCTCCATTAAACTATATTGAACGTAATATTTTATCATTCGATGGAGATTTCATGTGCCCCTATTTTTCCATGTGACCCTTTTTTTAATCCCCTCCATCAAAAGTCAACATATTAAGACATAATCCAATCATTCACTGTTGTTAGAATTTCAACTTGATCTATAATAATGCTTAATTTCCAATATATAAGGACCAACAAACTCAAGTACTGCAAGCCCCCACCTCTCCTCATTCCTTATTTTATGGCTGTAGAGATGGGTTTTTCCTTTGGCTTTGTGCTCTTTCTTTTGACTATATTGTTCTCTATCATATTCTTGTTACATAAGAAACTCAAGGCGGTTTAGGGTCAGACTGGGTTTTTATGCCTCAACTCAGGCCCTACCCAACCCCACACAGGGTTGGGTTGGGTTGGGCCGGATTGGCCCTCATATTAGGGTTAGACAGGGTTTGGACTCAAGGCAGGTTAGGGCAGGTTCGGATCGTCAGGGCTAAACTTACACCCCTAACTCAAACCCTTTAAATTTAAGTCAATAGAGAAAAACTATAAAGCTTGTTGAAAAATCAAACCTAAACTTAATACCAGTCCAAAATAAAGATTAGATTTATTACCTAATCTAGCTATGGTGGGTTAGTGGCCCATTAATTCCAAGTTGGCAAAGATGAGGCTTTCGATTTTCATTTCCTAGTCCTTCCTCTTCTTTTACCTTTTGCAGCTTTGGATGCTCCCTCTCCCTTTTTCGTTTATCTTCAAAGTTTCAGAACCCATGTTATAAGAAAGAAATGAACAGCTTTGCCATTAATTAACAGCTGGGAATAGCTTTATAAGATACTATCCAAAGAAACATATAATTGAAAATTAAGATAGTTATCTTTTGCATTTTTCAATCCCTCTAATAGGACAAGAAAGCAGCCACTTAAGATTAAACAAGTCATTAGCCAATGGCCATTATCTGTGAAAAGGTTGGTCAGCATATGATAGCCATAATAATAATGTTTTGCTTTGGAAGAGATTCTAACCAATCCTGAACCTCAAAACAAGCGAAGGGACACTTGAACATTTGAAGAATTCCATGGCACACTTATTAAAAGGCTGAATGGGCCAATTTTTTTGAGTTGTTCCAAGGCGACCCTACCTTGATCTTGCTAGTTCTAGAGAAAAACTAGAAAAGAATATAAGAAAGTAGCCAACTGGTTCAATGAGGTCGACCTCTGATATGAGACGATTGGTTCCAACTTACCCACCAAAGAAAGTAGAAACCAACCAATCAAGCTAACACAGGAATTGAAAATAAATAAATAACCCCTTTTGATTGTTACTTAGAACCTTGATTAATAAATAAAGTTTGATGCAAAATTTCAACAAAATTTCTGGTATATAGGTGCATCCAGTTTTCTAGTTTTGACGTTTTAGCATTTTTGGGACCACAAGGAAATTTGGATTGGAGCCACAACATCAGTGGATACAATAAACAATGTTCATAGTAGAAGGTAGAAATGAATGCAGTCGTTCAAACACTATAATGAACTTAAACCTCTTTTCTTTTGACCATACAAGAAGGGGGAAGGGGAGGGGAGGGGAGGGGAGCGGAGGGGGCGGGGAAGTCTTACGATCCCTAGTGTCAGAGTGAGATCCACAAGAAAAGGGCTACCTGCCTCTAGGCAGAAACCCTGGAGCCAAGTGAGAACCACTTAGAAAAGGCTACCTGATCCTATGTGGGTTGCCGTGAATGCCGGATTCAAAAGCGTAGTGGTATGTTACAATCCCATATCAGAATATGGGGGATGATCCCACATCAATTTCCTATGAGATTGATGTGGATTGATATGGTCCTGGAATCCCTCATCTTGTAAGCCGATTTATGAGGTTGAGTTCTTCCAAAACCATATAATGATAGCTCCTCATTTCTTGTCTATTGACATTTTCCTAAGCACAGGACCGAGTTTTGAGTGAAGGAAGAATTCTTCACCGATGGCAGTCATTGCAAGTCAAGGGAAAGCGGAAGCAATGAAAGTTCTATTTGAAGGATAAACCATGATAGTTGAAAGTTGAAACCTCAGATATATAATGATATATAGAGAGCTAATTGACAAATCAAAAGTTGGGAACACAGGTTCATCTAGAGATGCAATAGGAGGTAGTTGAATTCTGCTCAAAAGTGATAAAAGAGGCACAAGTACTTTGGTAAAGATGCTGTCTCTTTCTCTCTCTCTCTCTTCCAGCTTCTTTATGTATAGTCCATTTTCTGCAATTTTCTGAGCTAGTTCGTCTGAAAGACTCTGTAGACCAATCCTGAACACACTCTGGCACCCAACGCTTAACACACAAAATCCAACATTGGCCAAGGAAACCGGAAATAAGTATAATCCGGTGCAAGAAGAAACTTCATTTATAATTTATCCTCATCCCATTTCACTTCACTACCACACATTTTTTTTTTCACTACACTCCCAATAAAATGCGGCATAATTTTGCAAATTTGTTAAATACAAAATAAGTGCATAATTTCCCCTCGGCACCCTCTCCATTTTGTAACAATAGGAGAACTGGCACATAAGCAACCCATGGGAAAACATGTGATTCCCTTTAGAACTATATAAAGAAACCAACCTCTTAAATTGGAACTAAAACAAATACAGGATGAGATAAATACATTTCAAAATATAGTTTTTCACTCAATGGTATCCTATTGACGCTAATTTTTGTTCACCACATCAAGAGAGCTCCATTTATGTCATTGTTGGATAATTGAGATCCTCCAACTATGATATGTAACTGGAAACTACATATGAAACTCCAATGACTACAGAATAAGGCCAAGCCATGAGAATGATAGTTGGCCATACGCATCCGAACACCTGTTTTTAGATTGTTCCGACGGCCTGGGTACATACATTGTTTAGTAATAGGCCTTAACATTGAATCTTTCCTGTTAATCAATGGATTTAAAAATGTTTTTTAAGGAGTAAATTGATAATGAACCCAGATATGAAGGGTTCAGTCATTATACTGTATAAATCCACACACAAGACCATTTTACATCTTTTGTTGATTCTTGCAGGAAAAATCCAAATCATACCAGGCATCCCAGCTCAAGTGCTTCTTGACTAATTCTTTAGCAATAGCAAGAGCATCCCCCTGGGCCTTTACAGGGTAATGCTTTGTCCCCGCTTGCCATTTGTTTGAAAAAGATATCCACTCTCTTCTCCATTCTTCTAGCTGAAAGGCCCTGTTTTCTCTTAAACTTGTTGATAAATGATTGAAGTATATGGAAGCCCTTGGCAGATAATAATCTTCCAAAAGCCCACTCCAGAACCTGTTGGCTGTCCATAAGCGACGGTGAATATATCATTATCAATGTAAACATAATTAAAACGGGAAAGTAATTATGATCAGTAATACCATAGTCATGAAGTAGGCTCTGATTG
>NC_056559.1:29646578-29656664 GCF_013358625.1 Macadamia integrifolia
CGTGCAGTTGTCTATTGTTCGGTAAAGAATCCTCCATGCTTCCTCAATTTCAGAAACTGGTTTACCATAATGTCGACGTGAGTAGGATAACAGCCACCCCTACAAGCACAATGAACCAAGTTAGATCCCAGTAATACATAACATTGAAACTGATAGCCATTAGCAACAAAAATGATAAATGAGTCTTGTGCTGAACACTGATATACCTACATACTCATACAGCATCTAAAAGAGAGCAGGAACATATGTTCAATTGCATGTTGGTAATGTAAGTGAGCATGTGAGAGAGAGAAGATATTCACAAAAGTAAACCATAAAGCTCCAAAATCACGAGAAGGAAAGATTTACAATAGTAGCTTAGTAAGCACCCTGAATCCCTTATGGTCCAACACAATTCTCTCAAGCATTTGCAAGTGACAAGTTTTACGATGTCCACATGTGCCAGTCAAAATTGAATGCAATGTTGTGGTTTCATTAGCCACCGAAATAAAGCTCACATGTAACAAAAAAGTGAAGCATTCATTACCTCACATCAACAATATTAAAGTAACAGAAGGTGATATGGAACTGTCAATCATTTGTAACCTATGAAAATGACTTTCCTGTGTGTTAAAATTTTGCACCTTCCGTAGGTTGTCTGTGATGTGTAAACTTTTCTGATTGATCCTAGGACACAATTCGTTATTAATCAAGAAAATATATGATTATGTTGATCCACTTTTTTGTTGGGAAAGCCCCATATATGAACAATATATGAAAATTTTGTTGGCAGTCCCGGCAAACCTGCCATTAAGCCTAAAGGGAAAAAGAAATGCTTATATGGGTTCTATGAGATGCATGTTTTTGAAGTCTCATTTTATACTTGCTAAATTGGGTTACTTGGAGAGAGAGAGAGAGAGAGACTCACAAATCACGCGTTTACATTCTCCACTCTTTGATTGGGTTTCCTGTCTCAAATATGTTAAAGGTATTTATAGATCAGGTTTGGCTGATATTTGGTGATATATTTTTCAGTCTTAATTTCTGATTTCCCCCTGAAACATGTTTCTAATTGTGGGCTTGTTCTTGTTTGTAAATATGCATACGTATGAGTCATATTGTAAAATTATGAGAGAGAGTAATTGAAAGCCGCTATCATAGTGTCGCCAAGGCATCGCCTTGGCGTTCAGGCGGTTTGCCTAGGGCCTAGGCAACAATCACCTTATTGCACTGTATATTGCCTTGTGTTTTGTCACTTATTTATGCCAAGAAAAGAAATACAAAATTCATGAGAATAACTTCCCAGATAAAACTTAACAAAGCATAAATAGGAAAACAGATTACCAGCTGTAGATGTCAGTCACATCACCATATCCTGCAAAATTTTCAGGAAAAAAAAAAAGTAAGAAACCTTAAGTAGTCTATGTAGACGAAGTTTGTGATAGAAAAATAATCATGATCTGCATCAGAAACGAAAGATAAAAGAGTTTTCTTCCATGGAGTCATCAATCACTGTGGCTGTTCTGTTTGCCTTTTAGTGTCCAAGAATATCTTAGGGTTTTTTGGGCTTTAGCTTATGGGAGAGGGTTCTATTGGGGGCAAATGCACAATCACGAGGAAAAAACAAAGTAAACAATCACACACAACACGAGGAATTTAACGTGGTTCCGCATGAATGCCTACATCCACCCAAGAGAACCAAAAAATTTTCACTATGCCAGAAAAACTCTCAACAGCACTCTCCACCTCAAAATGTGATCTCCCATTCCTTGTGTCCAAGTCTAAGGTTTTCCCATAGAAACAATACATAGGAAACCCTAAGAGGCTAAGACCATAATCCCCACACAATTACAATTTTACCTACCGACATGTCATGGACCCAAAACCCGACCTAATTACAGATACAGACCCAATAGCAATTATGTGGACCCACAGAATACAAAACACACCCAACCCCAATAGGAGAGGTAGTTGGTCCTCCTCTTCGATCTTAACATTAAGATTCGACAATTCCGTCAATATTATGTTGAACTCATCCAAGTGAACCTTAAAATTTGCTCCTTCTGAAAATGAACGCCATATAATCTTTTCTTAAATACCAGACATTTTGTTTACAACCTGGACTTATACCTGCTCTCCAGCTTTGCCCAAACTTCCACTTCCCAAAGAGTGTTATCCAAAAGATACAATTGGATCATGTTATTTGCTAGATCCCCAACTCTTGCCACTCATCTTCTCAAGCTTTTCCAATTTCTTCCTGAGAGCTTTGATTGTCCCCTCCCGCGCAAGAATATTTTTCACCCGTTGTTGCCATAAAGTGAAATCATTATGGCCAAAGAAACATTCTATGGAGAACTCGAACCCTTCACCATGATTCAATTTACTCGATTTGTGCCCTTCGTGTCCGCCATAAACTTCAATGGACTTGATCACTATTGATCTGCACGATCTACACCGACATAGGGGTCGAACCATCCCCTTCCATTGAGCCTGGAACACTGAAAAACAATAGGAACACTTAACCTTCATACTACACCTTCTGTACAAAAAACAGATTTTTCATACAAAACCCAACCCATACCGAAACCGGCTTAAAAAAGCTTCCTTTTTTTTCACCTTAATATGTGAACACTCCTTCCCCTTTATCAAATTCACACTTTTACTCCTCCCCCCAACCTGTTTTTCAATTTCCTCTTTCTACTCTTCAATTGCACTAATAACAAACCACAATGCGCACTACCCTTTATACCGTGGGTCACCCAGTTTTGACCCAATTCATTTTTCTAAGCAGCCTTTCTCTTCCTCCACTCCGCACACTTCTTCCCTAGGGCTTTGTGCCATTTTATTGGTTCTTCCACCTTTTTTATTTTGAATGGGCAAAAAACTCAAAAATAACTAACGCAAATTAAATAAGAAAGAAGTACACAATCACTGCATACCAAGACTGAGAGAGATGCTGCAAGATTGCTACCCAAGAAAAACTAACATATAGCGTACCAATGTACGACCACAATCGTGTCGTATCAAAGTACAAAGAAGACCGGAAAAAATACAAACGATTCGGATCAAGAAGCAAACAGCCTAATAAAATCAAATCCCTTGTGACAACTCCCTTGACCCTTCTATGTCCATCTTCCCCTGACCCTTCCCCTTCCATGTCTACCATCCCTCCAGTGGACCTTCCCACCAAAACATTAACTCAGCCTTTCCCCATCCTTCCTCTTCCTTCCAAGGGAACTACCTCTCCTCCTTCCTCCCTCAACACCCACTCCCTCTCCAACTAACACTCTCCTAATCCTCAACCTTGGATGACCCGTTTTCCCTCCTTTGCTCACCCCCCCTCCTCTGAACGTCTCTCCCTGCACTTTGTCCCTCCAGCCATCTTCAACAGTCAGATTGTTGGTCTCTGCCCCTCTAACCTTCTTGCTCTTGAGATCTCCAAATGGAGACACTGCCTCGTTGGTCAATTCCTAGGTAGCCGACCCCCTTTCCCTGTTGTTAAAGCTCCCTTTGTTAGACAATGGAGACCCTGTGGATCGATGGAACCTTCCTCCTTGACAACGTCTTATTCCTTTTCAACTTCTCACTAGAAGAAGGCAAAAACAAAATTATGAAAACTGGTCCTTGGCAGGTGGGAAAGAAACCCATCTTTATGCGACAATGGGATCAGTTTATGCATCTTCATAAGTTTTTTTTGGATGAATAATAATATATAAACCCAAGAAGAAGAAATATACAAGCAGAAAAAAGGGGGGGCAGGAAGGTCCAAGGGCATCAAAGGGAAAAACCCCAAACAAAAAAGTCTGCCACTATTGGATACAAACCCTCAAGGAGTGGGGGGAGAATAGAGTGGGGAAGATTCCAAGAGTCTATAATATGCCTGTTTCTGGTGGAGGAGGGGACTGGACAGCGAGGGGGGAAGCTATTTTGGTGGAGACATCAAAAGAGATGGCTTTCCAAATCCCATCGAAGGAGTAGGAATTGGAAGTCCATCTACGGAGGTTTCTCTCCATCCAAATGTGGTTGATGATGGCACAAAAAGCAAGCTTACCAATGGTATCACAAATGGTGGGGCCATGGAAGGTCATGTCAATCCAAAGCCATTCCCTAGTAAGAGGTGAAATTCTTCTACGAGCTGGCCAGCAACTAGAAAGGACTTTCCTCCAAATAGTGGAGGCGAGGGGATAGGAAAAGAAGAGGTGATCCACCTCTTCGGTTCCGTGCCAGCATCGGCAACAGGCGAGCGGGACTTGAATATGGCGGTGAATGAGGAAAGACTGCGTGGGAAGGTAGTTGGTAAGGGCCCGCCAACAGGGAAGCTATAGCAAGGGATGTGGCCTTTGAACCAGAGGACATTGCACCATAAAATAGTATGGGTTGTGATCCTAGCAAAGTTCCAGGAATAGGAGAATGTGAACCTCTTGGAATGAGAAGGATTCCAATTAATGGAGTAATCCTTCTCTCTATGATTATGAGGAAGGATAGGCAGAGAGGACTAGATGGTGTTCATGGAAGAGGGGAGGGTGGAGGGGGGAGGGGGCCCATCCCTCATTGCAGAGGATGGAGGAGACCGAAGCCATCCTGTCTAGACCCGAGTAGTAGATGGTTCTGGACTTGGGAGATGAAGGTGAACTCCAGAAGGGTGCCAGGGATCCAGCCATAAGGAAGTGGCGGCTCCATTCCCAATGGAGTAGGATAGAGCCTCAAGGGCCAGGGGTCTAAGTCTAAGGATGCCTCTCCAGACCCAGTCGTGATTCGGGACCGCAGACCAGATCGAGTTGGAGTTCAGGAGATGGGAATATATCCAGGAAACCCAAATGGATTTTTCTTTGGTGACAATTCTCCAAATGAGCTTCAAGATGCCAACCTTATTCATATCAATGATACGCCTGAGGCCGAGCCCGTCTGAGGCCTTGGGGGAGGCAAACAGAGGCCCAGCTAGTGGGGCGGAGGAATCTGGAGGAGTTAGTTCCTTTTCAAAGAAAAGAGTCGATGAGGGATTCGACAGCAAGAATGATTGTGGAGGGGAGAACAAAGATTCCAGACCAATAGAGGTACATGGATTGGAGAACCGATCTCAACAGCTTAAGGCGGCCCTCTCGAGATTCTCTTGCCAGCCTTACTACCTCTAGCTCCACCCTTGGGTGACATATCTCCCCCACACCAGTGTCCACCGCCATCACCAATGACATCCTGGCTCCAGAGACGAACCCTCCTACTGTCACTGTCAGCTTCAACCCCTCCCCTACTCCTAGCCTTCTCCCTAAAGCCCCCCCAATACCTATTAAATCCAAGTGTCCTCCTAGAAACCTGAACCAGTCCTCTTCCAATAGAACTGGCCTAAGATCTCTGTCCTCTTCGGATCTTTTAGCTTACCCTCCCACCCAAACATCCTCCTCTACCAAGCCTTCTCCCATCTAATGGGATAGGAAAATGTGTAATAGTAATGGCATTTTGGTAATATCTCAAGTGTTCAAGATGGGTGGCAATCTGGTAATAAACCAGAATTTTCAAGGATTCACTAGGTAAGTAAAGGGAATTGGATATGATAGGGAGTAGGGACAATAAATATCTCAATGTTAAAAAAGGAATGGCATGGCTGTAATTTTGAAATCCAATTATCACTTATAGCACAAGCTAAGGCCAAAGGGTAAACTAGGAAGGGGAAATAATTCAATGGCAATGTGTAAATAAGAGAGTAAAGGAGGGTTTAATGGAAAACCAACTTAAAAGGACAAGGAAGAATGGCAGGATATAAGGAAAACCAACCCACAATTGTGAACAAAGGCAAAAGGTAAGGGTAAATTGGAAAGTAGGCATTAAAAATAAGAAATACCATGGCTGTTTCACGCTACCAGCAGGATAAAAACCAGCAACTATTGAGAACCTTCTCATGCTATGTCTTCAACTTTCAGTCGAGAAACCAAGGAAGAAGATGGAGTTGATAACCACGCAACCAGCAAGAAATAAGGTTGTGACGAGAGATTGACACCAAATCCCAGCCTCTTCAACTGAGAACCAGAGAGAGAACTTTGGGGAATCGACAGACCCATTCTCACCATAGAATTGTGGACAAAGGTGGAGGCACTCAACAGAAACCAGCACAGCATAAATCGATTTCCTTGAGAAAGAGAGTTTCAGCAGCCACGATATCAAATATCAGAAATCGATATTCAGATACAACAAACCCTAGGTCGATAGCAGCAACAAACATTCAAAACAAACCCAACATCTTGACCGAGAGTTGGGGAAAGCCAAGCAAATCACGGTTGCAGGAGCAATTAACGATAGTCGTAGATATGAAAACTTCTTTTTTTTTCCCTAAAAGAAATCGAAGGAAAAAGTCACTCTAATTTTTTTTCTTCTTCTTCTTCTTCCTCTTCATGGCATTGATACCATGGAGAAATTTGAGAACCAAAATCAACGAAGAAGAAAGAAGAAAGACTAAGGGATTAGGGAAGAAGAAGAGAGACGGCAAGGTGGAGGAGCAGCCGATGTGTTCAGCAGTCTCCTTGGGGTTGGCAGGAAGGTGCTCACATGGAGACATTAAGTAGCATGCTAAATCTCAAAGATAGGACTACAACTACCAAGACTACCTACTCCAAAGATGAAAATACATCTGAATTCTCATACAAAATAAAATAAAATGCAGAATCTTTGGCTTCCTATGTACAAAAAACTGAAGTTCAAGTTGATACTTGATAGGAGTATCAATTTATTTACTGCTGGATCTTCTGAGGTAAACAAATTAATACTATATTTGACAATTCAAACACAAATGACAAAACAAACCTAAAAGGAGGGCAAGGGAGGATCAGTTCTTACAACTAGAAGTAACAGCATTTTGATAATAATTCCATGGGACCGGACGTTGAATCATTACACCCTCATCTTTCACAGAAGGCAATGATCCTGGTATCAGAATAGAATCAATTTGAGTGCCCCCAGTCTTGTCCCATGAAATATGAGCACCACACCAATACTTTAAATACCAATGCAGACCTGACACAATTTCAACTGCTGTGGTGCCTTTAATCCTGAGAAAAATAAAACAATCAAAGAAAAATCTAAAGAGGCAAAGGCAAACCATACTAATTTAGTACACATGTTACCAGGAAATAAACACCAAATCAGATGTTTCCACTAACTGTCCTTGACTGATGAATTAGCATCTACTAGATTATCCTGTTTAGCATTTTTTTTGTCATGACAATTATTAGGTTACAGCTCAGTTAAGTATGAACATACAAAAATAAAAGGGTAATTTACAGCACCACCCCTTGGAGAATGCCAATATTATAGCAACACCCCCTCTCTTTCACCAAATTAGACTCAGACCCCCTGCCGTTAGTCACTGTTACAGAATATACCTTATATGTTGATGTCAGCTATTATATTTTTTTTTAAATACCAAAATGCCCTTACTAAATATGAAGTACCTAAAATACCCATCTAATAACTCCCCAACCCCAACCCCAACCCCAACCTATCTTAACCATCAACACTAATTTTCCTTCGTTTCATCAATTTGTGGTTTCTGCAGTGGTTTCTGCAGTGGACCAGCAAAACCTAGTTGTTGATCCACACAGCTCTGGCCCGTCTACTTGGTGAAGTCTGTCTATCTTATCCAAAGACTCCAGTAGGAACTCGGCCGAAGAGGGAAGCTATGGTTGTTCAGGATCCAAGCATGTGTGATATGGGTCAAGGGGTGCTGAATCTGAGGGGTATAGCTCGTCTCAGAAGGAGATTACAGACGAGGAGGCCAGGTTCATCCACATCAATGATCCTCAAAAGATGAACAATAAGTTTGAATTCGCAAGAAATTCGATCAGAACAAGCAAGTATTCTGTCCTCTTTTTCTTACCCTGAAACCTGTTTGAACAATTTCACCGTGTTGCCTGCATATATTTTCTTGTAATTGCTATCCTCAATCAGCTGACAATACTAATTGCTTTATATCCAGATTATCTAATTTAGTCTTCCCTTCGAAAACTCCCAAAATGCCCAGGCTATGTGACATGACCCAACACACTCACAGAAGCACAAGAGCATCAGTGGGCATTAAAAATCCAGATCTTACTATCAGCTTCATCATATTCGAATTCCAAGTTTAAAGGATTTTCAGCATTTGCACTGCCCACATCATAAAGCCGGTATAAATTGTTAAGAGATGTCGATATAGTCTTCCTTCCACAGCAGCTAATATAACCCCTCAAAAACTCGATCCAAGTAACTCCTCCATTATCTGCCCTAAAAAAGAGATCGACAATAGTTTGGCCCAGATGGACCAACAGCCTTGGAAAGCATTCAGGTGTTGCTGAATGACCTCCAACAACATCTTCGTCGGCAACGAGACTTTCCCGGCACATACCCACGACACCAAGAACACTACCGTTCTGAGGACAACGGTGACAAGCACCGGTGAAGATCTAGACTCCTCGTCAGCATCGTTGTTGAAGTCCGATCTGAAGAAGGGAGGGATACCGTTGGCGGTACAGTAGGGCACTAAGGTGAAGGTGAAGACGGGAGGTCTAAAGATGAAGAAGTTGTTTTAGTCAAAAGGGTATAATAGACATTTCGACTCCTCACTTAACGGCGACTGACGACAGGGGGTCTGAGTTTAATTTGGTGAAAGAGAGGGGGTGTTGTTATAATATTGGCATTCTCCAAGGGGTGGTGCTGTAAATTACCCAAAATAAAATTATGGTTGTAAACAAACAAATCATTTTAGAACCAAAGAATTCTCATGAGACCCACATGACGGACTGGATATCTGGACCCAGCATAAAAGATTTGTGCAGCCAAGATCAACTCAAACATGTGATGTAAATTTCACCGTTTTTTTTGCAGAAAATAAATATGACTAAGGCACCTCCAATTCAAGGATCTACAGTAAGTGAGAATGGAACAACCACATTTCTAGGCGAAGTAGGAACTTTATGGGAAAAACAAAAAACTAACATTGGTAAATCTGGAAAAGTAAACAAAATCATGTACCATCAACTGCTTATATAGTCCTAAACCTAACTTGAAAAGAGAAATGCATGGCTAATGCACTTATCCAAGCCAAAAATGTTTGGAATACAAATAAAAGCAAATAAGAATAAGAACAGGGAGATGCATCTTTTAAGATTTCAGAAAAAACTGTTATCCATTCTAAGTTGATTACAACATTGAAGAGGAAAAGCACTGCATTTTTTACTTTTAACCTGGAAAAAGATAGCATACGCTATTTCGGCGCCCTTCCTGCTTGAGACATTGAAATTGTTTATCCAGAAACAACTGTATCCACCACAAGCATCCTGATATTTCAAAGTGAAGAAAAAACATAATAAATCAAGATACTGACATTTGCATGAAATCTATCAACCATGCCAAAAAGGTAATCAGCAGACCTTTGCACATCAATGCAAACAAGTGGCCAACATCTGATAATAGTAAAGGCAAAAGAGTGAAGTTACACAGGGAAATACTTTTGATTGCAGAAGTTAGTAGGACCACTGATTTGCAAAATATAATATCATATAAAAAATCAAAATACTTTAAATTATAAAAATACTAATAATATGCCATAGGCTGAGAAGTAGAGGGAAATACGTGAATCTTTCAACTTACAATACAGTACACAAAGAATACCATAATTTTTTTTTCAGAAAATAATATGCCATAAGACTGAGAACTACGGGAAATATGGGAATCTTTCAACTCACATACAGCACACAAAGAATACCATTTTTTTGGAGATAAAATATGGCATAAAATTTTATCAATCTGTTGATTATAGAGAGAGAGAGAGAGAGAGAGAGAGAGAGAGAGAGAGAGAGAGAAATGAGAGTTATGTATCATATGTGCGGTCTGAAATTTTAATACTACAAGCCCATTGTTAGAACAAGGATAAGTGTGCCATAGGGGCACATTGGGGTTTTCCCCCTCCACCGACCCTAATTAGAGTGGGGGCGGCTGGATGAAGGGTATACTTATATAATTTATAGTTTCCGTTTTGTACTCCTATCATGATTCTATATTATAAATAGAGGACTTGTGTGATCAGTTAAAGACACAAAAGCATTCTCCCATTCATCCTGTTAACACACATTAAACATTAGT
>NC_056559.1:29657165-29683990 GCF_013358625.1 Macadamia integrifolia
AAAAAAAAAAAAAAATAGAGAGGCTGCAATATTGAGATAGCCAAGAGAAAGAGGGAGAGGAGTAGAAACTGAGAAAAAGAAAGGAGGCGAGAAAGAGAGGAACCGGAAGAGGGGAAAAGAGAGGGATTAACGAGAGGGAGAGAATCGTGAGAGGGGTGGGGAGGTTTGCTCAAAGGCTGCTTTCAATAATTTTCATCGATTCCATCGTGGCCTAGGCCACTACATAAATGATAAACTTAGTTACTAAAAATAAAAAAGGTCAATTCGAAAGTAAATAAAGACTTCCTAAAAACTAACAACTAGTAAAGTAGTTTCCTAATTAATTAAAAAACTAACAAGGAAAAGAATATTCTAAAAATAAACTACTAAACTAACAACTAATGGGGCCCACAAGATTTTCTGAGATCTGGAAAGAGAGAGAGGGGCTCGATCCAATGCTGGGAAGGCTGGATCGAGCCTCTTTTTCTTCCTCCTTTTTCTTCTTCTTCTTTCTTCCTCTTCTTTCTATTCTTCCAGCCACAAAGATGGCTGTTTCTTTTTCTTCTTGCGTCTGTACACCTAAATGTCTCCATCACCCCTTCTTTACCAAATCTTTTGGGGAGGAGTTAGCAGAACTGCCGGATCCACAGGCTTACTGGAACTGCAGCCTTACCTGACACCAAACTGGGTGCTGCACTCCACCATCTCGTATTTATGTGTCATGTTTCAGCCCAAATGGACTCTGACACTTGGATGAGTAATGAATTAAATAAAAACAAAAAAGCTAGGTGGCTCAAAATACATGAGGAAATTCCAGTACACCATGGGCTTTACAGTTGAGATAGGCCATAAAAAATTTAATACGTGGCAAATCCAAATGTTATCTTACTATCCATTGGTTCAAATAGCCACATCAAACCTCCATGTGGGTCAAAGCAGGCCATAAATCCTGCTAAACCCAGAAACTCAACTACCCCGATAACCTCCTCCCAACCTTTAACCATCAAAATACCAAACCATCCCAACACCAAGCGTTTGTCATACATTTAATAGCTAAATAATGTAAGAACCTCTTCCTCATCATCAAACTCCCTATTACAGTTAATCACTTCTTTTTTCAATGAGTAAAAAGAATCTCTTGAGCACACTGCATCAGAAAGTTCTTATGTACAAAGGCATTACCCAAGTGATTTTCTGCCCTTTATTCCAAAACAACAAGGTGGTCAGCACTAGGTAGCCAGCACCAAAGCAAACTAAGGGACCAAATAATGCACAGCACAAGTAATTATCAACGAATCATCATATCTTACATAAGAAAACAATAATAGCAACAACAACAACAACAATAATAATAGCAGCAATGTTAATGATACGTCAACCACAAAATCTGGGGAACAAGTTAATTTAACATTTGAATATCAGATTTTATAATTTTCCAGGTTCAGGTTTGTAGTCTTCTTTTCTCATTTGAACTGGTACTCCTCTTTTCTATTTTCTAGAACAACAACAACTCAGCCTTATCCCAACTGAATGGGGTTGGCTACATGGATCCAAACAAAGATAGCAAAAGGAAAGCAGGCATAAAAAGGAGAGAAAACAACACAACAAAACAGTAAAGAATCACCTAGATGGGGTCGGCTTCATGGCTTATTGTCCTCCAATCAGATATATTCGAGGTCATACTTGGGAGTTGGGACAAGACCTAAACTATACATGTCTTTCCTTACTACTTCTTCTATGGTCATTTTAGGTCTGCCCCTAGCTCTTTTATCTCCTTCAATCTTAATCAGATCACTCCTCCTCACTGGTGCATCCACATGCTCCGTCGACTATGGTCATGCCACCTCAAACTACTTTCTCGAAGCTTATCATAATTCGGGCCGACTCCCAAATTCAGCTCTAATAGGGAAATTCCTTACTTTATCCTTCCTAGTTTTGCCTCACATCCATCTCAACATCTTCATCTTTGCTACACAGAGCTTATCTAAATAACGCTTCTTAACTGCCCAACATTCTACCCCATATATCATAGCCGGTCGTACGACTATCCTATAGAATTTTCCTTTAAGCTTTAAAGGAATACGTCGGTCACACAACACCCCGAACACACCTTTCCACTTCATCCCACTTTAATCCTCTGTAACACATCATCCTTCGTATCTCCTTCTTTAATTGACCCAAGATACCTAAAATTATCACTTTGGGGTACCACCTCTCTCTCCTCATTCCTCACCAGTTCATTATCCATCATATGTGATTAAAGTGACACATCATTTGCAGTACCTCTCTCCTCATTCTTCATTACTTCTTATCCATCATAATGTAATTAAAGTTACACATTATGTAATCCGTCTTCATTCTACTTATCTTAAAAACTCTTAATTCCAATGTTGTTCTCCATAGCTCCTACTTAGCATTAATCCCAAATTTTCATCCACCAAAACAATATCATTAGCAAAGAGCATACTGATGCAGATTTGTACCTATGGACCGATCTAAACCCATCTGGGTCTCTAGAAAAAAATGAATCGTATCCAATTTGGGTCTTTGGCTAGGAGTATATTTTAGGATTTTATTTCTATTTTCATGCAACTTTTTATTTTTGGTAGCTTAAGTAGGAGATAGCTACTAGGATTTAGTTTCCAATTAATTTGAGTTTCCAAATTAGAGTAGGTTTCCTTTGAATGTTTGTTTTCTTTTACTATTTAAATGTTTGTATTCGTTCAATTAGAAGATAGATTGAGAAGATGAATCGAGTTTGGTTTTGGTGAAGAGCCTGCGGGCATTGTGTGCAATCCTTTCCCCCTCCCCCTTTCTTTGTGCGATTTCTCTCTTCACTGCAACTCTGAGTTTCATCTCGAAGGTTCTTCCCTACCCCTACCGGCCCTCCATCACATACACCACGGAATTCATCTTGAATGTTCCTAGCTAAATCATCCATGATGAGAGCAAACAACTAAGGGCATAAAGCAAATCCTTGATGTAACCCAATTGTAACTGAGAATTTACTACTTTGCCCTCCTATAGCTCCCACACTAATCACCACATCCTCATACATATCTTTAAGTATATCAACATATTTACTTAATACCCTTCTCTTCTCTAGCACATGCCAAATTAGCTCTCTAAAGACTCTGTCATAAGCTCCTTCTAGATCAATAAAGATCATATGGAGATCCTTCTTGTAGGCTCTAAATCTTTCCATAAGCCTTGTAAGGATCTACCTAGCATAAAACCAAATTGATTCTCCTTCCTATTTTCTAGATTCTTTATTTTTTACCATAACCCAATTACTCGGCAATGCAGAGGACCATACTAGGGCACGCAATGAATCCAAAAAAGGAAGTACAAAGTAGCTTCGGGAAATATTTCAACTAAATGAATCGAAGGCAATATAATACCTTGGAAACAATCTTGAATTCAAAGCTTGATACATGGGTAGGCAAAAATCTCCCAAGGAATGCCTTCGCTGCGGCTTCTTGTACAGATGCAGGTGCTCGTTTACCGTCAAGACGTCTCAACAAGGCTTCTATTGCTTCCATATCCGAGGAAGCTAGAGGGAGTTGGATAATGAAGAGAAAAAACAGAGGTCGCAAACGCCACATAATTGGATTCTTCTAAATTGAAGGGTTTGGGACGAAAGGGATCAATACCTTTACTGGTAAGTATACTTAATGAATCCCAGTAAATGCAAAACCAAACAGAGAACAGAACAGACACCATCTTATAATTTTTGCAGAGGTCACCAGATTATTGCTCCGCCCACGACAGCGAGAGCTCAGTGGCCATTTTATCAAATCTTTTAAAAGGGGGTCTTTTTCATCTACCTAAGTATGGTTTGAGTCTTTGAGACTTTGAGGTATCGGTATCAGTCGATCCGGATCAGTATCGACACAGGCCAATCCTATATTAATAGAATGGTACAATCAATAAACCCCATTTTTAATAAAACTTAAGTGTAAAATTGTCCGAATCGGGCTGATCCGTTTAAGTTTCTGGAGTGAGCCATCATCGATCCGATACCGTGCACCTAAACAATGCCTACAAGTTCAGGACGCCCTTTCCATGTGGAGTCTAAAGGCTCGACCCTCGCTCGTACACATCATTTTAAAAGTGAAGGGAGAAAACAGGGGAGGGACAATGTGCCTTGTGCCCAAACATAGGGGAAAAAATCAACTGCAATTCCGATCTTGTACAATTTCGTACAATATCACATTCAGGCGGTGACACGTGTATTGATACCAATACAATGGTCCAGATCTGATTTAAATGCCTCTTCACTGATTTAATGTTTTATTAGTTGTACCAGATCTGGACCATTGTATTGGTATCAATACACGTGTCACTGCCTGAAGGTGGTATTGCACGGAATTATATGAGATCGGAATTACAGACGATTTCAACTGAGGTTTGGAATGATCACCGTACCTTTTCTGATTGATATTCAAATGCGTGTTAAGGTGCTGGAGCAATGGCAATACTCTCAAATAGAAAGCATTTTCTTGCGAAATGAACACTCCCTAGCCACATGACCCTGCACCCAAATACAAATGACAATGAAATGATGCCCTCTCCTCTATGAAACCCAAAAAACCCACACCCAATTAATGCCCAAATGTACCCCTCATTGGCCCCGCACAACCAGAATTGGGATCCATCATTTATGATCTATTAGGTCGAATTTCCTTTCCATTTCTCATATTTTATTTTTTCAAACTCACGAGATCTTCTCAAATGCGTTAACCCCCCTCCAGTGCACATCGATGGCCGGGAGACACTTGGAGTATGTGCCCCGATGCTGCAGCCGTGTGGGAACTCAATTAGACCAGAAGAGGGTCACTGGCTCCCTGCCTTCGTCAACCAACCCCTTAGTCTGCCGGCCTTGTACAACTCCCACCCAGAAAAGGCTTCCCCTTAATGTTAGTTTTTTTAACTTTTTCTTTTCTTAGTTCTATTATTTATTATCACAAACTGCAGAATGCTGAGAACTCAATCAAAATAAAAGAGCATAACCCAACAAAAAAAAAATGTCAAAATAAAAGAGGGTTCCACCCTCGTATAGCAACCTTTCCTTTGTTTGTCTGTTTGCTGAGCAATGCACACTCCAGAGGTTGAAATAGAAGAATAGAAAAATTAAGAAAGGAACTATAAAACTAACATCTTTATGAATGTATTTAGAATTTGACACTATTTTTTTCTTGTTTTTTGTCCTATTCTCAAATATAATGTATCTATACTACAGATATAAAAGAGTTTTTAAAAATAATTTGAAAAGGACTTATTATTATATGATTACCAAAAACTATTAGTCATGCCTATTGTTCAAATATATATATATATATATATATATATATAGAGAGAGAGAGAGAGAGAGCAACAATATTATTCTCGATGAAAAAAATTGTGTTATATTAAGAGGGCAAAAAAATAAACTTACAAATTATTTGGCAAATTGAGGTTGCCAATAAAAATCCCATTAAAAATTAAAAATTGGAGAATAAAAAAAAAAATCTTGTAATTGTTTGGCAGGATAAAAAAAATCAACAGAGAAAGAAAGAGAGAGAGAGAGAGAGATAGTAGAAATGTGATATAGAATGAGAGACGAATAGAATAACTAGAAGAGGGATGAAGGGTGAAAAATCAAGGCAGGGGGATATAGGTTTACATAGTATTGATAGTAAGGTGGCGTGAGCACTCGCAATGATGGAGCTACTAACTTATTGAATATACAAACAAAAAAAAAAAGTTTTAAAAATCAGAAGATTCTAGGCGGTCCCGTTGTGGTGAGAACTATTTTCTCATTTTTCCAAAATGAGACAAAAATAAAAAATAATAGTACTAAACAAATCATCGATAATTTCATTTCATATCTGCCTCTTTATGGAAAGGTACCCTTACAAATTTCTAGCCTAGAAATAGAAGGATTCTCTCTCTTCACAAGGAATGGATTTAGATCGACATGATTTTCACTGGGTCTTCAGTCTGTGATTCTATAGGCAAGCTTGCATTCTGTGCCATCATTGACTAGATTTGGATAGAGTGTAACCTTAGGAAATGGACCTCCAAATCTCACCCTCTGAAGCAGATTTGGAAATCCATCTCTTTCGATGTAAAAGGAAAGATTTATAGTGTTTTTTTCACTTGTGTTGCTTCCCATAGGAATAGTCATATCATTTTGTCTTGGGGCCTCTCTCCCTCTTTACTTTGAGCTCCCTCTCTTGTCTCTTGAGGTATTGTTCTTTGCTTCTCTTTCTCTTTTGGGAATTGTTATATTCTTTTTTTTTTCCTCCTTGATAATGAATTTTTTTATTCACTCCAAAAAATTATAGGGATCTCATCTTATATGGGTTGGGTGTTCATCACATGACTTATGGCATGAGCCTGAAGCTCATTTCTTTAGATGAAACATATCTAGCCCAAATAAATGATGTTTTCTAGGTATATATACTATATTTCCAAGTATGTAAGCTATATTCCTCTCTCACTTTATATAGTCAATAACAATGGTACTATTTATGTGTTCCAAGTATGCTTATATTCCTTCTCTCCAATATATTTTGCCTAATGCTTTAATAAAAATAGCCTACTTATCAAAATGTACGTAGTAATACGAGGAGCATCGGTTTACGTCATAATTGAAAATTAAACATTAAGTTTCTTAGCCATTTTTGTATTGGCTTTCTCAAAGCCACATGTTCAATTTCCATTATAGAACTTGTTGTACCTCAAGTTTGAACTCTGATTTTCATGAAATTGTTCCACGACCAAGCTCATATTTTATCAATATATATATATATATATATATATATAAAAGCTTATCTTGCAGATTATATTCAAAGCCTTTCCAAGTATTGATTTATACCAATACACTTAAATTCAAGCATCTATTTTAAAAGAAATTCGACATGTAATGATATCCAATCTCAATAATGCCCCCACAATTTTGGGTTTCATCAGAACCATATATTTCCATTTGCCAACTAAATAATTGTTTGTTCGAACGGACAAGGATCACCCTATGTGTAGGGTCAACCCTTCAAAAAATTTTATCAGCAACAAATAAGATAACAAAGTTACTTGATGTTCATAGATGCAAACCCTCCACACGACCTTAACCATTCCAAGAACGGTTCTTCCCACCACTATAGCTTTTCATTCCCATCAAAATAGTCACATTCAAGAACACTAGGGTTTTCAAAAAACCTTATGCTCAACTTCACCACACTCACAAGGGAAAGGGAGGGAGGAGCTCAATGAAGAATATTGATGGGGAACCAAATCTCGAAGAAGAGAGAGTGTGTCAATTGTGAATAAATTGGTGAGAGACTTAGATGGATCCGGCTCCTCGCCTTAGAGCCCATTCCTAAGTCTTGCCCATAGCTACTTGGGTGAGCGCCACGTGGCAAGGTGATGATCTAACAATTCCTGGCGCCTCTATCAACGCCTCATTATCCAAGCCTTTCTCAAAGCATTGGATCATCACTTCGCCATGTGACGCTCGCCTAGGTAGCTATGGGACGACTTGGGCGATGGGCGCTAAGGAGAGGAGCCCAGTGCACAAGGCTCCCGATACTTTAGGGTCTGGCAGGGGCAAGTGTATGCAGCCTTACCCTTGGTTCCGTAAGAGAGGTTGTTTCCAAATTTTGAACCCCTGAACACCAGGTTGCAATAATGCAACTTATATTGTCTCATACTCTCATCCCTTTATTTCCAGCTTAACTTTCTATAACTTTTTATAGAATATTTGTTTTTGGAGCTACCAGTCCTTCAAGACTTTCATCCATGTATGCCAACAGAAAATGAACAAGCCAGAATGCCCAGGGTTAAACTCTGATATGCTCAGGTCCAAATTTTAATGTTCAATAAGTACTCACAACTCACAAGATATTTGAAAAGAGGAAAAAAGAGAATCACATTACAGACTTACAGTGGAAGAATGATGACACAAACTCACATTACAATGCGACACTACAATGTATTGATCTCCTTCCTTATACAGACAGAGAGAAGAGCCAAAGCAGACTACAATCAAATTTTAAATGTTTATAACATTTTACAGAGTTTAATAGTTCACCGGTCAATCCCTTCAATCTTGTCTTCAACTTCAGAGTACAACTGCCTTAACTTCTCAATGTTCTCCTCATTTGTCTCCCAATACCCACGTCCATTAGCTTCTAAGAAAGTCTGCACCAACTTCCTGAATGAGTTTGGATTGGTGTTCATCAATCTCTTGAGCATATCCTCATCTTGAATGAAAGTTGAGTTTGCTTCTTCATACACCCAGTTGTCAACTTGGCCTGAGGTTGCACTCCAGCCAACCGTGTTTGTGAGTCTCTTCTCAATTTCACGCACTCCCTCATACCCACTAGACATCATACCTTCATACCACTTGGGGTTGAGCAGTTTGGTGCGAGCATCAAGCCGAACAGTCTCTGCCAGCGTCCGCACTTGTGCATTTGCTGTGGTGGTGTCAGCAATGTATGCTTTGGGCTTCTTACCATCTTTTCTGAGGTTCTGTACTAGGTTGGTTGGGTCTGAATCAAAGTAGTGGCTGACATCAGTGAGAGAGATTTCAGATGAGTCTAGATTCTGGAATGTAGCATCAGCAGTGCTGAGTGCCATCTCAAACACCTTGCGCTTCTCGGTCATGCCTGCACCAGGGGCATCACAATCAAAGGCGAATGACTTGCGGCTCAAATACATGTCCTGAAGTTGTTTCTCATCATTCCATGATGAATTCTCAACAGCAAGGTTGACGTTGGAGGAGTAGGAGCCTGATGCATTGGAGAATACACGGGTTGCAGCATCGCGTACATCAATGCCAAGGATCTGTGCTTGTTGAATTGCATGCTTCTTGACATAGTTTTGGTCCTCTGGCTCATCTAGTTCTGCGACCATCTTCACAGCACGGTCCAGGAGGTTCATCTACGAAATTAGAAGATCAGTTAGAAACAGTCTTAGCAATATTTGACAGAAAAATCAGAAAAGACTTGCGCTTTATCAGATTGCAGATTTACCTGAATACTCAGTAAGATCATATACTAATCATAAATATTTAGCAGATCTAGTTAAAAAGGAAATATAAACCTCTGGCCAGCGACCATAAGGATAATATACCAATAGTAATAATATGAAGCTGTAGCAATTATGCAGGAGAGGGGGTGGGGATCCGGTGAGGCCTTTGCTCCCTCAGATATCTCCCAGGCTAGATATTAAATTAACTAGATGGTTGTACGTCCTAAACCACTATTTGTAACTTCTATATGGATCAATTTCCATGCTGCTACTGTGAGTCTTAATGGAGGCAATAAATAACAAGTGTAGGAACATTCAATAGGTTCAAAGCTTGGCCAAGTCAGATGGTGTTAGTCCTAACTTTGGATGTGGACAATACACAGACACAAGTATGCCGCCTAGATATAGATTGGAAAATAGAAAAATGTAAGAGGGGAATACCTGATTGATGAACAGATCTCTGAACACTCCCGAGCAATTGACAACAACATCAATTCTAGGCCGTCCAAGTTCTTCAAGGGTGACTGGCTCCACCCGGTTTACACGGCCAAAGGTATCTGCAATTGGCATCACCCCAATCATCCATAAAACTTGAGCTAATGACTCTCCATAGGTCTTGATGTTATCTGTGCCCCATAACACAAGTGCAACGGTCTCAGGATATTGTCCCCCATTTTCTGCCTTCTGTCTCTCGATCAACCTATCCACCACCACCTTTGCACTTTGCATGGCTGCTGCTGTTGGTATAGCCTGTGGGTCAAGTGCATGAATGTTCTTTCCTGTCGGTAAAACCTTCGGGTTCCTAATTGGGTCTCCACCAGGCCCTGGTTCCACATAACTACCTTCCAAAGCTTGCTTTAAGCTCCCTAATTCATTATCAGCCACAACTAACTTCAAACAGTCTCCCAAGAACTCAAACAAGATCCTAAGCTTCTCACGGTCAGCCCTGTAAAATTTTGTGCTTGATAAGTACTGCAGCCATGGCTCATTCAACCCAAATCCAAGGATTGAACTCAACTTATTAGCCACATCAACAACTTGGCCTTTTTTATTTGTGGTCTTCTCCACAAAGGCTGTTATTGCTCCACGTGATGCCTCCGTAATCTGGCGTAGCAGCTCCACATCCTTCAAGATACCCTTGTCACTTCCTCGATAGATATCCTCAATGCCCCTTCCTACTGTCTCAGCTAATATTGATGGGAGAGAGGAAATCCCGTCTTCAGGACGGTCCAGTGCAGCTATGTTGACTAGTGTTGCAACTGCTTCCATGGCTGATGGCGGCTCACCAATGACATGGAGACCACAAGGCAAGAGCCGAGACTCTATCTCCATGATCTTGGAGTAGACCTTCCCAACCACAAGGTCTCTCTCTTTGGCTGAAAGTTCCTCCCCTTCTTCAGGAAGATTG
Source organism: Macadamia integrifolia (assembly GCF_013358625.1). Lineage (NCBI taxonomy): Eukaryota > Viridiplantae > Streptophyta > Magnoliopsida > Proteales > Proteaceae > Macadamia > Macadamia integrifolia. The sequence continues at coordinate 29,667,568 of NC_056559.1, forward strand.
ACGTCCTTGTCAAGGTTACATTGCTTGGCAGTGCTGATGATGGAGCTCACAATTTGAGGCCCACGACCACTGTCCTTTAGCGATTGGTAAGATGAAATTAGTTCACTGAGCTGTTTGAGGCCTTTATAAAGCCCAGCATTCTCTGCAGGAGGTGTCAGATAGCTAATGGTGTTGGCATAGCTGCGGCGCTTGGCTATGGTAGCTTCAGAAGGGTTGTTTGCAGCATAGTAGTAGACGTTGGGGATATTACCAATAAGACTGTCAGGATAGCAGACATCACTCATCCCAACCTGCTTTCCAGGCATGAACTCAAGCGAACCATGAGTGCCAAAATGAAGAACAGCATCAGCCTTGAAGATCTTCTCAACGAAGGAGTAGTATGCAGCGAATCCATGGTGTGGACTGGCTGATTTGGAGAACAGAAGTCGCATTGGATCACCTTCATATCCAAACGTGGGTTGCACCCCAATGAACACGTTACCGTACTGTTTTCCATAGACCAAAAGACTCTCGCCATCAGAATTCAGATTGCCTGGTGGTTTGCCCCAGTTCTCTTCCAGTGCAGTGGCATATGGAGTGAGTGTCTGGTACTCCCTAACACCCATCTTGTATGCAATGTTGAGGTTGGGACTACTGAATTGTGCTTCCTTATCATGAATAACATCTTCCATCAGTGACTCGGCTTTCTCAGGCAAGCCCTCAACAAAGTATCCATCTCTCTGAAGTTCCTTCAAGACAGAGTAGATGGAAGAAAATACATTGAGATAGGCAGCAGTTCCAACATTGCCCTTGTCTGGAGGGAAGCTGAACACAGTAATAGCAAGTTTTTTCTCTGCCTGCAATTAGACATAATCACATATTTAAATAAACAGAAGCAGATCTCTTGTTAACTTTCTGCCAAGTACATGATGCATGCCCTTGAATAAATTAATAAATTGTTTTATCTCATACGCATTTGACAGGCAAAATAATTTAAAAAACATAGCCATCATGCATCAAAACAACAAAATCGCATCAACATAGGCTATTTGCTTCTTAATTACTAAGTCCAGTAGTGGAATAAAAAATACAGGAGTTCTGAGCTGTGTTAATAATCATCCGTACTAAGTCATTTCTAAGAAATTGATTTGAAGTAGGGCTTTTTTTCATAATTAAACCTTACCGTTGCATCGAGGTCCACCCTCTTGGTCATTCTTCATCATTCTCCATACATAATTATATATACCTACTGCTCTAAAGATTGGTATATTGTCCAGATATTTTCACTTATTACAAAAATGAAATATTCGAATCTTCTAGCTTTTTCAGGATGCATGTAAACATTAAACGGATAAAATATTTCATGTTTAAAATTTTCAAAAATAACAAGGAGATCTCAGCTCATTGGCAGCTTATAATTTATAATAGTAATTATTGTTATTGTTATCATTATCAAAGTGGCAGTTGTTCATTAAGTTTTCAAAACTTTTATCCTAATAGATCCCTGCCACTTTCGTAACAATAAAAATAGGTTCTTAATAATTATAATTGATACTATTATTAAGGAAAGGGCCTTCCAAGATGCACATCTACATCACATAGAGCTCCCCATTCTTATAATCTTTAATAATTAATTCATCAATAAATCAATTAAGATGCTTAAACTTCATATCCAGAATTTTTTTTTAAATGAACTTCTTAGAAAACCAGTAACTCAAAAAGGAAAAAATAAATAAATAAATAAGAAAAACAAATGATTTAGACCATAAATAACATGTTCAGTTAGCATAATATGGCAAAATATTTTGTGAAAGAATAACTCAGGCAATTAGAGCTCAATTTAACACTCAAAAGTTCAGTAAAAAATGAGTTAAATTACAAGAATCAGAAGATAAAAAAATCAAGTATAAATTCAAGATTGATACATTTTTAATTAGAACTTGAGGCTATTAATAAGTAATATTCTACACAAATATATAGGTATGAACTCATAAAATATAATAAAAATAAGAACTATACAGTATTCCTATCCACATTATTTTCAAACAATACAAGTATCTGAAAAGGTCAGAGTTTTTTTTACCACGAGTACTTTAAAATAGTCCGGCTCTTCACAAATTTTCCATACATAAGCAAAGTTTGTGCATAAAAATGAATTTAACAACAATTAATAGTATAAAGTAATGAGATCAACCATGCATTACCTTGGATTTCCTTTTCAGTTCTGCCCATCTGATTGCCCTTGTGCAGAGCTGTTCCACTCTCTTATGTAGAGCATGTGACTTCCCTGCAAACAAATACATTGATCAGCACCCAAGAACCATCTTAAAAATTAAAAATTCAAGTACAAGGATTCACTTTTAGTCAGTTGAGAAAGATAGAGAATTATACAAACAGAACACAAGCAAGCTCAAGAGGAAAAAACAGAGCACAACAGGAACAGATTGACAACAAGAGTAGCAGAAAGCAGAGAAATATGCAGGGAGCAACAGAAAGAAGAGGAACCATTGAAAAGAGAAAACAAAGAAGATAATTGGATAACCCATGGAGATATCACACAGTGAAATAGAAAACAAAGATAAAATCCACTCACCAGTTCTAGGATCGCGGCCAGCAAAAACAATGGGCTCCATCCCACCGTCCAGCTCAGGAAGAGCAACCTGCAAAGCCACCTGAATAGGGTGCAGACCCAGGGTACTGTTTAACCACTCCTCTGTTGTCTGAAACACCAAAGGCAGGGCAACAATGTATGGCACATCAAGCTTGATCAATGCCTCAATAGCCCTGGGATGATCCTGCCTAGCTGGCCCTCCAACTAGAGCAAAACCCGTCAACGACACGACTGAGTGTACAAATGGCTTCTTACTGATTGGATCAATCAAGAACCTCTCCACTGGGCCTGAGAAATCCAGTCCACCAGAAAAAATTGGTATCACCTTAGCTCCACTTGCCTCAAGCTCCATGATGACAGCAACGTAGTGGCTCTCATCCCCTGTAACAATATGACTCCTCTGCAAAATCAGACCAATTATAGGAGCATTCGGGTCCTTCAACTTTGCATTGACATCCCCTCTAGTCCCATACCAATTCAAATACTCCTTCACATCATCATACATACGAGGGGCCAAAGGGTGCCATATTCCAGTGTCCAAGAACAAAACCGGATCTGAATACTCAATCTTAGCCCCTTTCAGTGCTGGCACATAGGACCCAGATATCATTTTCACGAAATTCTGCAAATTTTCAGGCGACCCACCAAGCCAGAATTGCAAACTAAGTATATACAGCCGAGCATCTTGAGCCTTATCGCTCGGTAAGTACTTGAGAACCTTAGGCAAAGTCCTCACTAGCTTCAACATACTCTCTGCAAATCCTGCTGACTGCTTCTTCCTCTTGAAGAGCTGGAAAAAGGGGCTCTTCGATTGCCCAAGCTGCGACATACTAAAAGAACCCAACTTGTTTAGTCGCATTACCTCAGGCATTGAAGGGAACACCAGCACTGCATCAAGTCTCTCTCTCTCCTTCTCAACCGCGGTCTTAACCTTCCGTGCAAGCTCTTCGACAAATATAAGAGAACCAATAAAGATGTTAGCATCCTCAAGATCTTTACAGAATGTTTGGTAAGTGGATTGATCCCGTAGCTCTTCAACCAAGTAACCAACGACTTCAAAGGAAGCGTACCTTCCATTGTTGTTGAGATTCCTCACAGCAGCCGAAAGGGAAGATTGGTATTGAGCTTCAAGGACTACATACACGATTTTAACTCTGGGTAACCCTAAGTTTTTCTCAGGGACAATTCTACGTACCTCTTGTGTGGTTTGGGTGAACAACCCGTTACCGATTGCAGCACATCTTACTCCAAATCCAGTTTTTCTACTGCTTTGGTTGAGCTTCTTGGGTAGAAAAGAGTGAAGAAAGAAATGCTTTTGAGAAAGAGATGATAGATGTTCTACCTTTGAAATGGGTATGGTGGTAAATGGTGAAGACACCAGATACGCCATTAATGAAAGCTCTGTTTCTGCAATTCACACACAGAACACAGAGAATGTGGGAGTAAGAGAGATAGAGAGATAGAGAGATAGAGAGATAGAGAGAGAGAGAGAGAGCAATAATAGAATATCCTCTGTTTTATTTACTCTGATCTCTCTTCTTCTTCTTGTTGTGGAGTTGAAGGGTTGTGAGTTTATGTACATTCTTGGGGAGGGAAGTGAAGGGACTGAAGAGGGTAGTTTTTTCGGTTAGTGGTGTAGTGAAGGACACGTGGCTAAATGAGAGGGGTAGGAAAGGATTTCTGATTGGGGTTTTTTGGGTTTGTGAAGATAGAATTTATTTTCATGTTTATGTCTTGTCTTCACAAACAGGGTAGTGTTAAGTCTATCCTTGGGGACCGTTAGTGATGAAATTTCCTGGATTCTCATTGGCTCATTTGGATTTCCTTTATTGCAGGTTATGAGGAGAGAGGAGAGAGGAGAGAGGGGAAGAAAAATATCCCAATTGGCCTATTGGATACTTTTTCTTCTGAAAGATTCATGTTTTGTGTTTGTGATTGATTCACATGATGTTGATTTTTTTCCCTTTTTGTCTTTTAGTCTGTTCCTAATGGGTCTAGTACAAGACTCTATGTGTCTCAATTTAAACCACCATCATATATTTAATATTTTAATACAAATAAATTTTTGTTTTTTAACTTTAATTTGTGATATTCAGATAATTAATTGGATATGGATTTGATTTGAGTACTAGAGATCCGCAGGATTTGATATCATATAATCTTAAGGGATAATGAGGTTGAATGCAACTAGCCAATATCCATTCATTATCCAAAGTTGTTTACAGCTCAAGTGGCCATCTAAATGATGCTGAATTTGTCATGAGTCTCATGACTAGTTTTCTTAGTCTACTCAATCAAGATTATGGGGGTGCCTAGTCTGGGCTGAGCCCTTGGGTTGGGATAGGATTAAGATTTCTAGGTTGGGTTGAGTTTGGGTTGAGGCTGAAGATTGAGTCCGGCTTAGTGTAGTCCTGAATATATAATATAATTATACATAATAATATCATACATACAGTCAAAAAGTAGTGTAGCCTAGCCTTGCCTAGCCCTAAAAGAATAAACATAAGGGCTGTCAGGGCCAATCAAGCCAACCTAACCCATCCTAGCTCATACAGAGCCAATCAGGGTTGGGCTGGGCCTGGATTGCAATATCTCACCCAACATTTGGTTGGGTTGTTAGTCTAGGCCTTGGTTCAGCAACTGGGACCTAGTGCCGGCCCAACCCAGCCAAATTGCAACCCTAATCTAGATTGTATCTATTGCTTGCACACATAATTATGCCACTTGAAAAGTTTGTGGTAAATCTTATAATTGGATATACAATGAATGATTTGGATTGACCATAGCAAAATTTTGGACTCAAAATTAATGGAATATTTCCTTTGTATTCTTAGTCATCAATCCACTTTGGTAATTTCCCTCATACTACTAAATTTTATAAGCTTTACTTCATCACATGAGCTACTCTACTTGGTTGAAATTGGACATGTAAGCAGGGGACCCTTGGGGGTTTATTTGTCTACAAAATTCTAATCCATATAAACTGCCACATAATAGGTGTCAGTGTCACTGTCAATCATAGATTTCATACCATGAAAATTGCTCACAATGATGGAAAATAACACTTCGTGGCCCCATCAAGATAAGCTTTCCTAATAAAAAAAGGATGTGTCGAATGCATGAGGATCCTGGAAATGCGAGGTCTACGGAAAGATAAGCTTCCCTAATAATCGAGAAAAATTTGCCACCTAGTAGAATGATATGGCAATTTTGCTTGTCGGATAGACAATATATGTTTGCTCTAGATAGAGCAGTTCGCCAAATTTCAAATTCAATTCAATCATATGCTTCTTCAATCCTTTGTGTTGGCATGCATTCTCATATATGTCCATGTATGTCAATGGTATCCTAACTACTACTATGCACTCTCCCAGTCTTGGATTTCCAAAGCTCTATTTTTTCATTTGGGGAATCTCATTTGGGCTGAGACTTTACTTGTAAACAGGAGACCTATGGGTCTACTGATGAGCACATTTATGTGTGAAATTTAGTGTAGTAAAACATGCATTTTACATATTTAGAATGGAACTATCTTGAGTTTTACTCTCTTTTTGCAAGTTTTATATTTTCAAGGCCTTAAGGATTATCGGACACTATATCTCCAATTTAACACGTAAAGAGGTCATATTTCTTTTCATGGTTGCGAAGAGGACGAAATTCTGAGCTAGATGGACGTGTTCAATTAAAAGTACACATTCGTTTGGTCAACCGTACAAGTGATTATTCTTTTTGGGCCAGAAAAAGAATAATGGATCAGAACTGAACCGAGATACAGAACCAGCCCATCTGCAGTTGTCCCAATGGTATAAAGAATATTTCAAATGCCAATAAGGATCAATGGACCACATCCTTAAGTGATTAAAGATTCGTTTTTTATAACAACAACTACCTAACATAGTTGGTGAGTTGTGGTGTGTAAAATTCCTTACTTATTAGGAGGTCTCAAGTTTGAACCTCTTAGCTACCATTTTATTGAGTTTTTTTTTAGAAAATTTTCTCTCTCCTACTCATCACTTAGAGGAGGTCGGCCAAGATGGTTGTACATAAGTTTAAAGAAGAGAGAGAAAATAAAAAGAAAAAATAGAATATTATCCAAATCCAAGCAAGAAAAATCGGTCAAGGGGGTTTATTGGGCAAGAAGAGAGAGAAAATAAAAAAAATGGAGAAAAAATAGGAAAAAAATGCAAGAAAAATCATGGGAGATCTCTCTCCACACATTTTCTCTCCTCTCTCCTCCACCTCATCAACAAGATAAAAAAAATCATTTTTTTTTTAGCTTCCCTCCCCCATTCTCTATATAATAGAATTAACACGAGGGGATGAGGCACTTCATTCTTCTTCTAGGGTTTTTTCTTAGTTGCTCTATCTCTTTCTCTAGCTCTAGTTCTAGGTTTATGCTTTAAATACTTTTGTAAGTTCTTTTTATTCAATTAATGCAAGCACTTTTATTTTTTATTCAGTCTTTTATTTTTATTGTTTAAATAATTGAAGTTCTAGGTGACAAGAACAAGCTATGAAGCATATCTTTCAAGTTCAATTTTTTTTCTTCATATTTGTTTTCACTAGTATTAGAAATTTTAGATTTGGTTTATTCCATATCTGGTTTTTAGGACTGGGAGTATCTCAAATCGATCAAGTTTTCAGTTCAAGGGTTGAAGTTCAAGTAAGTAGGCTCTTTCAGTAGTATTCTCTCCCCCCCCCCTTTCATTCCCTCTTCTAACTACCATTTCTTTCTTAATTTAGGATTTTAATTTCGGTCATTACATTATTGCTATCCCTTTCCCCCAAGGTTCATGGCTAGTGTATGTGTTGGTTTTACCCCTCCTAGCCATAGAACCATCATTTTATTATTTTTTATTGTAATTACTTCCCTTTCCCTAAAGTCTAATAGAGTGACCCTTGTAAGAGTGACTCTCTGATCAAGTAGGGAAGCTTATATTATGATGTATCTCTCAGGTTAAGTAGAGAAACCTACTTGTGAGTCTCTCTCTCTAGCATTATCCCTTCTTTTACTTTATTTTTATTTCAGCATTTTTTTCCTTCATTGTTTTTTAATTGCGTGGGGTGTTTATTTTCAGTTATTTATTTATTTAATTTTAATTGTGTGGTTTGCGTATTTAAATTCTTAGATGACGAATGGTTATGACGTTATTTTAGATACATATGTTTAGGACGATAATTAGAATTATATCACAACCATTAATCGGTTCACTTTCGCATTATTAAAAGAAGCAAAAAAATAAAGTGGATGCTCTCCTGTGTTCGACCCATAACTACACTGATCCGTACGCTTGCGGTTACATTTTAAAATCTCAAACATCTACCTATTTATACAATTTGATCCGATTCAAAATATGCCATGTGGTAGATTTTTTGACCAACCACATAAGATATATGGTTAGGTTATATATTGCCCTATTACTATCATGGGAAAAGGTTTGTTGAGCCATTAGGGGATGGTATGCTATTATCCTCTCTCTATCTCTCTCTTGCTAACATGAAATGACTATCACTACCCTCTTATATAAGAAACCATTCTATCGAACCATATTGTTGTGTTCCTCTATGCCACTTGCTCGGAAAATGCTCTCCTTCTATTATTAAGGGAGATATCTTTATATGACTCCATTTATGGAATGTTGACATATAGGTGTCTAACTATTCTACCTTCAGTTTTGGTGATGAAACTCACAACAATATGATAATCTATGGGATTACTAACATGTGGGTGAATATGTAAGGATCTAATTTAATCCCAAGCAATCGAATGGACTGTCATGCATCAACAAGAATTCATCTGTTAGATTGCAAGCCATTTCACAAGTAATAAACAAGGTGGTATGGAAGCTTGTGGAACACAATTGGAAAGCTTAAACAAGTCCTAAATCCAACATTGGCAGAAGACTATTAGACTTTGAAGCGTTACCAAGAATTCAAGCTCCATAGACAAGAATTTTGTACTTGAAAGGTCAAATCATGGTCATTTATTGTGAACTCTTCTTTAGATATATAGAGAGAATTTGTGGAACTTTGTAAAAGAATCCAATACCTTTACTATCCTTGGAGCTTAAGAGGTTTTAGAGAAATTTTTGCTTTTATGGGTATTATCTTGTCACTCTCTACTTTAAGAAATTGTTGTCCTTCTATGTAAGTTGTATCATACACGAATAAAATCATGAGGTGATCAGAGAAGGTTGATAATTAGTCACTACAATTTATAAGGTTTGATTTCTATCGGATAAAGCAATTAAGATGGTGAAAGCCTTGAAGTCTTACTTTCACGGACCAGGGACGTATGAGAACATTTTCCTACATGAACCTAATCTGTTCTCGCGAGTGGTTGTGGACAATGTTGTTGAATCACACTAAATATGTGTCTTTCTCTTACTTCTTTTACTCACTCCACCTTCCTCAATTTTTTGAGCATGTGGTCAAACTTGCATTAGCTTATGCATTGCAATTGATTGAAAAGTTTACACCCATTTATTTTCGTTTTAAGCTTTTCAATTCACACCTCTTGTAATGGTAATCGATCCCATAGAGGAGATAATTTTTTAATCTTAAGGTGGTCGATCTTGAATAATCATACCTTCCTATATAAAGGTAGCCTCTAAATTAAATTACTTGGCTTATCTCAATTACATGCCCATGTTCGGATGAGGAATAGGGGGAAAGGTGTTTCATGATAAACACTAGTTGATATCTTTGTAGTAATCAATTTGTTTCAAGTTGTAAAGCTTGGTTAAGAAGATGTTGATTAAAAGAATTAGAAAGGAAGTTGGTACCTTTTTTTGGACCGGCCCTTGGATCCCTTACTACCCCAATTTCACCCTATCATCTACTTCAAGTCTGATACCTCCCCCTTTAACTCGGGTTAGTGATTTTATCTAATACCTTTTTTTGGACCGATCCTTGGATCCCTTACTATCCCAATTTCACTCTAGCATCTACTTTATGTCTGACACCTCTCCCTTTAAATTGGGTTAGTAATCTTATCTGTAGAAATGAATGGAATATTGGATTTTTATCATCTATGATTCCTCTCTAGATTGCCAGTAAAATCTTAAAAATCCAAATTTCATTTAACAATGACTTTTGGTGGTGTTATTTTTTAGAAAAAGGATCACCACCAAATTGGCTATTAGGTTTCCAATGTCATATCACTCATCACATATTGGTCTTTTCACCTCCTTGTTATTTTTTTCAAAATCACACATTGTTGTTACGTTTATAACAACCCTTTATTATTTAGAGAATTTACAACGCCACTCCCTAGATAATGCCACTATTAGAGAGACACCATTGCATAATATCAAATTACGCTCGTACCCCCTACCATCAGTTTCTGTTAGGGAATATAACTTAAATGTTAACATCAGCTAGGTTATTTTTTTTTAAATACCATAATACTCTCATAAAAAATAAATTAACAAGTATGCCCTTATCATTCTTTTTCTTTTTCCCCAAATCAAATCACATTTTTAGGTCCAAGGACATGCCATCGATGGCATCTTCTACAACAGCTTTCTTCAAGTGTTTGAAAGGGTCTGAAAGAGTTGAAGGAGGGAAATGTCACTTAGCTGCTAACGCAGAGGGAGAAGATATGAAGAAGCTAACAATTGTTGTGGAAGAAGAAGAAGAGGAGTGGGGTGAGGAGAGGTGTTGTACGCCAACGGCGCAAAAATATAGGATATAGGAAGGGCCGACGTGTCCACCGGCTACAAGAAAACGTAGGATTTCATATTCTTCGCCGTTGGCCTTACATGTGAAGGAGACAGAGACACAAACAAAGAAGAGGAGTACTTCTCCCCTCCCAACGGACCCAACCTGGAATCCATTTTCGCGCTTCACTCTGTCTACAAGGTCAAATTCAAAAACTAGAAACAAAAGGCAATGTAAAAGAAAGCTTTCTTTCTGTAATACTTCTAATGAATTTTTTTTTTAAAATCTTTATTTAAGTTTAAAAGGAGCTTTTGTAGCATTTGGCAAGAATTACTTTGTTAGTATTACTGATGTCATTGTTTTATTTAAGAGTTAAAACAAGCTTGAAACATCAATGGGGTTGGTAGCCTAATGGTGAAAATGCCTCAACCCATCACTGCTCAAGTTGGCACTATTGCCCATTGGTTTTGCGAAAGCCCTACTTGCCGTAAAGGGGTTTGTTCTAGGGGCTATGATAGTCAAAACTGAAAACGTGGTCTTTTATTGTACTTTCTTTGGCAAAACACAATTACATCTTCCTCAATTATGTCAGGAACTCGAGCCAACTGATGACAATAATGGTCGGAGTCAGCTGTTGTGTTGGTGGTGGTAGCACCAGCATTGTTTTGGTCTCGTTCCGATGATGAATCTATATCCATGAATAAGTTTTGACACTGGAAATATCGTTTATGTGTTTTTGACAAAAGGGTAAAAACGTCAATTCAAATCTCCACTTAAGACTGACGTTAGGGGTATGAATGTAATTTAATATTATGCAGGGATGTCTCTATAAATTACCCTATTATTTAAGAAACTAGATTGGTAATCTCCCATGAATCTGAGCGAATTTTGTGAGATTGATCGTCTCTAACTGAAATTTATGGTTTCCTGAGAAGGCAACGACTAAGCTTTTATTGGAGGGAGAAGAAGAGATCGATGCTCATATCAGGAGGTAGTTGATGCAAGAGGAGCACGTTTGCTGTCCGTGCCCTTCTTCATTCTCTCCATCACCCAATCGCTGCTCACATCAACTCCAAGCCATGCCGACATCAAGAGCTCCACAATAATGCCACCAGCATCCTGTGCGGCTACTTCAGCCACTTGAGTCACAGTGAGGATCTCAACTTACAGTACCTGGTTAATTTGTCTTGCTACATTAATATCTAATATCTATATGCACCAAATAGGTTTCGCCCATGAGGTGTTTGATGAAATGCCTGAGCATTCCAATATATCCAACAATGTTATCATTCTTAGCTAAGAATGCATCTTATATTTTGAGAATGGGAATGCATACCAACCATAATCTTTAATCAAATGAAAATTAAAAGAAGCAAATGAGAGGACTAAATCATTATATCTAATATCAAATATATAAAATAACCAAGTAAAAACGTTTAATGTCATACACATATTAAAGTACACACAGACACACATAGGTAACATGCATGAAAACAACAAGAGAGTAAAATAGAGAGAATGATTATTACAAATAAGACTCTAAGATACTAGCATGCAAGATTCAATTCCACCGCACTGGTGTGAACATCATTTTCCACCTAAGAAGAACCTGTTCCTACTGATGCTTCCTGGGTTTGGGTTTAATAGTCCAAGTCTTAAGCATGGTTTAAAAACTAGATTGGAGGCCAATCCTAAGAAGAACCTGAATCAGTATTTAAAAAGCAGACAAAACGAGGAATTACAGTAACAGCCACGTGTCAGTTCAAGTGGTGATGAAAATGTGTGTTTATGGACCTCAAGGTCCTCTACATACCTGTCAAATTTGAGTTAGTCCAAGTTTTCCAAACAAGGTATTGAAAAAAACAGGCACTTTATAGACAATAGGGATGCATGGACATATATAAAGGAGTATGCCTAAATATGGGAGAGTACATTGAATTTCGTTTTGAATTTTGATATGTGGAAAACCCACATAATTTTTTAAATATTCAACAGTCAAAATTTTCAGATCATCCTTCCACATAACAGAAAAACATAAGACATGTCAGTCTACTTCTGTGTGAGGGCATGCTGGAATCTTTTTCTCATATGTTGGGACTCAATCAGTAACAGAAAGAATAAAATAAAATTCTTTGTGACTCATAACAAGTATTAAGATTTTAACACATTCACAAAAACAAGAAGTTTGCAGATTAATGAAGAAATTCGAGAAAATAAACTTCACTTACCTCTAACGAACTAAGAATCAGTTTTCCGATGATGTCTTGCCCTACTTTGAGCATCTATTACTGCCAGCTCTCCTGCTCTTATTGTCAAAAAATCGACCAATGGGCAATCCTTCTGCAAAACCCTAAGTTGCAGATGTGATTTTGAAGTGCGAAAATAGTTTCTCTGCACTCATAACTTTCAAATTATAGATGGTTAGTTCAAGCAGTCTTCAATTTCTGGATGACTCATGAAATATCTTTCATTGATTAAGTCTTTGATTTAGAGACATATGGCTTTAAAGATTTGGTAATCATTGCAGGCGTACCTGGTGCATGAGGCTCCGCATGTTGTTGTTGTTGTTGTTGTTGTTGTTGTTGCTGCTATTGTTGTTGTTGTTGTTGTTGTTGTTGTTGTTGTTGTTGTTGTTGTTGTTGTTGTTGTTGTTGTTGCTTATTGTTGTTGTTGTTGTTGTTGTTGTTGTTGTTGTTGTTGTTGTTGTTGTTGTTGTTGTTGTTGTTGTTGTTGCTGTTGTTGTTGCTGTTGTTGTTGCTGTTGCTGTTGCTGTTGCTGTTGCTGTTGTTGTTGCTGTTGCTGTTGCTGTTGTTGTTGCTATTGCTGTTGTTGTTGTTGTTGCTGTTATTGCTGTTGTTATTGTTGTTGTTGGTGTTGTTGTTGCTGTTGCTGTTGTTGCTGTTGTTTGTTGCTGTTGTTGTTGTTGTTTGTTGCTGTTGTTGTTGTTGTTTGTTGCTATTGTTCTTAATTTTTATGAGATTCGTTTTCCCATCTCTTTTCTGGTTGTGATGAGTGTATGCCTTAGGCCTTCTATAGGTGTAGATTGGTAGGGAAGACTCTCTGAGTGCAGTTTTGCAGTTTGGTGAGCTTGATAGTATAGATTTTCAGCCGGGTAATTGCAACCTATTAGAACCGTCTTCTCCCTATCTCCTCCCGCCTCCTCACTGCCTGCATTGTTTTGTCTGTTCTTAGCTTCCCATATACTCAGGCCGGAGAGGAGCACCCCTTATCAGCTGACCCCAATCTCTCGTTCTTTACTATCAAGTTATTTTGTTTTCCTACCAAAAAAATGTTCTTTCGCTTCCACCCTCCTTCTAATAGCCTGAATTATTGTCCGACTCAGCTTCCCGTCTTCAGGCTGGAGAGGAGCACCACTTTATCAGCTTCCCCGTTCTCTTTCTATACTACCAAGTGATTTTGGAGTAGAATTTTCATCATTTAGGTGGGTGTTTGTATTTGTTATGGATTTTGATTGAGCATATAACACAACTTGTTTAATATTATGTGTGTATGATCTTGTGATCCCTCATCTTCCCCAATCCAAGTTAAATATCTATTTTAATTTCTGGAAGTATGCATTCTCAATGATACAAAAGAACCCAAATGGACTGTGGAATGACTTCATGAATACATCTTTGCACCTAATATTGTTCATGTTGATTTGGAGACTAGAGTCAGACACTTGCAAATTGGAATTGGAAATAAAAAGAAGTTTAAATTTTCTCCTCAATATTTATAGTCATAATCACAGACACTATTGACTTTTTTCCCTTTCCAGCCTATCTTTTTGGAACTGTTTATAGTATTAAAGAATAATGTGTCATCTGGAACATAATTTTTGGTTACATATGGGATTGTAGATTAGATTCACTAACATTCCAGAATTTCCTGTTCTTGAAAATTGTTCTAATGACCATAGTTAGTAAGTTGCATATTATACGTGTATTGAATGCATATCTAAATGTTTAATTGTAAAAAGAAAACTTTTTTTCCGTATCAATTTAAAATTATGGAATTATACACGTTTTTAAAGTTTGGAGTATTAATATGCGTATTACACGTTTTTTCTTAAAAAAAAAAAAAGAAGAAGAATTGATACCCAAATAACCCAGCCCTTCTTCCCTTCGTCTGAGAATTCAAAAAACCCCAAATCTGATTGAAATCCTTCTTCTTCCCTTCATGTAAGAAAACCATAGAAGTGGACGCCGCAAAACCCTAGCCCCATCCCCCATTCTTCTCCATCTCTGTTCCAGGCAGCCGATGAACAAGGGCGAGCATCAATAAGTGGAACCCTAGCCCGTGTTCTCTTATTCTCTTCTTTGTTTGTATTCCCATCGGTTGTTGACAACCCAATCAAAGGCTATTGCAGCGGCATGGCAGGAGGGTGATCGCAGCGGCAGGAGGGTGATCGCAGCGGCAGGAGGGTGATCGCAGCAGCAGTAGGACGATTACAGTGATGGGAGGGTGACATTTCCCTTCTTTTTTCTTCTCCTTCTCCATTCAACCAGAGAGTTTACTTCTCTTTATGTATTTTCTTCAGTGTTGTCTTCTTTTGTAGGCAATGATCGTGCTTTATATGACATTGAAAAGCAACTACATTTATTGGTTCATTTCAATCAATTAAGAAGGTAATAAAATGCCCAACTTTTCCTTATCGACCTGAAGATGACCTACCACTTTCTTAGGCATCCTCTGTAATAAAACGCCCAACTCTGCTTGAAACTAATTTCATCAGTACAAAGCAAGATTTGGGCTAGAGAGAAGGTTTCTTGTCCTTAATTTATTGCAAACCTAGTTTTTCAAAGTTCAGTTAGGTGCCGATTTATAACACACTGCGAGAATGCTTCTAGTGTTCTTCTATTGGAATGCAAATAGAACAGAAATGCGTTAGGCACGCCTGATTCATTTTTGTATTCCCACGGAATGAACCAATGAAAAAAAGTAGGTTTAGAATAGATTGCAAGAATACCAAAAAGGTATTTTGTTTGTTCTTTTAACAAGTTGAAAGAACAAGGGCAAGCCCTATTCTCATTTCCTTCCTGATAAAAACCCCAAAACTAGTCTCCTCCCCTTCTCAACACAAACGAAACTCACACCCCTCCCTGGTTAACGCTAGCTCGAGCCTGCAACCTCCCTTTGATTTTCATTTTTCTCACAGTTTCATTTTATGGGGAGGTGAACGAAGACTTTGGGTTTTGGAAGGCACAACACAAAGGAGGTGTCCTACAAATATCTCTCATTCCTCTCTCTTATTCATCTTTATAGCAGGTACAATAGTTCAACATCGTCCACGGTTTCATCCTCGCATGCAGAGATGATCGTTTTTAGAGCAAGTACACACATCTTTCCTTTTTCTTTCTCACTCTTCTCTCCCATCTTCGTGGACCCTAGTTTTTTCACCTGCAACACTCTCATCCCCTATTTTCTAATTCGTCATGGGTCCTGTTTACCTAGTTGACGATCTCACTTCTTCTGTTTTTTATTCTTTATTAACTTCTTTTCTATAGCCTTTCTATAAGAATGTGCAAATAAGTATGGCACAAAGCATGTGCTTGGTTGGGCCTTGGATGGCATATAGAAAGAACGGAGATGCAATCCACACAGGTTTACAGGTATGGATACAATAGCGATGTTTATGTGCAAACTTCTCATCTATTTGTATTCGAAGTTGGGTGATATGGAGACTGCACAGAGATTGTTCAATGATATGTTTGAGAGGAATGTCGTTTCTTGGAGCTCGTATAGCTGTATAGCTTGAGAGAGTGTTTTATCTGCTTGTTCTTAGCCTGATAGTCCGTGTATTTGGGAACCCATTGTTCATTCGTCTGTTTTCTTCCCCACCCTCCAATTTTTCTAGGTAGTTGGGCACTTGGGCTGGGTTCTCTCGAACAAATAGCATCAAGGATGCAACATTTGAAGACCCGCTATTTTATTGTTTGGTGTTGCTTCATTTTTACAAACACAATAGAAGGTTGATTTTTTTTATATTTTTTTTTTGTGGGGGTAAGAGATTTTAAGTGCTCATGAAAACATGGGAGATTAGAATTTAGTTATAAACATTTAGTTTTAGTTTATTTTTAGGGAAAATGTTGAGTATGTTGCCGATATCAAGTATGTTAGCACCCATTGTGTGTCTCTCTCTCTTTTCCCTTTTTTTTTTTTTTTTTTTTT
>NC_056559.1:29685151-29748036 GCF_013358625.1 Macadamia integrifolia
TGCATCGGTTTTCATGCAATTTTCTTACGACACGACAGAAGAAGTCTCACTCAAATAAAAGGTTCCATGTTAAAGGGTTATACACGAGCTATATACTCCAAAGCATGGTTTCTAAAACTCGGATTTGATTAGTCAATATCAGTTGAATTGGAACGGTATTGGTTTTGACCATCCCTGATGTTGACCTTTTTTATCTTGGTACTCATTTATGGTCCGAAAGGTAGATCTGTTCGGTATGGTTCAATCTAGATTGATATCATAATAGGTGTTGGCCTAGACGGATCCCATGACTGTTCTCCAAAGTTTTAGAAACTTAATCCATAGTCCATGGACTTAAAGAAAGCTCCATCATTTCTACTCCCAATGTATCCCTGTCTCACAAGTCTTTTTTTTTTTTTTTTTTTTTTAAGGAAAACTAATTATATATTGAAGTGTGTCTTGTCCTATGCAAGGTATCCAAATCACAAATATCAAACAACCAAAAAAGAGTGGAAAGTGACCAAGATGTCTCACACACACATGACAAGGCCTTCCTAGCCAAGAGAGTCGGTCACATTGTTAATTTCTTTAGATATATGATGGAAAGAATATGATCTAAAGAAAGTGGTCAAGTGTTTAATATCATGGATAATGTTGAGCCCCTCAAGAAGGGGAAGGGGGAGGGGAAGCATTAGTTGAGAGAAGAGCTATCAATTCCTTGCAGTCAAAATCAATCTCCAGGTCTTCAATACCCTCCAAGATGTTGTAGAGGAGGGTAGTTCCGAGGGCTTGAGCTTCCCCTTGAAGAATTGAAGAGAAGGAAGTTCGTATAGAGACAACAACTATGGGACACCAATTACCGTCTCTGATCACACCTTCACCCCCTTTGTCTCCTTAAATAGATGCATCAATGTTTAATTTGAACCCTTGAGATTTCGGTGGCATCCAACAACTACATTGATAAAAGGCACAACTATGTAACTGTAGCCGATCAAAGGGCAATAGAATGCGCTACCTAGCTGGTGTAAGTATGTGCCAGCATGCAGGGCAATGCAGTCTTTTTGCACCCACAACGTTTAGGTATATATACACACACTAGCGGGAGTGTATGCGAAAGCATCAACATGGTGAGAGTTCTGCCTTACATAAGGGGTGGGTAGTCATTTCATCCCTTTTGTGTTTAGGCACAAGGGCCAAGTTGCTTTTCACTGCTATTTTTTCCTAAATTAATATTAATTCAGCCTTCCAAGACCATAAGAGTTTTGAGTTTGATTTGTTAGTGTTTAAAACGCTGTATCATTTTTTTTCCGTTTTAAATGCCATTTACGAAATGGTCCACAAAAAGTCTATAAAAACACAGGAACGGCAACATTCGAAGTTCTAACACGATTATTAAATAAAAAAAAAAAAAAAAACCTTAAAATCATGATTAGTTTCACTTCACCGGTTCACCCCTCTCGCTTCCTCTCTTCTTCTCTCCCAATTGCCAGCGGAATACACCGGATGACCGGAGTCCAACTCAAAATGGTTCCCTTTTTGTTTCTCTCGGCGGAGTTGAAGTGATCCCACGCCCAACACACTCCACACTCTCCGTAAGTACTTCGATGTAGTGAGTTTAGATTCTCATATTCAAAGGCCCCAATGGTTGCAGAGTTAAAAATTTTCTAAGTATCATCTTTTCCTATCTACTTCGATCTCGGAACTTATTTAGTTCGTCTCTCGTCTGCAAGTCAAATACGACTTTGAAGCTTGCCCTTCAAGCCACCGAACCAATGCCATAACCATGCCCCCCTTTTTAAGTAGAGGACAATGGTGTTAATCGGTTCGGTTTAAATGGTTCAACTCACATATATTTTTGCTAAAACCAAAATCTCACCATTTACTAAAAGGTTGCACTTTCTAAAACTGCAACCATTGAGTAAACGGTTTCAGTTTCTACGATTTTTAAATAGTTTTGGTTTCACGATTTTAAACGGTTTTGATTTTGGGTTATTTCATACGGTTTCCAAATGGTTAGCAATCGATTTGCTAGTTTATTCACATGTTTACTAAAATTTGCTTTTGGTGATAAATGATTCAATCTCATGAATGTGAAATGCAAACCATTATGTTTTGTTAAAACAACCAAACAACTAAGAAAAAGAAAATATTTTGATAGAAAATAGTCCCAAACGCATTTACAAGTCAGTAGGTAATGTTTATAGCTGGGATTTTCTTCTTCTCCCCCCTCCAAAATAATGTGTTATAATATTAGAAAATATATATTTAATATGCCATGGTGTACGCAAAAATTACATTTTTATTAGTATACATTCTACTTAGTGCATTGGATTAATTTAATCGGCATTCCAAACAATGAGCAAGCTACCTCTAAAATTACTTACAGGCTTGCAATACTCAATCTTTGAATCAAATGAGATACTAATGATATTTTACAACCACAAACCACCTTATTTAATCTTTAAACAGGTTAATCGGATCAATTTTGACGGTTTAAATTATTCGGTTTTTCTGGTTTCAATTCGATTTGAAACCAACGGATTAAACTGCTCGGTTCGGTTTCAACCCATTTAGCTAATTGGCCTGAAACTTGAAACCATAACCGAACCATTTACTAAAAGGTTTTCCAATTTTGCTATAAAAGGCTCAGTTCGGTTCTAGTAAACAGTTTCGGTTTCAAATTCACATCCTTAGATCAGAGATGGGCAATTTTTTGTCCTGTTTAGTGTTGTTTAATTGTTGTTTAAAGAGCTTTTTGATCACGAATATATGAGTTTTGAAGTGGGTTTTGAGTTTTGAGAGGTATTTGTGTTTGGGTCTCTTCCCCTTGTTTAGAGATTTCAATTTAGGCAACATTTTGTAAATGATTTTGGCTTATAGCTTTTAAGAATTTCTATTTGATCTTCCTGGGTTTTATTCTTTTTTATCCCCTGGGCGAGTTTACTTCTATCTTTTTATTTGCTGAGAACTTCAACTTTTGCCCAAGTTCAAGAACCTTTTGGAGATTCTGGTCTTTCCAGTCGTAAGAAAAGTGAAAAATTAAATAAAATAAGGAAAAATGGTTGCGGTACGTGCAGAAAAATAGGAATGCCAAACTTTCGGAGCCCGATGAATGTTCATCTAAGTGATATGATTGACACATGTTAAATATGTTAATCCTGCTAACAGAGTTGTGAATAGTTACAACTCTGTTTAATATTATTAATATTTAAATAAATAAAAAATAAAAATCCCAATATAAGTGGACTCCTCATTTGATTCCGCTTAGAAATCTCGAGCCTCTCTCTCTCTCTCCTTGCTTCTTCTTCAAAGCCGTTCCTTATTTATTCTTCCTTTTTCAGTGCTCTCCAGTCTAGTTGAAGTTGTGTTTATCGATCTCACTGAAGATTTACATCTATGGTAAATTCTCATAGGTTATTAATAATATATACCCAATAAGTAATAATAAAATCCTAGATATTCAAGAGTTTTGTTTACTTTATAAATTCAAATTTGTCCTCTGCCATACATGCAAGCTTTACTGTCCAAATCCCTTTCCTGATGATTAATATGTAAACATGGTATTTGGATATGTGTGGCCAAGTCTCTCATATGCTCAGTGCTTTAAAATAGTTATGTTGATTTTTTTCTTACCTCATCCTATTTTGAGAGCAAAGCGAGAGAGAGAGAGAGAGAGAGAGAGAGAGAGAGAGAGAGAGAGAGAGAGAGAGAGAGAGAGATGATGATAGTGGCTGTGGAAAAAAGGAACAACGTTGAAGAAGAAGCAAGAAGAGAGAGAGAGAATTGAGATTTCCGAGCAGAATTGAAAGAGGAGTCTGCTTATATTGGATTTTTATTTTATATTTATTTATTTATATATAAAGAAATATTAGACAAGTAAGTAACCATGTCCGTCACTCTCCACCCTAAAAACTATGAATTAGTTACGATATAAAAAACTAATAGATGGTTTAGATTAATCTAATATTAAATGGACAATTAATATTAAAAGAAAGTGAAAATAATATTGCAATACGTATGTCTTGCTACCACTCGCCCATAAAATAAATTATCAAGAATTCGCATATGTACTCTTTATGTAATTACATAATTATTTAACAATTTATGCCTATAGGCTATGTTTGGTAGCCAACAAAAGGGAAGAAAAGAAAGAAAAAAAAAAAAAGAATAAAAATAAAAGAAGTAGAGGAAAAAGTAGAAATAAATGAAATGGTAGAAAAAAAATATATATATATATATATATACACATTCAGTTACCATAAAAAGAAAAGAAAATAAAATAAACTTTTTATATTTTATCACGTTTTCTTGTGCTTTTGGCCAGATATTTTTTTTGAGAGCAAAATAAAAATTCATAATTCCCAATGTAAATTTTGAAATAAAAAAATTGAATCTCCTCTTAATTTAGAACCTGCTACATGGATGAGCAATACGTGGTAAAACAATGATTCAATGATTTTTGACACCTCGTTCTCTAGGCCTTTGTCAATGTCTTGTTTTTTACGCTTTTTTCAAACCGTTGGATCTTCGCTTCAGGTGTTGTTCATCATTTAAATTTAAATGTTTAAAATGTGAGCCACTTGTTTTCAGTTTTTTTTTACCGTTTTTATTTTATTTGAACGTATTTTTGATCATTTCATCGACGTTTTGATCTGTTTTGAACACATCCGTACCGAACACCGTGAAAGACCGAGTCACCGACTTTCCTAAAGTGCTACAGAGAAGCAGCGCTGTTCCATCCGATCCTGTGACTCACTTTGCAGTATTACAAGAACTCGAACTCTCTTTTAACTTTCCCGCGGTAGGTTGATGTTGCAGGAACGGAAATTCTCTCCAGAATCCATCAATAAGAGTCAAAAGTGGTGAAGAAGAGAACAAAAGAAGGGGATTACTCTTCTGGGATTCCTGTTCTCTCCTTCTGAATAACTCTAGAGCTCGCAAATGCAGACAACAATGGAAGGCGGAGGCCAAGAAGAGATGACTAACAACGTGATGTGCCTCTTAACTGATCCTGAAGGCACACCTCTCGGAGCTCCCATGTATCTCCCGCAGAACGCTGGGCCACTTCAACTCCAGCAGATTGTCAATAAGCTCCTTAATAACGTAATCTACATGGCTTGATACTTCCCTGTCTTTGTGGACTCTGTTTTTCTGCTTTAATCTTTGGTTCTTCATTTACAATGACCTCAGTTGTTGTGAACGACCTCAAGTTCCTTCATGTGTGTGAATTTAGAGCTGCAAGCCAATTGTTTTGCTTTTGTATAAAGACAATTACTTTTCCCTATTTGATTTTCTCAATAATATTATGAGACCCGTAATTAAAATAGAAAGGAAGGCGCTTGTATGCAATTGTGCAAGTTGGATACGGAGAGGGAGTTGTGGTTGTACCTTTATTTTTTTCGCTCTCCCCCTTTTGGTGGCTGTTTTACAGAATGTAAATTCTTTGAATTGCAGGTTCAAGCCTTCCTGTGTGTTTTCTGTTTGTTCAGGAGGAAAAATTGCCTTATGCTTTTTACATATCAGACCAGGAGCTTGTTGTGCAACTTGTATCTTATCTGGAGAAAAACAAAGGTTTGAAATTTTATGATGAATCTTATTTAGTTACTGCTAAAATTTGTTTTGGTGAAAATAATAAAAACTGATCTCTATTTTCGATTCGTCCACCCAGTGTCTGTGGAGAAGGTATTACGCATAGTGTACCAGCCTCAAGCAGTTTTCCGAATTCGTCCTGTTAATCGGTGTTCTGCAACTATTGCTGGTACGAGTCTTATTTTCTTGCTTGATTTCTCACTCGAATATGGTGGTGTTAATCCATTTGATTTCTATTCTTGAAGGTCTATCTAATTGTATTTTACACATGGGGAACAAGGTCCTTTCCTAGTTATGTGAAAACTAATGTCACTCCTGGTTGTAGTTTTTTTTTGGGTTGTGGCCTTGTGGGTAACACACCATTATAGCGTGCAGGTTTAAGATTCTGTTAATTACAGTACTGCCACTGCTTGCTTATAATTTGATTGTAACTTGTTTAGGTGGGCCTATAGTGATCCCAAACGTGGTTTTGAACCCATGATTGCACCAATATAGTACAAGAATAGTAAGTCTTAGCTACCAAGCAGCTTACAATATGATTTCACCCGATGAGAAGGCCACAAGAACATGACGGAACCTATGGCTGTTATACCCAAGTAGCTTGTATCCTGCGCTGTAGAATAATGCCGGTACCCCACACCCCTTAAGCGTAATGAAACTCTTAATGAACGAAGTTCAGTTTACGGATTGTAACATGGGCATCCAAGCATGCTAAATCGGTTGACCTTATCATTTTAATGGTTACAAGGGGTTAACTCCTGCTCCAGAATTAGGGCGGCCATTAGGCACCCAAAGCCCCAGTATTAGATGTTAGTGTCTTAGCTAGGTGCATAATATTCCGATAAACCTTCACGATCTTATCATCTCCTATGACAATATCATCGCCTAGAAGAGCGTAACTACGAAAAATCTGACTGGGGTATACCTGTTCGTCACTATACCGTGTTTTCCATATGGTGGATGGTTGATTTGGTTTGGTAGTCAGATCTCTCTGCTCCCCTTTTCCAATTTGAGTTAATGAAAGAGCAACTCCCTAGAAGATCTAGTTGCTAATGAACCCAATTAAATGTATTACAAAAATAGACACTAACTACTTAATCCTGTATGGGACCTAAATCCCTAATACTGGGCTTATAGAATTGTCCTGTTACGATAGAAAACTCAAAATACTGAGCCCATGGCCATATAACCAATTGGGTACTCAAACTGAGCCTAACTTAAGCCAAACTTGATGCATAGGTTCACCTGGGCCCAATAAATTATACCAAATCCAAAACAAGAAGCCTATCTTCTCTTTTTCCTGAATTAATTCTGCATAATCTTTTTTTAAATTCCTTTTGACCTCTAGAAATTAACCTGCTTTAATAGTGTTGTCCAGTGGGTTTACTCTTTCATAAGGAGTGGTTCTCTTGAATCACCTACATTAGAGATCATCTTTATTCTTTTTGCTGGTCATATACGTTAACCTTTTATTCCAAACCATTGCTTACTTCTGCCTCTCTTATTATTGCATGTGTTATCAGGTGTTAGTATTCGGTTCTCCCCTTGAGCTCCTTTCTCTGAGGACTTACTTGTCCCTGTATCTCTGAAGTGTATGGATTTGTGTGCTGTCTTCATGTGCATCATATAGACCATACAAAGCTTGGTTTCTGTAAATATTAGAAGAAGAAAAAGAGGAGGAGAAAGAGAGAACCGATGGGTGTGTAACCTGTTGGGAGTTACAACTAATAAGTTATAACTCCCACTTCAGTAATACATATAATGACCTAAAGTCAAACAGGGACATAACTGGAATAAACGAGAAAATAAAAGGGAGAAACAAAACTGCCCCTACCCATCTACCAAGATCTATTGATGTGCATCATTTACAGTTCCAAAGCTGTCCAACTTGTTCTATCTATGTCATTAGTCATAACTATAATTTGTGTTGTATTCTCCAAATCAAAAGGGGTAGACGTGTTATCACACATGCTTAGTCAAAAGTTTCCATGTACATGACTGAACACTTTTTTTGAGTCTGATGACTCTGATAGTCTGATCCTTTCTTCTCCAACACGAAGATTTCTTTCCAAGGGATGCATAAGGGTGAAGTTATGTTCTCTTATTTTTCATATATTGTTCACGTTGGTGGTTACAATCATGTGGTTTTAGGGAGGTGAAACATTATTAGTGTCTTTGAGATGGAGGTAGCCTACCATCTCTCATGCGCCCTAATGTGCTATCTATGGTTTAATGCTATCTTCTCAGTCCTGGTTTGATATATTAAGTACAGCCTTAACTTCACTTGGCCTCTACCCAAGTAAAGTAGACCATTCAGTTTTTGTTGAACATAGTGAGCAAGGATCATCACATTGGTAGTTTATATGTTGATGATATTACAGATCTGTAGGTGCTTTTGAATTACTGCATTCCTTGTTTTACTGTATATTATCGCTGTAACATCTTCCGTCAGAGTATATTGTTAGCTTTTTACATGTCAAGTAATAAATAGGTGTTATCCATGGATGGTTGATTTTTATCAATGGTTTTGTCAAATTAGCCATTTGGATGTATATTGTTACTTCCTTCTAATACTAGTTGTGATTTGAACTCTTGATATTGCAGGTCATACAGAAGCTGTACTATCTGTTGCCTTTAGTCCTGATGGGCGACAATTGGCCAGTGGTTCTGGTGACACTACTGTCCGCTTATGGGACCTTAATACTCAGACTCCATTATACACATGCACAGGTTAAATATGGAGATTCACTCCTCTACCCCCATCTGTAATATTTTATAAGCACTGATTCACATGTTTTCAATTCATCTCACGATGTGTGTGTTCAATTTGATTAGATTTTTTGTTCTGTGCTTTCATTTTCATCGATTTGTACTTATATCTTACTTATTCAGTTCCATTATGTCAATTTTTCCAATGATGTGGGTGGAGACTACTTCCTCGCTTAGGTTCAGAAGGGGAAGTATCTTGCTTCTTGTTCCTTTTCAGTTTTTTTATAATTTTAGTTTTCCCTGTGGACATATACTGTTATTTCCTTCTAACTTAATAAATTAGCAGCAAACACATGTCCTGCAGAAAAAAAAGCGTGCAAAGCCTTTTATCGGTATTCCTTTTAGTAGTTCCTGGGGTTTTGCAATTTCTTGAAAGATTCACGTATCGGCATTTATTTCTTGTGTTTCACTTATAAATGAGCATCTAATATTGGGGTCTTACTCTTCTTCTCTTTGGTAGAGATTTTTCTTATAAGGGGGAAAGAAAGGGCATCTGAGATTTGTAATTTCTTTAGAGGAGACATTTTTTCAAATTTGTTTAATAAATTGTAAATATTTAAAAATTTCAAGTTATTTAATAACTTGCAACTCTTTAATCATATTAAGGGGTGCGCTTGGTCCGACGGTAAGGTATGAATGTTGCATCCTGGTGGTCAAGCGGTCGAAACAGCCTCTCGACATTCTCGGGGCCAGGCTGCGTAGTTCTCCACACCCCCCGGAACCTCGCACATGCAAGAGCCTTGTGCACCGGGTACGCCCAACTCTTTAATTATATTGCCTTTGCTTTCAAATTCTTCTTGGAAGATTAACTCTATGGGTATTGTAATAGGGGTATTAGGTAGATTTTTGTCATTGGGGGCATTATTGTACTTGTACTTTTTTCTCATCTGTTACAAATAAAGATGGATAGTGTCAATCTGACACATCAGTTTTCTCAAATCACGACGTGGTATCAAAGCGGTGATCCATCTAGGATCTTTGCCCTATTGCCCTAGCGTCTCCCTTCTCTCGCCTCTCTCTTTCTTCTCTCTCTCTCTCAGCCCCTTTTGGACTGAGATCTTTCCACCCTCAGTGTTGCTCTCTTCCACCAAGGGCTTTTTGCCATTAGGTCCTCTATGAACTAGATTAGATCTGATATGTGATTTTAGTTTCAGATCTGGTGTTCGTTTGGTTGTTGTTTGCTGCAGTTGATGTAGCATGTGTTCGTGATATTTTCTGAGATTGGTTTGTAGATTCTTTGTGATCAGCAGTCATGGTAGAGTTAGATGATAATCATGATACTGCTGCACCAACTGTTTTGGACGGAGTAAGTTGTGGAACTCATGGTGACTTCCCTTCGTTCCCTATTAGTTCCATCAAATTTGATGAGAGCAATTATTTGATGTGGTCAAGATTATGCTTTATGGAAATCGGTTCTTGTGGTTGTACTGGGTATCTCATAGGTGAAGCTAAAAATCCTACAATTGTTGGTTCATCTCAGGAAAAATGGAGTTCTTACAACTCTCTTGTTATGTATATTCCTGCTGAATTTGATGAACGTTAACTTGCACGGGGTTATTTTTTTATGAATATGGTTGCCAAGATCTAGAAGGGCGGTTAAGGATACTTATTCTTAGGTGGGGAATCATGCACATGTTTATGGATTGAGGAAGAAGATTTATGAAACGAAGCTGAAGGAGATGATACTTTCTCAATATTGTTCTGAGTTACGAGGCATGTGGCAGGAGCTGGATTTTTGTGAGGATTTTCGTTCAATTTGTTCTATTGATGCTACAACTTTTAAGAAGCAAAAGACAAACTTAAGGGTGTATGACTTCCTGGCTGGTCTGAACATTGAATTTGATCAGATTCGGACATTCTTTATCATGACCCCTTCCCATCATTATAACAAGCCTATACTATGGTTCAATTTGACGATAGTTGCCGTACTGCCATGCTTCAACTTGTAACACAGGAATGATCAGCCTTAGATTTTGGTACTGGAACTCAGTCTCATGGTGATTATACATAGTCAAGTGTCGGTCTACTGCAGAAAAGGACTTGTGATGTATGATTATTGTGGTAAGGAGCGTCATACTAGAGAATATTGTTGGAAACTCCATGGGCGGCCTAACAATTCTCGTGGATGTGGTTGATCAAATCAGTCCCATGCGCACCATACTGAGACTTCTGATGCTGCCGCGCCCATTGGTGCTTCTTTAACACAGGACGAATTATTGATTTACGTCGTCTAATGTCCAAGTTAGAGCCCTCATTGTCTTCTGCCAGTGCTGCCTCTATGCTGGTTACATCTGAGTCCCATTCTACTAATTCCGGTATTTTTGTTGGTAGTCATTGTGCCTCTGTTGTATCCATTCTTTGGATAATCGACTCAGGTGCAAGTGTAACTGATCAGTAGACGACTGGTTTCTTCCTGCCATTTTCTCCCCTAGTATTCTTAGTCTTCAGGTAAAGATAAGAGTTTTGGTAATTGATGGTTCCCTCTCCTCTATTTTAGGAATGGGTACTATTTAGTGTTCTTCTTTGTTGTCCTTGTCATCAATGTTACATGTTCCCAATTTCTCTACCGATCTTTTATCAATTAGTACTATTACTAGGGATTTGAATTGTGAAGTCTTTCCTTTCCATTGTGTTTTTTAGGAATTGGTGACAAGGGTAACGATTGGCAGTGGTAAAGTGCGTGGTGTCTCTACTTGCTTGACCGTTATTCCTCTATTGCTTCTACTCATGTGTATCACACTAATTCTTCTTCTGCATTGTCCAAGTTATATTAGTGGCATCAATGTTTCGGACATCCTCCACTCACTTTAGCTAGAGTTTTTCCTTATTGATGTAAATGATATAATCTAAACAATTTTTTATGTGATGCTTGTGTTTTTGTCAAGCAAACTAGAGGTGTTTATTCCAATTCAGATTCTAGCAGTTCAGTTCCTTTTTCGTTAATAAAATATGATGTCTAGGGAGTTCCTTTTTCGTTGATAAAATATGATGTTTGGGGCCTTGCACATTTTGTTTCTGTTTGGATATTGTTGGTTTGTTACATTTTTTTATTATCATACTTGGCTTACTTGGATCTATCTGCTATGATAGAAGAATGAGGGTTTTCACTATTTTCTATTGTTTCATCGTTTGGTTTAGACTCTGTATGATGCTTGGATCTGCATATGGTGTTCATCGACCTAGAAAAGGCCTATTATAAAGTCCCCCGAGAGATAATCTAGAATGAATTAGAGAAGAAAGGAGTGTCTAGAATGTACGTGGACATAATTAAAGACATGTATGGGGGGTGTTTTTTAGTGTGAGATCTGTGGGAGGTCACAGTAGTGAGTTCCGAATTACCATTGGGTTGCATCAAGGATCCACTCTAAGTCCCTATCTGTTTATGCTTATCATGGATGATTTAACCAAGAACATCAAAGGAGAAGTGGCTTTTGCTGATGATATCGTTTTAGAGGATGAGACAGTGGTAGGGTTAATGATAAGTTGGAGTTATGGAGATCTACCTTAGAGCTAAGAGGTTTTAAGATTAGTAGAACAAAGATAGAGTATATGGGGTGTAACTTTAATGGGTGCAGGATTGATTTTGAAGTGGTGAAACTTGAAGAGAGAGATATTTCACAAAACAAATTTTTTTTTAAAAAATATTTGGGGTCAATTATTAATATGGATGGTGAGATAGATGACGATGTCTCTCACAGAATTAAAACTGGACGGATGAAGTGGAGAAGTGCTTTTGGAGTGTTGTGCGATTGACAGATTCGTCTCAATCTTAGAGGAAAATTCTACAGGGCTGTCATAAGACCGACTATGTTATATGGGGCAGAATGTTGGGCAGTCAAGAAGCGTAACATAGATAAGTTGAGTGTAGTAGAGATGCGGATATTGAGATGGATGTGCAGCAAAACTAGGAGAGATAGAATGAGGAAAGACAAGGTTAGAGCTGAGTTGGGAGTGGCCCCGATTTAGGACAACCTGCGAGAATAGCGCTTAAGGTGGTATGGACATGTCCAGAGGAGGCCTTGGGATGCTCCAGTACGGAGGAGTGATCAGATCCAGTGGGAAGGACAAAAAAGAGCTAGGGGGAGACCTAAAATGACCATTGATGAGTTGGTAACGAATGACATGCAAAAGCTAAGTCTTGATAGTAGTATGACATCAAACAGAGCTGTTTGGTGGGCAGAGATCCATGTTGCCGAATGCATTTAGATGGGATGGCCTGGCGGTGTTACATTGTCTCTTCTTTCTTGTCCCCGTTTTTTGACAGATCCATGTGGGCAACCCCCATTCAATTGGGAAAAGGCTGAGTTGTTGTAATGATAATGATTATGTGGATGGTGCTTTCTAATCTTACCTTGCTGATCACGACATTATTCATCAAACCAGTTTTTTTAATTCTCCGCCATAGAATGATGTGGCCGAATGAAAGAAAGAATAGGCATTTGCTGGAAGCAGACCGGTCTCTTGTGTTTGAGATGAATGTACCAACCCAATATTGGATTGAGGCAATTCTTAGAGCAACATATCTCATCAATAGGATTCTGTGTTGTATTTAGAGTCTTGCTACCCTATTGAGGTACTCATTGTGTCCTTTTTTGTGGTTCCCCCCAAAGTATTTGGTTGTGTTTGTTTTGCTTGCAACCATCAACTTCAAGGGAAGCTTGACCCACATGGTCTTCGATGTCTTTTTATTGGATATTCAGTACGTAAAAAGACTACAAGGGATACCATCCACCCTCTCATCATGTGTTGGTAACGATGGATGTGTTTCATGAGATGAAAGCCTATTATCTTGTGTTGGCACCTCTCCAGGGGGAGTTTGCTACTCTAAGAAAAGATGTGCTTTTGGTGTTTTCTCTTGATAGCAGTCCGGTGTTTTAGGAGGAGAGTTTGGTTGGAACTGAGCCTACTGAGCCTTCTGTTCAGGGGGAAGCCGAAACCATTATAGGTGTATTTTTGGCAGCGACAACAAGTCGACCACCAAGTTGGCCCCATCACTACCGCTGCGCTTGACTAATCATCTACCTCTGATCTTAAGTTCAATACTCTGTCAGGTAATTTCCTCCTAGTGTCAATAATTCATCTCTTGATTTATCAGTTGCTGTTCGTAAGGGAAGTAGGATTTGTGCACAACATCCTATCTCCCATGTCGTGTCATACAATTCCCTACCTCCCTCCTATTAGTTCATTGTGACTTCCTTGTCCTCTGTTTCTATTCCTCCAAATTGGCAACAGGCTTTTGTAGATTCATGATGCAAAAATACCATGAATGGGAGATGAGGGCACTTGGGAGAATGTTACGTGGGATTTGGTACCTCTTCGAGCACATAAGAAACCTGTGGGGTGCGTTTACTATTAAACAGAAGGTTGGTGGAATAGTGGATAGGTGCAAAGCTAGATTGGATGCCAGAGGATTTGCTGAAACTTATGGTATAGATTATCAGGAGACTTTTTCCTTGGTTGTCAAGATGAATATTTCCTATATTGTTAATTTAGGATGGGAGTTGCAACAACTTGATGTCAAGAATGCCTTCCTCCATGGTGAGCTTGAGGAGAAAGTGTACATGGATATCCGTTTTATTTTTTCTTGCAAGACTCAAGGGAAAGTGTGTAACCTGAAGCGTGCATTTAATGGGCTGAAACAATCTCCCAGGGTTTTGTTTGGTCATTTTCATAGGGCTATGGTGTCAGTGGGATATAAACAATGTAATGCTGATCATACTTTATTTATCAAGCGAGTTTGTGATCACATTACTATCCTCATTATATTTGTTGACAACATTGTTGTCACTGGGAGTGATCCTATTGAAATATATAAATTGAAGGCCTACTTGGGCAAGGAGTTTGAGATTGAATATCTGGGCAAGTTGTGGTATTTCCTAGGCACTGAAGTGGCTCGATCTATTAGCGGTATATTTCTCTCTCAAAGGAAGTATACTCTGGATCTTCTTTCAGAGACTGGGACGCTAGGGCGCAAGCCTGTTGACACCCCTTTTGAGGCCAATGCTCATATCAAGAGTAAAGATAGTAAGCCGGTTGATATCAACGGTTTGTTAGACGACTTATTTATCTATCCCATACTCGACTAGACATATCGTATGCGGTTAGTTTGGTGAGCTAGTGCATGCATGATCCCTATTCTTCTCACATAGAGGTAGTGTTCCATATTCTTTGGTACTTGAAGTTAGCTCAAGGGAAAGATATTCTTTTTTCAACTCATGATCACATGTGTGGATGCATTTATAGATGTAGTCTGGGTTGGTTCACCAGATAATCGAAGGTCTACATTAGGTTACTGTACTTTTGTTGGTGGCAATCTCGTCTCCTAGCTTAGCAAGAAACGGGCTGTGGTTGCAAGGTCTAGCGCAGAATGTTGATTTTTCTCCATGGTCTAGGGGGTGTCTATTCAGGTTGCCAATGAAGCTATACTGTGATGGTAAAACGACTATTAGTATTGCTCATAATATGGTTCAGCATGATCGCACACAACATGTGGAAATTGATCAGCATTTTTTCAAGGAGAAGCTGGAGCAAGGTCTTATTTGTATTCTTTTCTTGAAGTCTGTTAATCAATTAGCATATATCTTTACAAAAGGTCTTAGTAGTAGGGTTTTTCATCCTATTCTGTGCAAGTTGGGCATGTGTGATATCCATGCACCAACTTGAGGGGAGTATTGTAATATGGATATAAGAGTAGATTTGTCCTTAGGGTTATTGTTGTACTTGTACTCTTTTCTGGTCTATTATAAATAAAGATGGCTAGTGTCAATTTGACACAAGTAAGTTTTCCCCAAATCACAACAATGGGCATCTCAATTCCTCATATCACGACAATGGGCATCTCAATCAAACAAGTATACAAAACTTACAGAGGGGAGTCACCCCTTTTCCAATATATACCTTTTCTCCATGTAATAGGCGTCAGTATCCTCGGTCAGTTTTCCCCAAATCACAACAATGAGTATCTCAATCAAACAACAAGTATAAGAAAATTACAGAGGGGAGTCGCTCCTTTTCCCTATTTAATAGGCATCAGTCTCCTTTCGTTTCCTAATGGGTCTCACGTCAGCATTGGAGAAAAATTTAGAAGTTTACTCACCCCCCAAAGGAAGAAAGTACTTAATTTCTTATTACTTGCTAAGCCATTTCAGATGCTTCTTCAGCCACCTTCATTGTTGGGGTTGTCATGTCATTTCCACCCTATCATCTCAGCTCTCTTAACAAGTCATAGCCCCTTTGTGGGTAGAAAGCACCTGAAAATTACATGTTGACGTCTCCGCTGATATTTGGTTACTGGTTTACATCTATTAGTAGCTGGAACCATATGATATGTGGAGAATAATACCTCTTGATGAAACACTGACCCACCTCTCAAGAGTTGTGGAGTTATCACCACAAAGAAAGATGTGAGGGACTCTTCCCTGGATAGTCTAGGGAATCACTAGCAAGGAGCCTCCTTGCAAGTGCTTTCCAGCTCTAATGGTTTCATTCCCAGATAGGTAATCAATTAAGAGCTTCTCTACTTGTATAATGCTGGGACATAAATGATGAAAGGTCATTTTTATCAGGGGTTGAATCTTTTCAAGCTTAATTTTTTGAGGAGTGTGGTTGCGGGCAGTGTTTTAAATTCATGCTAACAATTTTCCTTTCAATACCCAGATCTTTTACTATTTTGGTTTATTCACTGTCCTGATTCTCTCTGTCTGCATAGACCCTCTAGTCTGAGGCAGGAAAGCTATTAATTTACTGGGCCAAAATTGCCCCACGCAGGCCCATTTTCTTTATGCTTTTAGACTTCTTTAAATTCATTCATTTGGTCACAATTGAATTATTTGAAAGGTTGGATTCTTTGTGCATCATATTCTTTACTGAGTTGACATTCTTGTATTTTCTTGAAGTTAATAGTGGATAATTGTTAGGTTGCCGATGGAGTGCATAGCTAGGTGAAATACAACATTTTGGGAACTGTACCAACAATTTGACTTGCTTGAACATATGCAGGGCATAAAAATTGGGTTCTGTGTATGGCTTGGTCACCTGATTGTAAGCATCTTGTAAGTGGAGCAAGGCTGGAGAACTTCAATGCTGGGGTCCGCTGACCGGGAAGCCATCAGGTAATCAACTCATTGTAAAGTCCGCATATTTAATAAGTTTATCTTTAATGCTGTGTTCTTTGCTAGAATGGTAGTTTTCTTTAGAAAGCAACAATTATTCATGTGTTTTTGGACAGCTTTATTGATGTTGACAGATTGAATGTTAAAGGCTTGCTTGGCTTACCCTTATATCCTCTATATGCCAGCATAAATTAGTATTACGTTTTAACATATGGAAGCGAATGAAGACAGTGATAGGGAGGCTGTTGAGAAGAATTAGCTGTGGGAAGTGATCTTTTGGTGGCCTTTTTGCTGGGTATGACCCCAAATTGAGTTGCAGGAAAAAAAAAAACCAAAATCTTAACCCTCTTGAGTGCACCTAACAATTGATTTAATAATCAACTAACAACACAAAATTCATGAAACACATAGGGTGGTGAGAACAGTTTCAGCAATGCTTTCCAATTTGGTTCTCGCAAGTCACAACAGGGAAGGTTTTAGGTACAAGACTCTAGGGCTTTGATTTCCTAGGGAAGGGCAACTGATGGTCAGGTTTTGAGGCTGAAAAGGGAAGGGATGAAAGCATGGTTTTAAATTTCGGTCGAAACTCGAGACAACTTGGTTTCGAAATGGTCTGAGATTAAACCAAGGGTCAAAACTGGTTCGACGCTGCTCCTTGGGATTTTGCCAAAAACTTGCAATTTTTGGCCAAATCCCTTGATTTCTTCCCACTTTTTTGCATTCTTCTACTCATTCAACTGCTCTACAACTTGGATTTGCGTGATTGGAGGTTGAAGGTAATGATTTCCCTCCAATAGGGCTAGTGTGCAACAACATTCCACGTACAATACACTAGCAAACTTGGGTCCAAACCACAAGTTCCATTTGGGTGTTTTTATTTATTTATTTATTTTTGTGAAACTGATTCATGGAATAGGTGTAAAATGTAAAAAATAGGCAAGCATAAAAGAAGGGTCAAAATACCATTTTCTGGGCCTTGAAACCTAGGTTCGATTAGCACAGAAAAATCCCAGGTTTCGGTTTTGGTCGAAACCTGGTCGAAACCCGTATCCTGGAACCTTGGATGAAAGAGATCAAACTCAACCTATGGGAGGCAGTGGTTGTGTTAGAACAAAACAGGAAAGAAGAAAAAAAACAGGAAGAACAGCGAGAAGAACAGAAGAAAGAAGGAGAAGAAGTAACACGTAATGTAATGGGAATAAGAGAGAATCAGAGAAGAATAAGGAAGTCGGACTTGAGAAGAGAGTCAACTAGACGGTTGCACAGAGAAGGGAATCAATCATGCGCAGCACACCACCAACTAATTATCATCATTCAATTCATCCCCTTCACAGATGGTAGTAAACTAACAAAACCAAACAATTCCTACACATATCTAAAGCATAGTTGGAAAGTATATTGGAATCAATCTCCTACTCTACCAATGTTACCTAAGCTCCCATATAAAATGCAAAGTACCAAAATAACCCCAAGCAAATAACAAATTCCCTACTAACCCCTATTGGACCAGAATCCTGGTTTGGGCTGGGTTTCTAGAGCAGGTCATGCTGGTCCAGCCATGATAATGCTACTGCATCATCCCATTCTAGTCTAAGTTTTAGAAAATCCCTTTATTCCAAATTTATTTATTGTTCAGTCCCTGATTCTATCTGCTTTACCCAAAAGGGTCCTGAACTGTCCAGAAAATTATTAAATCGCTGCTGCACCTTTTAATTGGATTTTTATCTCTCGTAGTGACCCATAGCGACCTAACTAGGGTTTTGGACCTAGGGTTACATTACTGAACCTAAAGGTTGAGTCCATCAGTTGCTCATTTGCACCGACACATAATCCTCCAAGAAAAATTATCTAACATAAAATAATCACTCTATGTGAAATTAGATAACTGTCATGTTCATTTGATAGGGTAACTGTTTAGACTTCAAACATTTATTATGATAACCACCAATGTATTATTTATATACTGCATTGTTGATGTATTCCTTTCCTTTTACGTTTGCCCCTCCCAGACCTGTAGTAGCGGGAGCCTCGTGCACTCATACACTCAAAAAATTCTTGTTTTTTCTTTGCACGGATTCATGTACCCAATCCATTTCGTTGGGACAAGGCTGATTTGGAGTTGTTGTTGGTGGTAATGTAAAATGCGACTGTAGTGATTTGATCATTCGCACTTGGACTTTTGCATCTTGAGAACTGAAAACAGTATCATAGCTCCATTGCAACATCAAGGACCTGATGTTAAAATCTCTACACATCGGTGTGTCAAAATAAATGAAAATCCCTTTGTTTACTTGACTCCCTGAGTCTACTTGACAGGAGGGTCCCGAGGCAAGTAAAAAGTCCATGTCAGAAAGCTATATCCTTTACAGAATTGAAGACAAGGTTATCTAAATGGCCCTAAATATTTTCTCCTTGTGGCAGCTTAGTTGGAGTCCAAAGTTGTGTGTTTATGTTGTTAATGTCATCCTTGACTCATGTTGCAAGTTCCAGTCCGAAAGCATTACAAATGTGGCACAGTTGACAGGTAAATTCGTTTTTTAAGGGAAAAATTCACTACATGGTGGGAAGTTTGATTGAGTTTGGACTGAAATTGTGATAGATGGAAATATATATCGTCTCCTAGTTATTCATGATTAAAATGTACACATCAATGCTCCTCTGATTTGATGGCTGAAAATACATTGCAGAAAAATCATTAGATGGTGGCCATATGGTTGAGATGTGTATGAAAATGTGTAGGCAAACCAAGGAGTGCTGTATCTATTGTCCACCCAAAAGTCAGTTCAACTGGGTCAGCCCTCCATGTGGCTTATGTAATGAGCACACATGCGCATGTGTGTGTGTGTGTGTTAAAATATTTCTGGGTGTTTCAGCCTTCTGGAGCCTTATCAAATTTGGCAATCCTGTATTGTGTTCTCAAAATCTACACCATACTTTGGAAACCAAGGTTGGGCTTGTGTAATTAAGATGAGTTCTCCATCTTCTTTGTTATTTAATATATACTCAATCATGTGATGATTGTACTTCCATTGAAAAAAAATAAGAAAATAGTTCAGTATAGCTGAACCTCTTGTCATTGTCTGTATTCTTGTTTCATGCGGTACTCAGTTGTGGCATTTTGCTTATTGTACTTGTTCAGGAATCATGATAGACATAAATTACTTTCAGTTTTGATGTGAGAGAGATGTTCTGAAGAATTTTCAGGGATTAATGTCAGTGTTTACTCTTGACTACATCTCAGGGCCACAAGAAGTGGATTACTGGTATTTCTTGGGAGCCAATACATTTAAGAGCTCCATGCCGTCGCTTTGTAAGTTCTAGTAAAGATGGGGATGCACGCATATGGGATGTCTCATTAAGGAAATGCGTTATATGCCTAACCGGCCACACACTTGCAGTAACTTGTGTGAAGTGGGGTGGAGATGGAATGATATACACGGGGTAAGCATATGCTTTTCTATTTCAAAAGTTGTTTGTGGTAGGAAATTTTGAATTGCCAGATTTTTGTAGCATCCTGATGGACCTGATCTAACCATGTCTTGTTGCACAAAGGCTCTGTTTAATTTACTGTACATCAGATTTTCTGCTGTTTGTTTTATACTTCGTAAAATTTTCTTAAGAAGGGAAATTTTTTCCAAAATCTCTCCATTTACTGGAAAATTGCTTGAAAATTTTTATGCCAAAAATGGATTGTAAAATGGTTTTGAACATTCCAAAATGAGAAGAATAAAAAAAACGAGTCGAGACCGCTGAGCCTCTCTCCCATCATCTTCCCCAATAGTGTGTCACAGAGAATGAACAAGAGTGCAGAGATGCCAATGGCGAAAGAGAAAACAATGGTGAGGCCATCTTAGTTCTGGGAATTGTAGCCGGTGAGGACGAAGATTCTGGCGCCGATTCCAAACCGGTGGAGGTCCCATTCGGTGGGGCTTTTCTTCAAGGAGTCGCGGTTTTGAGATCAAATCTTAGGAAGTTGGGAAGGTCGCGGGATGGTGGGATGGAGGGAGCTGTGTTTACGGGGCAAGTTGTGTATTGCATATTGTGATCTCTTCCCTCCTTCTCGAATTGGATCACTCCTATCAGTTCGGATCCCTCCGTTCTCTTCTCTTCTTTCACCTCCTTTTTCTTTTCTATTTTTCTCTATTTTTTCTTTCCTGCTTGTTTCTGACGTTTCTATCAGCCCTGACCCAACTTGGATTTGGTCATTTCTTTCCTCTCCCCACTCTTATTGAAGAACGCTAGCTTTATCACTATGAAAAATGTATTAAGGTACTATGTAACCGCTGAATAAAAGCCAGGTTAGCTCTGAAGCACAAATAATGGGAAAAAAATCAATATAAATTCTGCAACTCCCAATTTTAACACGCTCATAGAAATGGAGCCATCAAACTAGGAAGGGGGGGGGAGAGAAAAATCAGCTAAAGAGTTGGCCATCCTTGCATGGTTTTTTAATTGAAGGTGCCAGGCTAAAACCATTGTCTTGAACGTACTTTCCCATTTCTCAAGAACAGGGTTGAGATCCTTTTTAAAACTCCAAAACCAGATGATGGGAAGGTTTTTTTTTGAAAAGTTAGTTAATTTCTGTTACGATTCCAGAATCCTACAACCAAACCAAGGAAAGAAAGAAAAGAGAAGAAGAAAGAAAGAAAGAAGACTAAAGAGAGAAGAGAGAAGAGAGGTGAGATGTGAGATGCGAGATCACAAATCACTCCCAAAAGAGGGAACTAACCTGCGATCAGACCAGAGTAGTCTACCGCAAGTTAGATCTTTGATATATATATATATATATGAGTTTAGAAATAAGACAGATACAAAACTACCCCTGTAACCTGCGCTAGTCAGCCCTAATACACAATAGAAACCGATAGGACCAAAGTAACCCCTACGCCTAAAGCTTAACACTACCCCTCAAGCTGGAGCATATACATCTCCCATGCTCAGCTTGGTACAACCATTGTGAAAACTAGGAGCAAATAGAGACTTAGTAAATATGTCTGCCAACTAATATGAGGAAGGAACAAAATGAGTCTCGACTAACTTTTTCAAAACAACATCATGAACAAAGTGGTAGTCCACTTCAATGTGTTTGGTCCTCTCGTGGAAAATTGGGTTATTAGGAATGTACACAATACATCTTGTTAAGTTTGTCTCGAATTCTTGACCCATTTTGAAGATTGACCCGATTCGACATATTTTGGTGGCAACCCGAGTGGGAATTTTTCTGAGATCTGTGATGGAAGCAGAGGGGTTGGGCCGATAGTTATGGCTTGTTTTGGATACTCCAGGTGTCAATATGACTGTTGTGTTTATTTCAGAAAGCTCTGTGATGGGTCATTCATATATTTGTTGCTTTATGTTGATGATATGTTGATTGCAGCAAAAGATAGGAATGAGGTCAATAGGTTGAAGGAACAATTAAGTTCTGAATTTGAGATGAAAGATTTGGGGGCAGCAAGGAAGATCCTTGGTATGGAGATCAAGAGGGATAGAAAAGCAGGGAAGTTGTGGCTATCTCAAAAAAAGTACACTGAGAAGGTATTGAATCGTTTTGGCATGAAAGATGCCAAACCTGTAACTACTCCTCTTGCATCTCATTTTAGACTTTCAACTGCTCTATCACCTAAGACAGATGAAGAGGTGGAGTACATGTCACGTATTCCATACTCTAGTGCAGTTGGCTCCGTTATGTATGCTATGGTTTGCACTCGTCCTGACATTTCACAAGCTGTCAGTGTGGTGAGCAGATATTTGTCATGTCCAGGTAAAGCTCATTGGGAAGCAGTGAAGTGGATACTTAGGTACTTGAAAGGGACCTCTGGTGTTTATTTGGAGTTTGGGAGGAATGGTGATTGTTTATCTGGTTATGTTGATTCAGATTATGCAGGTGATCTTGACAAGAGAAGGTCACTCACAGGCTATATATTTACTCTTGGAGGAAGTACGGTTAGTTGGAAAGCTACTTTACAAGCTACAGTTGCATTATCTACCACTGAAGCAGAGTATATGGCAATGACTGAAGCAATTAAAGAAGCTATTTGGCTTAGAGGTTTGTTGGGAGAACTCAGCATGGATCATGGGGTGACTGTTGTCCATTATGATAGCCAGAGTGCTAGTCACTTGACTAAAGATTCAATGTATCTGAAAGGACAAAGCACATTGATGTTCGGTATCATTTCATAAAAGAGATAATTGCTCAAGGTAATATTCAAGTGTTGAAGATTGGTACTGAAGACAATCCAGCTGATATGTTGACTAAGCCTTTATGTGTTGGTAAGTTCGAGCATTGCTTGAACTTACTTGGTGTTTGTTGTGTTTGAGTTCAGCCCTTTGGAGGGCTATTGGAGAAGATGAAGATATTAGCTATTTGTTTATCTATTGGAGGAGAATTCAAGGCAAGGTGGAGATTTGTTAAGTTTGTCTCGAATTCTTTACCCATTTTGAAGATTCACCCGATCCGACATATTTTGGTGGTGACCCGAATGAGAATTTTTCTGAGATCTGTGATGGAAGCAGAGGGGTTGGGCCGATAGGCCCAAGCCCGGAGCCCATCGGCCCAACCCCTCTGCTTCCATCACAGATCTCGTATGGGGGTACGCGGTATGGTTCGACAGCGACCTGATGGGTCAACCGTTACCCGATGGGTCAACCCACGATTTTGGAGTATATATAATGTACTGTTGCTTGTTGAGAAAGTCATTGTATTCTAAGGTTTTCACGCAGCTAGGGTTTCAGGGCGAGTTTTTCCTCGCCGCTGCTAGGGTGTAAATCTCTCTTGTGCATAGTGAATCTTCTTCTTCGTCCGAGGACATAGCACACCACCCTGGTGTGTGAACCTCGTTAAATCTCTGTGTCGTACGGATCTATTGTCTCTTTATTATTCGTGTTTCTTGGTGTTTGATCTAACACATCTTCATAGGTTTAGTTATCGGAAACCCCAACTCCAAAAGTAACGATCGTAACCACATCAACTTAGCAGTGGTGTGAGCCATAGTTTTGTATTCTGCTTCAGCACTAGACTTGGCAATGGTAGTCTGCTTCTTACTTCACCATGTAACCAGATTGCCTGCAACAAAAGTACAATAACCTGTGGTGGACCTTGATGCGGATCCGGGTTCCAAGAACAAGAATCGGATCGCTTAGGGCCCAAAATAAAGTAGTAAATTCAAAATATAAAGAGTAATGGCAGTTCTGTAATTAATTGAAACTCAAGGGAGGTGGCAGTTTAGTAATTACAAGAAATCTAGAAAGGAGTGGCAGACTTGTAAACAAAAGGGATCTTAAAAGGATGAAAAGAGGTTAAAGTAACTGATGGGATATGAAGGGGATTAGAATTATTATGGAGGGATAAATTAGGAAGCAAAAGTAAGGCAAAGGTTAGAGGGTAAAAAAGAAGAAAAGTAGGGGTATTTTGAAAACACAAAGGACAAAAGAATAATAGATAAGAGAAATCACCTTTTTGAATAAAGAAACCCATGATTGTGATATTAGGGGTTGTCTTCAACCTCTAGACAGCCAAAGCAGGAGGCGGTGGAACGCCCGAGAGGAAATCAGCTTCAGCCACAGGAATCTCCTTCAACAGCTCAGAAATTCCAGATTTACTGTCGCCTAGACTTGCTGGATCAACCCTAACCAGTATAATTCACAAATTCAAGCAATACATGGAGTATTGAGTCTGAAACTTGGAACAACGATAGTTGCAGCTATGATCTGCAACTCGTTGACCTGATTACTATGGAAGAGGGCTTTGAAGGAAAGAGCTCAAGGGTTTGGTTCGCATATGGCACCCAAACCTTCGATCCAAATCCCAGATGCA
The DNA here is from genome assembly GCF_013358625.1 of Macadamia integrifolia. NCBI lineage: Eukaryota > Viridiplantae > Streptophyta > Magnoliopsida > Proteales > Proteaceae > Macadamia > Macadamia integrifolia. The sequence goes on from NC_056559.1 coordinate 29,709,413, forward strand.
CTTGATGGGATTTATTGATTCAGCAACACTTCTCGTAAGCCTGAGATGATCGCCCAGAACAGGGGAAGGGAAAGAAACCTGAATAATAAAAAGGAAGAAGAGAATGAAAAGAGAAAGAAGAGAAGAAACTGGAAAATTTTAAAGGGAGAAGAAGGGGGAATCAGCAGCCATGGTTTCAAATCCAACAACTCTTAATCAAACTTCTATTCGTCAAAATCTAAAACTGAACTTCTCCATCGTTTATATGTCCAATATAAAGGAAAAAAAATCAAACAATTAATGGAAACTACTTGAAAGGAAACTATTCTAAAATTAGAAGCTAGCTAATTTAAAAAGAAGTTATTTCTAAAACAAAAGAAAATCAAATCAAAAGATATATATTTTTTTTAAGTCCATCATGCATCTACATCAGACCTACGATCACTAGCAGAGCCATCCCAATCAGCATCGGAGTAGCCAATCAGATCCATATGCCGATTAGGGCGATAGATCATCCCTTTACCAAGAGCACCCTTTAGATATCGAAGAACACGAATAACTGCATCCCATTGTGCTTTCTGATGAGACTGCATGAACTGATGAAGGACTCCCACAACATAAGAAATGTTAGGTCATGTGACTGTGAGATATATCAACTTGCCAATTAAACTCCGATACTGATGCACATCCTGGAGAGGTTCACCATCACTAACACCAAATTTCTGGTTAGGGTCTATAGCGATATCCATAGGTCTGGATGCAAGCATACTAGTATCCGATAAAAGATCCAACACATACTCCCTTTGAGATAAACTGATCCCCTTCTTGCATCTGACCACTTCAATGTCGAGAAAATAGTGAAGTTGGCCTAAGTCTTTGGTCTGAAAGTGTTGCTGCAATTACTTCTTAACTTTAGAAATTCCTGCCTCATCATTACCAGTGAGGATAATATCATCCACATAAACCACTAAGACAATCAATTTATTACCTTTGCGACGAACAAAGACAGAGTGATCATAATAACATTGGGAAAACCCATAAGTTACCACAGTATTACTAAATTTGTCAGACCATACCTGAGGGGACTGTTTGAGTCCATAGAGGTTTCCTTCAAATCATCCTACACCCCTTTTGCAGTAGTGTGGAACATGACATTGGTCATAGTTGTCACGGCATCAAATCGATCCAAGGCAGTGGAGGGGTGGCTAATCGATTTGGCGATGAATCGCCTGTTATGGCTTTGCCATGGCAGTCAAATCGCCCATGTGCCATTTTTTATTTTTCCTATTTTGTAAAGTTATTTAGTATGCTACTTTTTTATTTTCCCTATTTTCTAAAGTTATTTAGCATGCTACAAGCCTACAATATATATCCTATAGCATATAAAACCAACATTAAGCAACATCAAATCATCAAAAATCAACATAGCCCTATTAAAATCACCCTGTATTTTGCAAAAAATCGACCGCCTAGTGAATCAGGTGTGACTTGGCTTCAATAGCGGAGCCATGACGATGCCTATCAGCCAATGGCGACTGTTATTTGTGAGTCACGTAAATCGTAGCATTGCCATGAACTTCTTTTTCCGCCAGGAAGCCAAATCGCCGCCTTGGCGACGCCTAGGTGACGCCATGACAACTATGACATTGGTAGCGACATTTGGTTCCATACTATTCCACAACTTGATCAAAATTAATGCATTATCTTTCATCCAGTCATTATATCCCTTATCAGACGACTAAGGATGATCGGAGGTAGTATATTGAAGTTTGTCTTTAGCCATGAGATAAACCTTCATAGATTGAGCCGAAAGGAGGTAGCTCGAACTCCTTTTGAGCTTGATATAGGTAATCTGGACATTCACATTGTCCGAAGAAGATGTAATAGCCGTGGTAGTTTTGGTCTCAACCATGAGGAACCAAAAAAGTAGAAAAAAGGATTGCAAATCTAATAGCCGGATGTAGAGACAAACAAACAATCACCTGTATGCAGATCTATATAGTACCATAGAATGGGGATCCTATAACAGAGCAGTATTATCCATACCTGATCCCACCATAGTCATCACTAAAACAGTTACCAGAGCCATGGGTAAAAAATCGATGGGTATAAAAAACCATACTAAAAATCGATTAGACCAAAACCCTGCTAAAAAAAATCGATTAGGGCAGTATTACTATATCACGATCCAAGTACAATCACTCCATGTGATTTAATCCATAGTAAACGCAGCAATAGGTGGCTGCACACCAGAGAGGTTCAGTGGAAGAAGAAAGTCAGCAGAGAGGAATGTATAAACCCTAGATTTGATCACAGAGGCTCTGATACCATGTTATGATTCCAGAATCTTGCGACTAAACCAAGGAAAGAAAGAAAAGAGAAGAAGAAAAAAAGAAAGAAGACTGACGAGAGAAGAGAGGTGAGAGGCGAGATCACAGATCACTCCCAAAAGAGGGGAACTAACCTGCGATCAGACCAGAATAGTCTACCGCAGGTTAGATCTCTGATATATATTCCAGAAATAAGACAGTTACAAAACTACCCCTGTAACCTGTGCTAGTCAGCCCTAATACACAATAGAAACCGATAGGACCAAAGTTAACCCTTACGCCTAAAACTTAACAATTTCATTAACTGCTCTGATGTGCGAGTTGAAGGCGCTGATTGATGGTTTCAATTTTCCTGGCATTGCCTTTTTCTGCTGACAAAGGAGGTTGTTTATTGGAAAGTTAGAAGTGGTTTATTTAGCGATCCTGTCCCTGGCAAGAGAAGGGACTCAGCATGTAGAAGTGAAGGGGGGGGGGAAATAAAAAAGAAAAGGAAGAGTTTGTCAGAAGTATTGCAATTCTTGCTAGATTGTATAGTATATTATTGGTTAACTTTTGCAACCGTGGAGTGAGATTCTTAGCAAAGATGCATCTCTAGCCTAAATTTGGTTGATATAGCTGAAGAGCTGAAAGAGCTTGAATGTTGTTAAGACAGGTAACATTCTGATCCTAAAATGATGTGTAGAGAAAGAAGTGAACTCCAAATTTTGGAATTAATTGAACTTCCTGTCTATTCTGGTTATTAAGAGAACATATATCTTTGACATAAATTTACATGTAAACTTGGTGTCCTTTTTCTGAGTTTTTAACATTTTGCTTTATACTAGTGTCATAACTAGGTTCTTTGGCTGAATTTTTTTGCAGCTCTCAAGATTGCACAATCAAAGTATGGGAAACTTCACAGGGGAAGCTGATCCGTGAATTGAAGGTAGATGCTTTTCTTTCTTGTTATTCATGAAGATCTCATGTTCAGTACTTGTATTCACTTAACTTGTATCCTATACTAGGCTCATTGGTTCAGTTTCCGATTAGGTCTTTTTCCCTTTTTATCTTGGGTATAAATAAGGTTTTATACATAAAAAGTAACGTGTGGATTGGTTCTTTCAGTTCTGTGCAACTGTAACTACTAAAACAACACTACTAGGTTTATAAATTGCATTCACCTTTAGTATTGGTTTTGATTTCAGGGTCATGGGCATTGGGTGAACTCTCTTGCATTGAGCACTGAGTATGTTCTTCGTACTGGGGCATTCGATAATACTGGAAAACAGTATTTATCTCCGTAGGAAATGAAAGAGGTAATCATATTTCTTGCTTATAGAAGTTAAGACAAATCTGATACTCTCCTTGGAGCATTATACTATGAATTTTCTTTGAGTAGCAGAAGGTACACAAATAAAAGCATTAGAATAAGAATGGCTATATGGGAAGCACAACTCTCCCATGTACTCCCTGACACCCCCCCCCCCTAAAAAAAAAAAAAGAAACATTTTCCATTGAGAAATTTAGTGCTTTTGTACCTATACTTGCCTCCATTCAAATGAGATATTGATCCTCGAACCTGAGATCATAATTCTTGATGGATAAGTTTGAAGCCGAATATTCATGGTATCTACCTTTTCTTGTTGATTTTTTGTTGGAGTTTTTTTTAACTAAACGTAATTTTTTGCTGTTGATCGTATTATGTGGTTGCTAGCATGGGTATCAAGTATCATTACGTATTGAATTATGGGTCTTGCTCAAGTGACTGTTTGATTTTCTGGTCAAACAAAGGTTGCAAACTGATTTGATGCTGTTTCTCTTTCTTCCTTTCTCTCTCTCTCTGGCTAACTATTTTTTTATTTATTTCTCGGTTGGTTATGTTTAACCTGTAGTGTTAGTATCAAAACTTTCAAATGTTGCATCATTGCAGCATATCAGTCTTGCTTATTAGGGAAATGCCAAGGAGTTTGAATGCATCTTTGTCAAGTCAAGTAACTAGAGATTGGGTTAATTTACTTGCCTCTAGCATACTCCTTGTGTTTTTATATCTTTTGTGAAAACTTTCTTAAAGACTCCCCTCTTCTAACCCAAAAGGAAGGAAAGCAAAACTACCATTGCATTATGGTCTACCTGGCGCCACCAACTCCATCCTGCTTCTTTTCTTCTTCTTTTTAACACCAATGAATGTCCTCCGCTTCCATGTTTTATAGGTAGCTCAACAACGGTATGACAAACATAAAGGATTTGGATTTTTGGGGAAGGAGATTGGCGATCATTCTATCCTTTGAAAGGATTGACAGGTACACTACAGTAGCATGCCAACAGAAAGGATGCCTCCTTCCATGATAGGTTTGATGTGAAGCGAGTGCGGGACTGAAATTGTCGATTTACCACTAAGCACTAATGTCAGAAAGTTCAGATGATAGGCTTCAATTTGTGAAGAATGGAAATTACTGGTAACTTATGGTCCAATGTCTGAGACTCTTACCAAAAAAGAAAAAAAATGTCCCTCTGTTTTGTAGAATTTTGAATGTTTAAAATGATATATTATTTTTTTATTCTTTCAATGATGTTGGAGATATGCTCCAATATAATTTAAAACATTGTTGACTTATTCTTGTCGATACCATTTAATTGGGATAAGGTTGAGTTGTTGTAAACTACATGGAGATTCCAAACAAGGACGAACACAAGAATCCAAGTAAAATGTGACTGATTATGGCTGATTATAATAAAATGTTGTTTGTCTACCTGATGCACTATTATAAATCACAAGGAGATTTATTAAAATTGACTATAATCTATTTGACTATCAATATAGATCGACTGAGACAAAGCATTTTACATGCATTAAGTCCACCATCAAGACAATGCATCACCCAATCTATTTCCATTTCTATTAAAGGAGGAATGAACAAATGAATTTATGACGGCTCCACAAAGCACAAAAGTAACGATCTGAATACACAAAGCATTGAAAACAAAACTATGTAAAAAACACAACTCTTAGAGCACATACACAATGCACATGCAACACTAATCTTAGAGCCCGATATTGTTATTTGTTATCACTACCTCTTCTGCACCCTGTGTCAAGATTAGGTATAACAACTGATTCATCTATGTTATCCTTATGGGATCGATGTGATACAGATGCTGCACTCATCTAATAGTCATATTTGAACTTGAATAAAATGAGTTAATTGGAATGACATTTCTATAATTTTGTTGGGAGATTCGTTTCTTACGCACTTCCCAATTCCCATACTTCTTTGGAGATGAAATTTTCTGTCGTTCATATTGAATTTTTTCTTTTGTCGTGAACCAAATCCTGTCTTCGCCTTTGTGCTTTTGAGACGAAAATTTTCCTTCACCCATGAGTTATGATCTTTGATGGGACTCTTGCAATAATGATGCAGTGTGATCTATCATTAGCTCCCCAATGTCAAAGATCGAAATACGAGTCTCATGACTCTCATCCAATCAAATGAACCTCTTTCTATCCTAGATTTAAAATAAAAATAAAAACCGGTCAAAAAGAATATATCCCATTTTTGAGTTTTGTCCCACATGGTCGTACAAGTGAGCATTTAACATCTGTCACATTTTTTGCCATTACACGGTTAGAGGGGTATATTAGGAAGAAAAATGGACAGGTGTTAGATGCTACGAATAGGTGATCGTATGAGCAGTGAATCCAACTTCATCTGTTCACGACCCCTGAGCCCAAACATAAAAGGGAGGGGGGGAAATGAGGCTCTATCTTTGTCAAATACAAAAGACCCACCCCCTGTACGGCCCCACCCTTGTGAAATACAAAAGACCCATCCTTTGTGATGCCCTTGTGCATGTCCTCATTGGCTATATGTTAGTGCAAGGGCCACACGATTAGATAATGTTGTTTTTTTTTTCCCTTGGAAAGACGAGTATGAGGACTATTTTCTATGATAAAAAAACATGACCATTTTCTTGGAAAGACGTGTATGACTGAAAATCGGACCACATCGGACTGGATGATTGACACCCTTATGCTAGTGAGAGTGTCATCTCACATCCTCTATTTTTTTTGCAACATGAGTTCTTGTATAACTATGTCATTAATGTGTGTGACATCTTGGCCACAATCCACTCCATGGCTAGTCGATATTTGTAATTCGGACTCCGTGAGCTTTACAGTTGACAAAGCAATAAAATTCTACTTACCCAAAAAAAAAAAAGTCCCTGTATGCAAAAGCTAATCCTTCGTATCTCTAGATTCTTTCAGCATTTAATGTTCATTACATCTCATCACTCGCCAAAGAGATCCGCTCGGGACTCTCCCCATGTATATATGGGATTTTACCCAAAAAATAAAATAAAAATTAGGTCCCTAGTGGCCATATTTTTCTTTTACCGAAAAAAAAAAAAAAATTGGAGTGAGATCCCATCCCACACCGCAACGATCCATTGCCCTATTTTGTACCTCTTGAGTTGGTTATGGTTCTAGTTGTAGTGGCTTGCACTCTGTACTAGCGGGTCTGTCAGCAACGCTCATCGTCTCGTCTCTCCGGTTGGTTTCAATTTCTAAGCAGCAAAGCTCGAGACTACTCGGATTGGCACGGTTAGAATACCCTAAAAACCTCCCCGGTGTGTACTCTCTTCTATCTCATCTTCTCCAACAGTTCCTTATGATGCTCTTTGTATCTGTGCTTTAAACTGTTCTGTATATTCTATTTGCATTCTTTCATTCTTGCTTGTTATTATTGAGAAGCTTCTCTTTCCTTTGTATATCAGCATGAGTTTGAGCTGGGGTCGTTACAGAAAGCGTTGAACCGTGTCCTCCAAAACCCATGTTTGAAATCCATTCATCACTCATCGTCTTTAGTGAATAGCTCACCCAGTTCTTTTTTGGTATGATATATGGATCATCGTACCGAAACCCATGTTTGAAATCCATTCATCACTCATCTTCTTTAGTGAATAGCTCACCGAGTTCTTTTTTAGTTTGAGATATGGATTATGATCACTACTGCCACTGCAATTTGGTTCTGCGACACCAATCATGTCCTACGTTTCCATTATGTTTAGGGTTTATATCTCCCGGGTAAAAAACGAAAAAGTGCATAATCATATTTTTATCACTGGACAAAATCCACCTCAGTTTTTTATTTGTACTGTTGTTATTGATCCATCTACCTTGATTAGAGCACTTCTCAATTTTCAAACTAATGTCAGGCTGTCTTTGGAAGGAGAATATCAGGACTGATCAGATTTCTATTGGTGCTTTTCACAGGAGAATATGCATGCCTTTGCTTCACTTTTTTTTTCCTTTTGGGAATTAGAATTATTTCCTATGTTTACCTTTAAAAATATTATTTGATATGCAATTATGCATGTTATTTCAAGCAGCTAGTGAAAACAATTGTAATGAGAATGATCCCTTGTGCTACAATGGGTTTTTTTTTTCTCCCAGCTTTTATACTGCTAAGATTAAGGCTTCTCTTAGAGATGATTGGATTTGGAGTATTATTGTGACTTGGATTTGTCTTTTTGTAGGTGATTATTGGTTTTTAAGGGATTACTTTTCAAAAAGATGGTTGAGCTTCTTTTCGAAGATATTTTTACTGTGACTCGGTTGGATCCAGATGGTAAAAAGTTTGACAAAGGTACCAGCCTTCCTTTATTGAATTTTGGTATTGGTTTACTTTTTTTTCTAATCCAACCAATCCCATTGGGTTATGGGTCCCAAATGATATCTACAGGGCACTAGGTATTAATTAAGAATTCGTCTAATACTTGTAAATATCAATTAGGGCATCATATGGTGCATCAATAGGGGAATGAAAAGAGGTATTAAGTAGAAGATAGAAGTACAAGGGAGAAAGTTAATGAATTGAGATTAATGGTCACAACTTATAAATAAAAAAATATTTAACCAAATGGATTTGGATTTCAAGGTATATAAGCATGAATACAAGAGCAGGTTGGGAGAAATCAAATGTGTTTGAATATAGCAAGGGAGATTTAAATGGTACAGTTTTCCAGAGAAGAAACTAAATTATTGATACTAGATCCAGTTGCCTGCTTGGAAACCATAAAGTCATTAGTTGATGGGACTTGATAAAGATTGATAAATTTGACTAATAAAGAACCATAATAGATTGTATAAGTAGTGGAAGAAACCAGATGGAATTGTGAAAACTCATGACTGGGAACCAAGGTAATAGCAATAAGATAGCAGTAGACAACCTAGTCAACAGCTAATAGTTACATGTAATTAGCAGCATCTTAGAAGAATAGGTGTGCCACTGTAATCCCAATCCAGAACATCATCTGACCAAAATCTGTCTTTACAAACCCCTTTTATGTATCTTAAATCATACTCCTACTGGGACATCAATGCAAATCATTTACTTCTGCCAAAGATAATTAAGTATTTTGAATTTCTTAACTGTAATAGGATTGAAACAAAGTAAAAACACAACTCTTTTAACTAATCCTAATTCCTAATTCAAAAAATAAACTAATAAGATGTGGAGCAATTCCTCATTCTTAAAACCACTAGGTCTTCATCCTAGAGACCATTTGTTTCTCAATGTAAACTACTTCTGACCACACATGATCAGACAATTAGGTAAAAAGGGGAGGGGAGATTACTGTTCAACCCGTAAATAACCCACTAACTCATAATAATGATTCTGGACAACAGAATTTACAAAGCTAACTCCCTTGAACTAAACAGCATTTCTGGGCAGTCATGTTTCTTATGTGCGGTATGATAGCCCATGGTACCTGTGAATTAGCTGCAAATGTGGCCATGAGTGGACTCGAATAAATGAAAGGAATTCATGTATAGTTGTCACGACGTTGAGGCAACCCAAGGCTGATGGGAATTTACTCTAACAGCACCACAGAGATCAGAATCCCGTTAACAGATCGGAGGGCTCACGAACCAGCAAGTAAACACCACTAGTAACTCCTAACCAAGGACTCCGATTAACTCCTAAATATTTTCACATGTAGGCAACTAGTAGTACTTCAATGTCCCAAAACAATTTAACAATCCAGTGGTTGGATCTCAGTTATCAGCAAAGGACTGAAAATAAAAACTTGTTCCAGATTTAGAAACACTGCTATAAATCATCATCAGGCCATCAAAACAATATGAAAATCTAGCCTCTAGCTACTTAAACAAAATTAGGAACTAAATAAAGGAGCACCAACTAATCAGGAAGTACAAAATAGAAAGTAGGAAGATTGTCCCCCAAGCAAGTTAATATTCTAGAGTCTAAAATATCTCCACACAAGCAGTATCTTGGCCTCCTAATATGTCTCCATGCGAGGTGGCTATGGAGCCCACTAAAGCTATCAAGTATCTCTTCAAACTCTTCTCCATGCAGGGATTATTTTAAAGACCAAATAATGGGCTAAAGGCTGGCCCATTAAGTGGACCAAAGGCTGGTGGGTTGGGCTGGTTCTTCTCCATCAATCTACATCAAAGGCGTTGGAGGGGCCTTGGATGCGAGGTGGCACCAACAATGCGTCCAAGGCGCCCGCCAAGTCGACCAAGGCGTCTGGACGTCTAGGCCCAAATTGATGGGAATAAATTTGATGATTTGAGTTGGGTTTGTGGGCTCCAGGTGCATATGAGCTCCTAACTCTCTTGTAAGGCGGCATATAGTGGGCTTTTAGAGGACTCCCCTGCGTTGGAAAGCTTATGATAAAAAGTGGCTTTTGAGTCCTCAAGCATGCTATGATTCTCACTTACTCTATTTTGCCGGTGCTTGGATGATCTGTAGTTGTCATATGAGGTCCAGGGTTGAACCATTCCCTATTGTGGTCTGATTTTTTATGTTTCAGAGACTGTGCCCAGGCGTATTATAATTCTTAATGCTAAATCTTTAGTATATATCTGTCAAGGCAGAAGCTGCGAGTGGGATCTAATTCCCAGTGGGGATCTTTATTTCTTTTTATTTTATTTTTTATTTCACATTTCTTATTGAATAAATACAGGAATTTCAGTGAGGAATGATATGGGTAGCCGCTGTCTGCCCTTTGAAAAAGAAAAGAGAGGACTGAGTGGGATTTTGGCTTGCTATTTTCTGTAGTTTCTCGCATTGAAGCACGGAGTGAGCAGTTCAATATGTACATGCAGTTCGTTATGTACATGCATGCTGTATTTTTGTTCCGGAATTTTATAGCAATTGTATTAAACACATCTGTATCATTGCCATACATGTTCTATTACGTCAGATATTTTAAAAGTATTACTGCCGTTGAACTATCTGTTTCTGAACTTACTAACTATGCTAATGACTGCTATTTTTGCTCAAGTTCAACCTTCTTTACATTCAAGAAACCAGTTTTGCACTAATGCACCACTGAATGATATTTGTTTGATAATGTTATAAATTGATCATCTCTTTCATGTACTCTCCTGGTTGTCAATCTTGTTAATTAATCATTGGGTTGGCTTGGGGATTCATTATATTTTGTTTGCCTTCTCTTCTTCCTCAGGTGATCACTGATCAGATTTGGGAAGGTGAGGACTGGTGCAAGTTCTTGTCAAAGAGCGAATCAAATTGATGGAGCCCTAATTGTTTCATTCATTATTTACAAAAGAAACGATGCCACTCCTAAAGCCACCGCTCCCAAGGCTCCTCCTCAACAATGTCTCCTGCATGCGAAACGCCCAGATGGTCCTTAAAAACATAAACGTCTCCGTCCACGATGGCACGGCCTTAGTTCTAACAGGCGCAAATGGCGCTGGCAAATCCACATTCCTTCGCATGCTTGCAGGTTTCTCAAAACCTTCAGCAGGTGAGATCCTCTGGAACGGCCATGACATCACTGACTCAGGTGTGTTCCAACAGTACAAGCTCCAGCTCAATTGGGTTTCCCTCAAGGATGCCATCAAAGAAAGGCTCACTGTCCTTGAAAATGTCCAGTGGTTTGAAGTCCTCGAAGGGAAGTCTGGCAAGGCCTTGCCTTCTCTTGAGTTCATGGGTCTTGGGAGGCTTGCTAATGAGAAATCAAGGATGCTTTCAATGGGGCAGCGTAAGCGGCTTCAGCTTGCGAGGTTGCTTGCAATTGATCGACCCATTTGGTTGCTGGATGAGCCCTCAGTCGCTTTGGATGTTGAAGGGGTGAAGCTTCTTGAATACATTATAGCTGAGCATCGAAAGAAGGGAGGTATTGTGTTTGTGGCTACTCATTTGCCGATCGAGATTGAGGATGCGATGATTTTGAGGTTGCCGCAGAGATTCCCACGACGGAAAACCATGGTTGATCTGCTCGATTGAGGGGAGATATCTGTTCGACACTTCGACATTGATGCTAGGTTAGGAAGTCGAGAAAATAAACCCTGAAAAATAGTAGTAGAAGAAGAAGAATAGGATCGGGCTCAACCTTAGCCCGACCGCTCTAACTCAGAGCCTGAGATATTTCAGCCTATGTTCTATTTGGGCTCAAGGTAGGCTAGAGTGAGCTTGGGCTGATAGGGCCAAATTTGCACCCTTACTATAGATTTAGTAAGGCTTTCTTGGCTCTTCACATTTTTCTGGTGTTTGGTAGTCTTGGTACCCGACTAAAGATAGACTTTTAAAATTTTGAACTTTGCATTGGTTTTCATGCAATTTTCTTAGGACACAACATAAGAAGTCTCACTCAAAACAGAAGGTTCCATGTTAAAGGGTTGTACACGAGCTATATACTCCATAGCATGGTTTCTAAAACTCAGATTGGATTAGTCGATATCAGTTGAATTGGAACGGTATTGATTTTGACCATCCCTGATCTTGACCTTTTCAATTCCGATACGTATTTATGGTCCAAAGGGTAGATCTGTCCGGTATGGTTCAATCTGGATTGATATCATAATGGATGTTGGTCGGGATGGATCCCATGACTGTTCTCAAGTTTAAGAAACTTGATCCATAGTCCATAGACTTAAAAAAGCTCCATCATCTCTACTCCCAATGTATGCCTATGTCTCACAAGTCCTTTTTTTTTTTGTAGGAAAACTAATTATATATTGAAGCGTGCCCTGTCCTGTGCAAGGTATCTGAATTACAAATATCAAACAACCAAAAAAGAGCGGAAAGTGACCAAGATGTCTCAGACACATATGACAAGGCTTTCCTAGCCAAAAGAGTAGGTCACGTTGTTAATTTCTTTAGATATATGTTGGAAAGAATACGTTCTAAAGAAAGTGGTCAAATGTTTAATATCATGGATAATGTTGAGTCCCTAAAGAAGGGGAGGGGGGAGGGGGGAGGGGGGAGGGGAGGCACTAGTTGAGAGAATAGCTATCAATTCCTTGTAGTCATAATCAATCTGCAGGTCTTCAATACCCTTCAAGATGTTGTAGAGGAGGGTAGCTCAGAGGGCTTGAGCTTCCCCTTGAAGAATTGAAGAGAAGGAAGTTCGTATTGAGACAACAACTATGGGACACCATTACCGTCTCCGATCGCACCTTCACCCCCTTTGTCTCCTTAAATAGATGCATCAATGTTTAATTTGAACCCTTGAGATTTCGGTGGCATCCAACAACTACATTGAGAAAAGTTACAACTATGTAACTGTAGCTGATCAAAGGGCAATAGATCGCGCTACCTAGCTGGTGTAGGTACATGCCAGCATGCAGGACAATGCAGTCTTTTGCTCCCACAATGTTTAGGCGTAGACACACACTAGCGGGAGTGTATGCGAAAGCGTCAACATGGTGAGAGTTCTACCTTACATAAGGGGTGGGTAGTCATTTCATCCCTTTTGTGTTTAGGCACAAGGGCCAAGTTGCCTTTTCGCACTTATTTTTTCCTAAATTAATATTAATTCAGCCTTCCAAGACCAGAAGAGTTTGAGTTTGATTTGTTAGTGTTTAAAACGTTGTATCGTTTGTTTCCCCTTTTAAAAGCCCTGCCATTTACGGAATGGTCCACAGAAAGTCTATAAAAACTCAGGAACTACAACATTTGAAGTTCTAAACGCGATTAAAAAAAAAAAAAAAAAAAAAAAAAAACCACTATTAGTTTCACTTCAACTGGTTCACCGCTCTCGCTTCCTCTCTTCTCTCCCAACTGCTAGCGGAATACACAGGTGACCGGAGTCCAACTCAAAATGGTTTCCTTTTTGTCTCACTCAGCGGAGTTGAAGTGATCCCACGCCCAACACACTCCACACTCTCCGTAAGTACTCCGATGTAGTGAGTTTAGATACTCAGATTCGAAGGCCCCAATGGTTGCAGAGTTGAAAGATTTCTAAGTATCATCTTTTCCTTTCTACTTCGATCCTCTAAACTTGTTTAGTTCTTCTCTCGTCCTCTGCAAGTCAAATACAATTTTGAAGCTTGCCCTTCAAGCCACCGAACCAATGCCATAACCATGCCACCCTCTCTAAATAGAGGATTAGAGTAAGGGTGTTAATCAATTCGGTTTCGGTTTAAACGGTTCGATTTACATATATTTTGGCTGAAACCAAAATTGTACCATTTACTAAAAGGTTGCACTTTTTAAAACCGCAACCATTTAGTAAATGGTTTCGGTTTCACGATTTTAAATGGTTTTGGTTTTGGGTTATGTCATACGGTTTCTAAACAATTAGCAATCGGTTTGCTAGTTTATTCGCATGTTTACTAAAATTTGCGTTTGATGATAAACGATTCAATCTTGTGAATGTGAAATGCAAGCCATTATGTTTTGTTAAAACAACCAAACAACTAAGCAAAATAAAATATTTTGATAGAAAATAGTATTATAGCCGGGATTTTCTTCTTATCCCCCCTCCAAAATAACGTGTTATAATGTTGGAAAATATATATATATTTAATATGCCATGGTATGAGCAAAAATTACATTTTTATCAGTATACATTTTATTTAGTGCGTTGGATTAATTTAATCGGCATTCCAAACAATAAACAAGCTACCTCTATAATTACTTACAGGCTTGCAACATTCCATTTTTTAATCAAATGAGATACTAATGATATTTTATAACCCACCTTATTTAATCTTTAAACGAGATAATCGGATCGGTTTTGACGGTTTAAATGGTTTGATTTTCACGGTTTCAATTCGGGTTGAAACCAACGGGTTAAACGGCTTGGTTTGGTTTCAACCCATTTAGCTACTCGACCTAAAACTTGAAACCATAACATAACCATTTACTAAAAGGTTTTGCAGTTTCACTGTGAACGGCTCAATTCGATTTTGGTAAATGGTTTCAATTTCAAATTCACATCCTTAGATCAGAGATGGGCAATTTTTCGTCCTGTTTAGTATTGTTTAATTGTTGTTTAGTGAGCCTAAGTTCTGAAGTGGCTTTTGAGTTTTGGGAGGTATTTGTGTTTGGGTCTCTTCCCCTTGTTTAGAGGTTTCAGTTCAGACAACATTTTGTAAATGATTTTGGCTTATATATTTTAAGAATTTCTATTGGATCTTCATGGGTTTATTCCTTTTTGATCCCCTAAGCGAGTTTACTTCTATCTTTTTATCTGTTGTGAACTTCAACTTTTGCTCGGGTTCAAGAACCTTTCGGGGATTCTGGTCTTTTCAGTCGTAAGAAAAGCAAAAAATTAAATAAAATAAATTATCAAGAATTCTCATATGTACTCTTCATGTAATTACATAATTATTTAACAATTTATGCATATAGGATATGTTTGGTAGCTAAGGAAAGAAAAGTTAAAAAAATCTAGAAAAAATTAGAAAAGAGAAGAGAAAAGAGAAATGATATGGTGAGAAAATAAAAAAAAGTATGTATGCTTGGTTACCATTATGGCCATGTTTTGTAGTCATCAGAAGAAAAGAAAAGAAAAGAATAAAAATCTAGAAAAGAAAGAAAAATAAAAAGTAAAAAGAAATGAAATGGTGAATATATATATATTTGGTTAGCATCAGAAGAGAAGAAAAGAAAATAAGATTTTTTTTATATTTTCTCATGTTTTCTTGTGATTTTGGCAAGTTATTTTCTCTAGGAGTAAAATAAAAATTTATAATTCCTAATGTGAACTTTGAAATTAAAAAATTGAATCTTCTCTTGATTTAGAACTTGCTATATGGATGAGCATTATGTGGCGAAACAATGATCCAATGATTTTTGACATCTCGTTCTCTGAGCCTTTGTCAACTTCTTATTTTTTATGTTTTTCTCAAAGGTGTTGTTCATCATTTAAATTTAAATGTTTAAAATATGTACCAATTGTTTTCAGATTTTTTTTTTTTTTACCGTTTTTATTATATTTGAACGTATTTTTGATCATTTCATTCACGTTTTGATCTGTTTTGAACACATCCGTACCGAACACCGTCAAAGACCGAATCACCGACTTTCCTAAAGTGGTACAGAGAAGCAGTGCTGTTCCATCCGATCCTGTGACTCATATAAACCCTAAACTAAACCTTCCTGGATCCGGACTCACTTTGCAGTATTACTAGAACTCGAACTCGAACTCGAACTCGAACTCTCTTTTAACTTTCCCGCGGTAGGTTGATGTTGCAGGAAGGGAAATTCTCTCCAGAATCCATCAATAAGAGTCAAAAGTGGTGAAGAAGAGAACCAAAGAAGGGGATTACTCTTCTGGGATTCCTGTTCTCTGCTTCTGAATAACTCTAGAGCTCGTAAATGCAGACAACAATGGAAGGCGGAGGCCAAGAAGAGATTACTAACAACGTGATGTGCCTCTTAACTGATCCTGAAGGCACACCTCTCGGAGCTCCCATGTATCTCCCGCAGAACGCTGGGCCACTTCAACTCCAGCAGATCGTCAATAAGCTCCTCAATAACGTAATCTCCATGGCTTGATACTTCCCTGTCTTTGTGGACTCTGTTTTTCTGCTTTAATCTTTGGTTCTTCATTTACAATGACCTCAGTTGTTGTGAACGACCTCAAGTTCCTTCATGTGTGTGAATTTAGAGCTGCAAGCCAATTGTTTTGCTTTTGTATAAAGACAATTACTTTTCCCTATTTGATTTTTCTCAATAATATTATGAGACCCGAAATAAAAATAGAAAAGAAGGCGCTTGTATGAAATTGTGCAAGTTGGATACGGAGAGGGAGTTGTGGTTGTACCTTTATTTTTTTCACTCCCCCCCTTTTGGTGGCTGTTTTACAGAATGTAAATTCTTTGAATTGCAGGTTCAAACCTTACTGTGTGTTTTCTGTTTGTCCAGGAGGAAAAATTGCCTTATGCTTTTTACATATCAGACCAGGAGCTTGTTGTGCAACTTGGATCTTATCTGGAGAAAAACAAAGGTTTGAAATTTTACGATGAATCTTATTTAGTTACTGCTAAAATTTGTCTTGGTGAAAATAATAAAAGCTGATCTCTATTTTCGATTTGTCCGCCCAGTTTCTGTGGAGAAGGTATTACGCATAGTTTACCAGCCTCAAGCAGTTTTCCGAATTCGTCCTGTTAATCGGTGTTCTGCAACTATTGCTGGTACGAGTCTTATTTTCTTGCTTGATTTCTCACTCGAATATGGTGGTGTTAATCCATTTGATTTCTATTCTTGAAGGTCTATCTAATTGTATTTTACACATGGGGAACAAGGTCCTTTCCTAGTTATGTGAAAACTATATGTCACTCCTGGTTGTAGTTTTTTTTTGGGTTGTGGGTAACACACCATTATAGCATGCAGGTTTAAGATTCTGTTTAATTACAGTACTGCCACTGCTTGCTTATAATTTGATTGTAACTTGTTTAGGTGGGCCTATAGTGATCCCAAACATGGTTTTGAACCCGTGATCGCACCAATATAGTACAAGAATAGTAAGTCTTAGCTACCAAGCAGCTTACAATATGATTTCACCCGATGAGAAGGCCACAAGAACATGACGGAACCTATGGCGGTTATACCCAAGTAGCTTGTATCCTGCGCTGTAGAATAATGCCGGTACCCCACACCCCTTAAGCGTAATGAAACTCTTAATGAACGAAGTTCAGTTTACGGATTGTAACATAGGCATCCAAGCATGCTAAATCGGTTGACCTTATCATTTTAACAGATACAAGGGGTTAAGTCCTACTCCAGAATTAGGGCGGCCATTAGGCTGCCAAAGCCCCAGTATTAGATGTTAGCGTCTTGGCTAGGTCCATAATATTCCTATAAACCTTCGCAACCTTATCATCTCCTATGACAATATCACCGCCTAGAAGAGTAATTACGAAAAATCTGACCGGGGTATACCTGTTCGTCACTATACCATGTTTTCCATCTGGTGGATGGTTGATTTGGTTTGGTAGTCAGATCTCTCTGCTCCCCTTTTCCAATTTGAGTTAATGAAAGAGCAACTCCCTAGAAGATCTAGTTGCTAATGAACCCAATTAAATCTATTACAAAAATAGACACTAACTACTTAATCCTGTATAGGACCTAAATCCCTAATACTGGGCTTATAGAATTGGCCTGTTACGATAGAAAACTCAAAATACTGAGCCCATGGCCCATATAACCAATTGGGTACTCAAACTGAGCCTAACTTAAGCCAAACTTGACGCATAGGTTCACCTGGGCCCAATAAATTATACCAAATCCAAAACAAGAAGCCTATCTTCTCTTTTTCCTGAATTAATTCTGCATAATCTTTTTTTTAAATTCCTTTTGACCTCTAGAAATTAACCTGCTTTAATAGTGTTGTCCAGTGGGTTTACTCTTTGATAAGGAGTGGTTCTCTTGAATCACCTACATTAGAGATCATCTTTATTCTTTTTACTGGTCATATACGTTAACCTTTTATTCCAAACCATTGCTTACTTCTGCCTCTCTTATTATTGCATGTGTTATCAGGTGTTAGTATTCGGTTCTCCGCTTTAATGTAGGACTAGGTTTGACAGGTCAAACTAGACCCAAACAACAGGATCTTGTAAACCAAAGAACAACCAAGAACCCAATATACCAGCAATAATAAATCAGCAAAAACAATAATAAATCAGTAGTCCAGTCCATCGATCTCAGTCCAACAGTATTGATTAGGACAGAACAATAGTAATTAAATAAACATAACCAGGAGCTTCATATGACTCTTAGAGGTCCGAATCAACAAGAATAATGATCCACAGTCCTAAGACAACAATATATTAATAAATTTGAGACTGCAGGTTCTGGAGACTTGCAGTCGATCCCAATAGCTTTAGAAAAGTCTATAGCAGAATATTAGATAGCATATTATAAACTCAGATCACCAGTTAAAAGGTCCAATCCATTGGAGAGTAAGGGCAGCATTCGACCTCCACATCCGACACAGATCAGACAGCAGTTCTAGGCAAAAACTCCAATCGGCCAGAATAGGAGACTTTCCAGATTTCACAATCGGCTGGTCTGATTATGCTCAGATTAGTATTGAGCCTCCTTCTAGATGAGACTATCACTCGATCCAAAATTCAAGGCCATCAGATGGCTACAACTCTCAGAACAGAGAAGGGCGACAGGATGGAAATCTGAAATTCTAAACCCAGAATTTGGAAAAAAAACCAACAGATCTCTTACCTGAATCGAAGGGCCTTGTAGATAAACTTGAGAATAAGAAGAAGAAAACTTGAAGAAGAAAACGAACACTTGAAGAGACCTCTTGGACTTCACGCCGCAAAGAGTCAATTGGATCAAACACCAATTTCTTCAGCCTTGATCAAACACAAGACAACTCTTCATGAAGAAGACAATAGCAACAACCATTAGCTTTTTTATCAAAATCATTCTAGGCTTTTAGGAGCCTCCTCTTCTTTATTTATAATGTTAATGGGGGGAGGGAATTACAAAATAGAAGGTTCCTTAAAAAGGAAAACAAATATTCTCCTAATGCAATAGTTACTAAAAACTGAAATTAGAAACTAACTGAAATTAGAAACAAGTTGAAAAAGGAAACTAACTACTAATGACTTGATTCAATTAATAACTTGACTCCTAAGGAAACTAATATAAATCAAATCAAGCCCAACTAAAAAGGAAACTAATGAAAATGGAAATTAACTAGTAATCCCGTACTCAATCTTAGAGCCCCCATTTTAGACCCATGAAAGTGGTCTATTACACTCAAAACACATGGGATCAAAGGCCTAACATGTATGGAACCCAACCTTGGGCTTATTCATAATAAAACAAGCCTATTTAGTTAATTAATCTGCATCACCCTTGAGCTCCTTTCTCTGAGGACTTACATGTCCCTGTATCTCTGAAGTGTATGGATTTGTGTGCTGTCTTCATGTGCATCATATAGACCATACAAAGCTTTGTTTCTGTAAATATTAGAAGAAGAAAAAGAGGAGGAGAAAGAGAGAACCGATGGGTGTGTAACCTGTTGGGAGTTACAACTAATAAGTTATAACTCCCACTTCAGTAATACATATAATGACCTAAAGTCAACCAGGGACATAACTGGAATAAACAACGAGAAAATAAAAGGGAGAAACGAAACTGCCCCTACCCATCTACCGAGATCTATTGATCTCGACTTACAGTTCCAAAGCTGTCCAACTTGTTCTATCTTTGTCATAAGTCATAACTATAATTTGTGTTGTATTCTCCAAATCAAAAGGGGTAGACGTGTTATCACACATGCTTAGTCAAAAGTTTCCATGTACATGACTGAACACTTTTTTTGAGTCTGATGACTCTGATAGTCTGATCCTTTCTTCTCCAACACGAAGATTTCTTTCCAAGGGATGCATAAGGGTGAAGTTATGTTCTCTTATTTTCATATATTGTTCACGTTGGTGGTTACAATCATGTGGTTTTAGGGAGGTGAAACATTATTAGTGTCTTTGAGATGGAGGTAGCCTACCATCTCTCATGCCCCCTAATGTGCTATCTATGGTTTAATGCTATCTTCTCAGTCCTGGTTTGATATATTAAGTACAGCCTTAACTTCACTTGGCCTCTACCCAAGTAAAGTAGACCATTCAGTTTTTGTTGAACATAGTGAGCAAGGATCATCACATTGGTAGTTTATATGTTGATGATATTACAGATCTGTAGGTGCTTTTGAATTACTGCATTCCTTGTTTTACTGTATATTATCGCTGTAACATCTTCCGTCAGAGTATATTGTTAGCTTTTTACATGTCAAATAATAAATAGGTGTTATCCATGGATGGTTGATTTTTATCAATGGTTTTGTCCAATTAACCATTTGGATGTATATTGTTACTTCCTTCTAAAAAAACTTCTTGTGATTTGAACTCTTGATATTGCAGGTCATACAGAAGCTGTACTATCTGTTGCCTTTAGTCCTGATGGGCGACAATTGGCCAGTGGTTCTGGTGACACTACTGTCCGCTTATGGGACCTTAATACTCAGACTCCATTATACACATGCACAGGTTAAATATGGAGATTCACTCCTCTACCCCCATCTGTAATATTTTATAAGCACTGATTCACATGTTTTCAATTCATCTCACGATGTGTGTGTTCAATTTGATTAGATTTGTTGTTCTGTGCTTTCATTTTCATCGATTTGTACTTATATCTTACTTATTCAGTTCCATTATGTCAATTTTTCCAATGATGTGGGTAGAGACTACTTCCTCGCTTAGGTTCAGAAGGGGAAGTATCTTGCTTCTTATTCCTTTTCGGTTTTTTATAATGCCAACAATATTGAGAGTTTCAGGTTTGTGGCCCTATTTAGTTTTCCCTGTGGACATATACTGTTATTTCCTTCTAACTTAATAAATTAGCAGCAAACACATGTCCTGCAGAAAAAAAAGTGTGCAAAGCCTTTTATCGGTATTCCTTTTAGTAGTTCCTGGGGTTTTGCAATTTCTTGAAAGATCCACGTATCGGCATTTATTTCTTGTGTTTCACTTATAAATGAGCATCTAATATTGGGGTCTTACTCTTCTTCTCTTTGGTAGAGATTTTTCTTATAAGGGGGAAAGAAAGGGCATCTGAGATTTGTAATTTCTTTAGAGGAGATATTTTTTCAAATTTATTTAATAAATTGTAAATATTTAAAAATTTCAGGTTATTTAATAAATTGCAACTCTTTAATCATATTAAGGGGTGCGTTTGGTCTGACGGTAAGGTATGAATGTTGCATCCTGGTGGTCAAGCGGTCGAAACAGCCTCTCGACATTCTCGGGGTAAGGCTGCGTAGTTCTCCCCACCCCCCGGAACCTCGCACATGCAGGAGCCTTGTGCACTGGGTACGCTCAACTCTTGAATTATATTGCCTTTGCTTTCAAATTCTTCTTGGAAGATTAACTCTATGGGTATTGTAATAGGGGTATTAGGTAGATTTTTGTTGTTGGGGGCATTATTATGCTTGTACTCTGTTCTCATCTATTACAAATAAAGATGGATAGTGTCAATCTGACTCATCAGTTTTCTCAAATCACAACGTGGTATCAGAGCGGTGATCCATCTGGGATCTTTGCCCTAATGCCCTAGCGTCTCCCTTCTCTTGCCTCTCTCTTTCTCCTCTCTCTCTCTCTCTCTCTCTCAGCCCCTTTTGGACTGAGATCTTTCCACCCTCGGTGTTGCTCTCTTCCGCCGAGGGCTTTTTGCCATTAACTCCTCTATGAACTAGATTAGATCTGATATGTGATTTTAGTTTCCGATCTGGTGTTCGTTTGGTTGTTGTTTGCTGCGGTTGATGTAGCATGTGTTCGTGATATTTTCTAAGATTGGTTTGTGGATTCTTTGTGATCAGCAGTCATGGCAGAGTTAGATGATAATCATGATACTGTTGCACCAACTGTTTTGGACGGAGTAAGTTGTGGAACTCATGGTGAATTCCCTTTGTTCCCTATTAGTTCCATCAAATTTGATGAGAGCAATTATTTGATGTGGTCAAGATTATGCTTTCTGGCAATCGGTTCTTGTGGTTGTACTGGGTATCTCATAGGTGAAGCTAAAAATCCTATAGTTGCTGGTTCATCTCAGGAAAAATGGAGTTCCTACAACACTCTTGTTTTGTTTATTCCTGCAGAATTTGATGAACGTTAACTTGCACGGGGTTATTTTTTGATGAATACGGCTGCCGAGATCTAGAAGGGCGGTTAAGTATACTTATTCTCAGGTGGGGAATCATGCACATGTTTATGGATGGAGGAAGATGATTTATGAAACGAAGCAGAAGGAGATGATACTTTCTCAATATTGTTATGAGTTACGAGGCATGTGGCAGGAGCTGGATTTTTGTGAGGATTTTCGTTCTATTTGTTCTATTGATGCTACAACTTTTAAGAAGCAAAAGACAAACTTAAGGGTGTATAACTTCCTGGCTGGTCTGAACATTAAATTTTATCAGATTCGGACACATGTGCTTTATCATGACCCCTTCCCATCATTATAACAAGCCTATACTATGGTTCAATTTGAAGATAGTCGCCGTACTGCCATGCTACAACTTGTAACGCAGGAACGATCAGCCTTATATTTTCGTACTGGAACTCAGTCTCATGGTGATTATACATGTCTGGTGTCAGTCTACTGTAGAAAAGGACTTGTGATGTATGATTATTGTGGTAAGGAGCGTCATACTAGAGAATATTGTTGGAAACTCCATGGGCGGCCTAACAATTCTCGTGGACGTGGTCGATCAAATCAGTCCCATGCGCACCATATTGAGACTTCTGATGTTGCCGCGCCCATTGGTGCTTCTTTAACACTGGACGAATTATTGATTTACGTCGGCTAATGTCCAAGTTTGAGCCCTCATTGTCTTCTGCCACTGCTGCCTCTATGCTGGTTACATCTGAGTCCCATTCTACTAATTCCGGTATTTTTGTTGGTAGTCCTTGTGCCTCTGTTGTATCCATTCTTTGGATAATCGACTCAGGTGCAAGTGTAACTGATCAGTAGACGACTGGTTTCTTCCTGCCATTTTCTCCCCCAGTATTCTTAGTTTTCAGGTAAAGATAAGAGTTTTGGTAACTGTTGGTTCCCTCTCCTCTATTTAGGAAAGGGTACTATTTAGTGTTCTTCCTTGTTGTCCTTGTCATCAATGTTACATGTTCCCAATTTCTCTACCGATCTTTTATCAATTAGTACTATTACTAGGGATTTGAACTGTGAAGTCTTTCCTTTCCATTGTGTTTTTTAGGACTTGGTGACAGGGGTAACGATTGGCAGTGGTAAAGTGCGTGGTGTCTTTACTTGCTTGACCGTTATTCCTCTATTGTTTCTACTCATGTGCATCACATTGATTCTTCTTCTGCATTGTCCAAGTTATATTAGTGGCATCAATGTTTCGGACATCCTCCACTCACTTTAGCTAGAGTTTTTCCTTATTGATATAAACGATATAATCTAAACAATTTTTTATGTGATGCTTGTGTTTTTGTCAAGCAAACTAGAGGTGTTTATTCCAATTCAGATGATAGAAGTTCAATTCCTTTTTCGTTAATAAAATATGATGTCTAGGGAGTTCCTTTTTCGTTGATAAAATATGATGTTTGGGGCCTTGCACATTTTGTTTGTGTCTGGATATTGTTGGTTTGTTACATTTTTTGATTATAATACTTGGCTTACTTGGATCTATCTGCTGTGATAGAAGAATGAGGGTTTTCACTATTTTCTATTGTTTCATCGTTTGGTTTAGACTCTGTATGATGCTCGGATCTGCATATGGTGTTCATCGACCTAGAAAAGACCTATTATAGAGTCCCCTGAGAGATAATCTAGAATGAATTAGAGAAGAAAGGAGTGTCTAGAATGTACGTGGACATAATTAAAGGCATGTATGGGGGGTTTTTTTAGTGTGAGATCTGTGGGAGGTCACAGTAGTGAGTTCCCAATTACCATTGGGTTGCATCAAGGATCCACTCTAAGTTTCTATCTGTTTATGCTTATCATGGATGATTTAACCAAGAACATCAAAGGAGAAGTGGTTTTTGCTGATGATATCGTTTTAGTGGATGAGACAGTGGCAGGGTTAATGATAAGTTGGAGTTATGGAGATCTACCTTAGAACTAAGAGGTTTTAAGATAAGTAGAACAAAGATAGAGTATATGGGGTGTAACTTTAATGGGTGCAGGATTGATACTGAAGTGGTGAAACTTGAAGAGAGAGAGAGATTCCACAAAGCATTTTTTTTTTAAAAAAATATTTGGGGTTAATTATTAATAAGGATGGTGAGATAGATGATGATGTCTCTCACAGAATTAAAACTGGGTGGATGAAGTGGAGAAGTGCTTTTGGAGTGTTGTGCGATTGACAGATTCCTCTCAAGCTTAGAGGAGAATTCTACAGGGCTGTCATAAGACCGACTATGTTATATGGGGCAGAATGTTGGGCAGTCAAGAAGCGTAACATAGATAAGTTGAGTGTAGTAGAGATGCGGATGTTGAAATGGATGTGCAGCAAAACTAGGAGAGATAGAGTGAGGAAAGACAAGGTTAGAGCTGAGTTGGGAGTGGCCCCGATTTAGGACAACCTGCGAGAATAGCGCTTAAGGTGGTATGGACATGTCCAGAGGAGGCCTTGGGATTCTCCTGTACGGAGGAGTGATCAGATCCAGTGGGAGGGACAAAAAAGAGCTAGGGGGAGACCTAAAATGACCATTGATGAGTTGGTAACGAATGACATGCAAAAGCTAAGTCTTGATAGTAGTATGACATCAAACAGAGCTGTTTGGTGGGCAGAGATCCATGTTGCCGAATGCATTTAGATGGGATGGCCTGGCGGTGTTACATCGCCTCTTCTTTCTTGTCCCCGTTTTTGACAGATCCATGTGGGCAACCCCCATTCGGTTGGGAAAAAGGCTGAGTTATTGTAATGATAATTATTATGTGGATGGTGCTTTCTAATCTTACCTTGCTGATTACGACATTATTCATCAAACCAGTTTTTTTAATTCTCCGCCATAGAATGATGTGGCCGAATGAAAGAAAGAATCGGCATTTGCTGGAAGCTGACCGGTCTCTTGTGTTTGAGATGAATGTACCAACCCAATATTGGATTGAGGCAGTTCTTAGAGCAACATATCTCATCAACAGGATTCCGTGTTGGATTTAGAGTCTTGCTACCCTATTGAGATACTCATTGTGTCCTTTTTTGTGGTTCCCCCCAAAGTATTTGGTTGTGTTTGTTTTGCTTGCAACCATCAACTTCAAGGGAAGCTTGACCCACATGGTCTTTGATGTATTTTTATTGGATATTCAGTACCTAAAAAGACTACAAGGGATACCATCAACCCTCTCGTCATGTGTTGGTAACGATGGATGTGTTTCATGTGTTGATATCCATGCACTAACTTGAGGGGAGTATTGTAATATGGATATAAGAGTAGATTTGTCCTTAGGGTTATTGTTGTACTTGTACTCTTTTCTCATATTTTATAAATAAAGATGGTTAGTGTCAATTTGACACAAGTAAGTTTTCCCCAAATCACAACAATTGGCATCTCAATTCCCCAAATCAAGACAATGGGCATTTCAATCAAACAAGTATACAAAAGTTACGGAGGGGAGTCGCCCCTTTTCCAATATATATCTTTTCTCCATGTAATAGGCATCAGTGTCCTCGGTCAGTTTTCCCCAAATCACGACAATGAGTATCTCAATCAAACGACAATTATAAGAAAATTACGGAGGGGAGTCGCCCCTTTTCCCTATTTAATTGGCATCAGTCTCCTTTCGTTTCCTAATGGGTCTCACGTCAGCATTGGAGAAAAATTTAGAAGTTTACTCACCCCCCAAAGGAAGAAAGTATTGTAGACTAGGATAGAGGGTCTAACCAAGTCTCAACTTCAGGATCTTTTTATCAGAAGAACAACCATAACCAACCCAAACCTTAATATAGCAAATCAGATTACAATAAATAGCAGGACAAACCAGAACACTAATCGATTCCAAGCCAGTAGAATATTAGGACAGAAGTAGAACAATTCAAGCAAATAAAAAAATACTTCAGATCTGGAACAGTGATGTATTGACCTCAACAAGACAGTGCTACTGGTCAGCTCAGCATAACAGATCACAGGGATTAGCAAGGGTATCAAATATGTTCACCCCACCTTAGAAACATGAACCACATGTCAAAAGATCAACAGAAAATAGACCAGACCAGTCGACCACCATTATGGTCACTACAGTGCACTAGAAGACAGAATTAGGGAGATTTCTTTATCTCCCAATTGGCTGGTCAGAATCGGACCAGGTTTGGATAGAAGGTAGTACTAGGTGGGAGGGAGGTTCGATCCATTTTTCAGCCACAAAGGATGGCTGAAAGTGTTTCTGGCAGCAAGGGATCAAATATGAGAAATATGAGGATTTTCTGGACGGAATTGAGAGAAAATTGATTTAATTAAATACCTATAACAGTAGATCAGATCTGGAACACCTTGAGTATGGAAGAAAAGAGGGAGATAACTAGAAGAGAACCTCTTGTGCTTCACACCGCAGAGAGTTAATTGGATCAAACACCAATTCCATCAGCCTTGATCACACAAGACAAATCTCCATGTAGAAGACAATAGCAACAACCATTAATTTGTTTATTAAAATCATCTAGGCCTTTAGGAGCCTCCTCTTCTTTATTTATAATGTTAATGGGAGAGGGAATTACAAAATAGAAGGTTCCTCAAAAAGGAAACCAAATATTCTACTAATACAATATAGCTACTAAAAACTGAAATTAGAAACTAGTTGAAAAAGGAAACTAGCTACTAAAGACTTGACTCAATTAATAACTTGACTCCTAAGGAAACAAATATAACTCAAATCAAGCCCAACTAGAAAGGAAACTAATGAAAATGGAAACTAACTAGTAATCCCGTACTCAATCTTAGAGCCCCATTTTTAGACCCATAAAAGTGGCCTATTACACTCAAAACACATGGGATCAAAGGCCTAACATGTATGGAACCCAACCCTAGGCTTATTCCTAATAAAACAAGCCTATTTTGGTAATTAATCTGCATCAGAAAGTACTTAATTTCTTATTCACTTGCTAAGCCATTTCAGATGCTTCTTCAGCCACCTTCATTGTTGGGGTTGTCATGTCATTTCCACCCTATCGTCTCAGCTCTCTTAACAAGTCATAGCCCCTTCGTGGGTAGAAAGCACCTGAAAATTACATGTTGACGTCTCCGCTGATATTTTGTTACTGGTTTACATCTATTAGTAGCTGGAACCATATGATATGTGGAGAATAATACCTCTTGATGAAACACTGACCCACCTCTCAAGAGTTGTGGAGTTATCACCACAAAGAAAGATGTGAGGGACTCTTCCCTGGATGGTCTAGGGAATCACTAGCAAGGAGCCTCCTTGCAAATGCTTTCCAGCTCTAATGGTTTCATTCCCAGATAGGTAATCAAATAAGAGCTCCTCTACTTGTGTAAGGCTGGGACATAAATGATGAAAGGTCATTTTTATCAGGGGTTGAATCTTTTCAAGCTTAATTTTTTGAGGAGTGTGGTTGCGTGCAGTGTTTTAAATTCATGTTAACAATTTTCCTTTCAATACCCAGATCTTTTATTATTTTGGTTTATTCACTGTCCTGATTCTCTCTGCCTCCATAGACCCTCTAGTCTGGGGCAGGAAAGCTATTAATTTACTGGGCCGAAATTGCCCCACGCAGGCCCATTTTCTTTATGCTTTTAGACTTCTTTAACTTCATTCATTTTGTCACAATTGAATTATTTGAAAGGTTGGATTCTTTGTGCATCATATTCTTTACTGAGTTGACATTCTTGTATTGTTCTTGAAGTTAATAGTGGATTATTGTTAGGTTGCTGATGGAGTGAATAGCTAGGTGAAATACAACATTTTGGGAACTGTACCAACAATTTGACTTGCTTGAACATATGCAGGGCATAAAAATTGGGTTCTGTGTATTGCTTGGTCACCTGATTGTAAGCATCTTGTAAGTGGGAGCAAGGCTGGAGAACTTCAATGCTGGGATCCGCTGACCGGGAAGCCATCAGGCAATCAACTCATTGTAAAGTCTGCATATTTGATAAGTTTATCTTTAATGCTGTGTTCTTTGCTAGAATGGTAGTTTTCTTTAGAAAGCAACAATTATTCATGTGTTTTTGGACAGCTTTATTGATGTTGACAGATTGAATGTTAAAGGCTTGCTTGGCTTACCCTTATATCCTCTTTATGCCAGCATAAATTAGTATTAAGTTTTAACATATGGAAGCGAATGAAGACAGTGATAGGGAGGCTGTTGAGAAGAATTAGCTGTGGGAAGTGATCTTTTGGTGGCCTTTTTGCTGGGTATGACCCCAAATTGAGTTACAGGAAAAAAAAAAACCAAAATCTTAACCCTCTTGAGTGCACCTAACAATTGATTTAATAATCAACTAACAACACAAAATTCATGAAACACATAGGGTGGTGAGAACAGTTTCAGCAATGCTTTCCAATTTGGTTCTCGCAAGTCACAACAGGGAAGGTTTTAGGTACAAGACTCTAGGGCTTTGATTTCCTAGGGAAGGGCAACTGATGGTCAGGTTTTGAGGCTGAAAAGGGAAGGGATGAAAGCATGGTTTTAAATTTCAGTCGAAACTCGAGACAACTTGGTTTCGAAATGGTCTGAGATTAAACCAAGGGTCAAAACTGGTTCGACGCTGCTCCTTGGGATTTTGCCAAAAACTTGCAATTTTTGGCCAAATCCCTTGATTTCTTCCCACTTTTTTGCATTCTTCTACTCATTCAACTGCTCTACAACTTGGATTTGCGTGATTGGAGGTTGAAGGTAATGATTTCCCTCCAATAGGGCTAGTGTGCAACAACATTCCGCGTACAATACACTAGCAAACTTGGGTCCAAACCACAAGTTCCATTTGGGTGTTTTTATTTATTTATTTATTTTTGTGAAACTAATTCATGGAATAGGTGGAAAATGGTAAAATAGATAGGCAAGCATAAAAGAAGGGTCAAAAAACCATTTTCTGGGCCTTGAAACCTAGGCTCGATTAGCACAGAAAAATCCCAGGTTTCGGTTTGGGTCGAAACCTGGTCAAAACCCATATCCTGGAACCTTGGATGAAAGAGATCAACCTCAACCTATGGGAGGCAGTGGTTGTGTTAGAACAAAACAGGAAAGAAGAAAAAAAACAGGAAGAACAGCGAGAAGAACAGAAGAAAGAAGGAGAAGAAGTAACACGTAATGTAATGGGAATAAGAGAGAGAATCAGAGAAGAATAAGGAAGTCGGACTTGAGAAGAGAGTCAACTAGGTGGTTGCACAGAGAAGGGAATCAATCATGCGCGGCACACCACCAACTAATTATCATCATTCAATTCATCCCCTTCACAGATGGTAGTAAACTAACAAAACCAAACAATTCCTACACATATCTAAAGCATAGTTGGAAAGTATATTGGAATCAATCTCCTACTCTACCACTGTTACCTAAGCTCCCATATAAAATGCAAAGTACCAAAATAACCCCAAGCAAATAACAAATTCCCTACTAACCCCTATTGGACCAGAATCCTGGTTTGGGCTGGGTTTCTAGAGCAGGTCATGCCGGTCCAGCCATGATAATGCTACTGCATCATCCCATTCTAGTCTAAGTTTTAGAAAATCCCTTTATTCCAAATTTATTTATTGTTCAGTCCCTGATTCTATCTGCTTTACCCAAAAGGGTCCTGAACTGTCCAGAAAATTACTAAATCGCCGCTGCACCTTTTAATTGGATTTTTATCTCTCGTAGTGACCCATAGTGACCTAATTAGGGTTTTGGACCTAGGGTTACATTACTGAACCTAAAGGTTGAGTCCATCAGTTGCTCATTTGCACCGACACATAATCCTCTAAGAAAAATTATCTAACATAAAATAATCACTCTATGTGAAATTAGATAACTGTCATGTTCATTTTATAGGGTAACTGTTTAGACTTCAATCATTTATTATGATAACCACCAATGTATTATTTATATACTGCTTGAGTTTCCTTGACCATAGCTTGTTGGTTGGGAGTCTACCTGGTGACTTGGCTGAGTTGCCGAGTCACTCGGTCAACTTAGTTGACTAGGAGCAAGTCCTTCGAAGGCTCACGATTCAAAATACATGGATTTGATTTGGCTTTCTTAAAAAAATTCAAGTAATGAGATATGAATCCTGGCATCTCACCTAATAAATGGAGAACTTAACCACCACACCATGGCGCTTTCATTGTTATTTATTGAAGAAATTTATTATTTAGCTAAGCTAGATGGAAATTAGTATGGAGTATGGAGAATGGAGTTGATAGATGTTATGCGGAGGAGAAGGATTAATATTGCATGTATTTAAGAGATCAGATGGAAGGGTGAAAAAGCTATGGTGTTGGATGACTTCAGACTTTGGTATTTAGGAGATCAAAGTAACGAAGTGGAGTGGGCATAATAGTGGACAAAGATCTAAAGAATGATGTCGATTTTAAAAAATTTGGAGAAAGGATTATATCCTTCAAGCTTGTGTTGGAGAAAGAGGTTGTTGTAGAAACGCAACCCTAAAACGATGCAGAAGGTAATGGAAAAACAAAACAAACAATGCACACGGATTTTACAAAGTTCGACAAGGTTGCCTACGTCCCCGGTGAGATGAGATCCTGCTTCACTATCAATGGAGAATAGGGTTACAGCGCTCGTCTTCACACCTCTCAGTATTGCTTGCATTTCAAAGAAAGAAACCCTCGCTACAAATATATAGCGAAAAAAACCCTAATCCGGATTAAACTACAATTGCCACCATAATCCGGATTAAACTACAATTGCCCTCAAATAAAAAATTCGAGTGGGGGGTTGCACCCCCCTACACCCCCTGCAATGCAGGGGGGGCTCCTGCCCCCCTTGCAACACCCACGGCCCGCTAACCTGTCTAGGTGCTGCACCAGTACTCCCTGGGTTAAACTGCGACGGAATACAAGACATCATACACCAACAATCTCCACCTTGGCTTGAATTATGTCGAGCCTCCTGTAAAGATAACTTGTAGATGTCTTCATCATTGTACCTCATTAGAGGCATAAACCCGCACCTGTTTGGTGCGTCCCTCATCTTCAATAATGAGTAATATTAATAAAGTCCAAACAGGACTCGAACTTCTCTATAGTAACTGGCTTTGTAAACATATCTGCAGGATTGAGATCTGTATGAATTTTTCTCAAGTGAATACTGCCTTCTGACACAAGCTCCTTGATTTTGTGAAATCTCACATCAATATGCTTTGTCCTTGCATGAAACACCTGATTCTTTGCAAGGTGTATGGCATTCTGACTGTTACAGTGTAACACTGTACTTCCTTACTCCAGCCCCAACTCACGAACTAGTCCAGCCAACCAGACTCCTTCCTTGGCAGCCTCAACTGCTGCCATGTACTCTGCCTCTGTAGTGGACAATGCAATTGTAGACTGAAGCATCGCCCTCCATGATATAGGTCCACCAGCTAATGTAAACACATACCCTGTAGTAGACCTCCTCTTGTCTAAATCACTAGCATAGTCAGAATCAACATAACCTGCCAATTCTGTAGAACTTCCCTTGCCACTGAACATAACACCTATATCTTTAGTCTTGCTCAAATATCTGAAGATCCACTTAATTGCATTCCAATGCTCCTTTCCTGGATTACTCATGTATCTGCTAACAACACTGACTGCATGAGACAAATCCGGCCTGCTACAAACCATAGCATACATGAGACTCCCAACTGCGCTAGCGTAAGGGACTTGAGACATCTGCTCCACCTCCTCATGTGTTGTAGGGCATTCCCTTTCAAATAACTTGAAGTGGCTAGCTCACTGAGTGCTAACCGGCTTAGCCTTTTCCATATTGAAGCGCTCTAGCACCTTTTCAATATATCTCTTCTGAGTTACCCAAAGTTTTCCTGCATTTCTATCTCTAAGGATTTCCATGCCAAGGATCTTCTTAGCGGCACCAAGATCCTTCATCTCAAATTCAGCACTCAACAAAAACTTCAAAGAGATTATATCATGTTTGTTCTTTGCAGCAATGAGCATGTCATCAACATAAAGCATCAACAAAATAATGGAATTATCACTTGACACTTTATAATAAACACAACTATCATACTCACTTCTTGTGTAGCCAATCTTCATCATGTGGGAATCAAAGCGCTTGTACCACTGCCTAGGAGATTGCTTAAGACCATAAAGCGACCTCTTAAGCAGACAAACATGGTCTTCCTTTCCCTGCACCTTGAAACCTTCAGGCTGTTCCATGAAAATCTGTTCCTCCAAGTCACCATGAAGAAATGCAGTTTTCACATCAAGTTGTTCAAGCTCTAAATCATACATGGCCACCAAAGCAAGTAGTACCCTAATCGAAGTGTGTTTCACCACTGGAGAGAATATTTCATTGTAGTCTGTCCCCTCCTTCTGTGCATAGCCCTTTGCTACAAGTCTAGCCTTATACCTTTCACGCTCCTTCTCAGATGCTGCCTCTTTCTTACGAAAGACCCATTTACACCCAATTATTTTTCTTCCCTTTGGTTTTTCCACAATCTCCCAAGTCTTGTTCTTCTGTAGAGATTCCATTTCCTCCATCATAGCTGTCATCCATTTATCATGCTGTGCATCACTCAAAGCATCATGGTAGGAAGATGGATCACCAGTACCTACAGTGAGGGCATAGGCAACCATGTCCTCAAACCCGTATCTCATAGGTGCTTTGTGAGTACGCTTCCCTTTACCCTTTGCCACAATATAGGGAACTTCTACTGCTTCCTGTTGTCCGGGTAAGTCACTTGATGACTCATTCTCTCTTGTTGTTTCTAACTCACCTAACTCCACCTGCACAGTAGAATCTTCTTTATTTTCATCAACTGCTTGTGAATTGTAATTTGACTTCACTATATGAGACTCATCAAACACAACGTCTCTACTAACCACAACTTTCTGTGAACTTGGATCCCACAACTTGAATCCCTTTACGCCTTTCTTAAAACCAAGAAAGATACATTGCTTAGACTTTGAGTCTAACTTGGAACGCTGCTCACTCTCAACATGCGCATAGGCTGGACAACCAAATATTTTTAGAAAAGAATAATCTACTAGTTTTTCTGTCCATACCTCTTCAGGAATTTTACAATCAATTGCCTTTGATGGAGACCTATTGATGAGGAAACATGCCATGTTCACTGCTTCTGCCCAAAATCTCTTGCTCAACCCTGCATCCAGCCTCATACTCCGAGCTCTTTCTAAAAGTGTTATGTTCATCCTTTCAGCTACACCATTTTGCTGTGGTGTCTTTGGAACCGTGAAGTGACGTGTAATCCCTTCAGCTTTGCACAATTCTAGAAACGGCTTGTATGTGTACTCTCCTCCATTATCTGTTCTCAAGTATTTAATTTTCTTTCCTGTCTTCCTTTCTACCTCAGCCTTCCATTCCTTAAATTTAGTGAACACCTCACTTTTATGCTTCATGAAGTAGATCCAAACTTTCCTTGAGTAATCATCAACAAAGGTCACGAAGTATGCTGCCCCACCTTTAGATTTTGTTGTTGAAAGACCCCATACATCGTTGTGTACATAATCAAGCACCCCTTTACTCTTATGTTTTGCAGTTTTGAAACTAACCTTGCACTATTTTCCGAACACACAATATTTGCAGAAGTTCAGTTTACAAGTTTTTACTCCCTTCAACATGTTCCTTTTATGAAGCTCCATCAATCCTCTTTCTCCTATATGCCCTAACCGCATATGCCATAGATAGGTATCATCTGTATCAAATACTGTATCTGTAGTCACAGATGCTCCACCTATAACTGTGCTCCCTATGAGTCTGTATAGGTTTCCTGCTAGCTGTCCCTTCATGACAACCATTACACCCTTAATAACTTTGAGAACTCCACCTTCTGCTATGTACTTGCAGCCATTTGAGTCAAGTGCCCCCAAAGATATTAAGTTTTTCCTTAATTCTGGTACATGTCACATCTGCTAAGGTTCTTACTATCCCATCAAACATCTTGATTTTGATAGTGCCTATCCCAATGGTCTTGCATATAGCATCATTCCCCATTAGGACAGACCCACCATTATATGGTTGATATGTATCAAACCAATCCTTATGTGGACACATGTGATATGAACATCCAGAATCTAAAATCCAAGAATCAGAAGGTTGATTCTTACCTGATGATATAGAGAGTACATCTCCATCATCTCCATCTGAACTGTCAGCCACGCTAGCTTCCTCAGATGCCTTATCTACACCTTTCTTCTTTAAGTCCGCCTTCCTCTTCAAGCACTCTCTCTTCAGATGACCTTCCTTCTTGCAATAGTAACAAGAGACCTTTGTCTTTGCCCCTTTTGATTTCGATCGACTCTTCCCAGATCCCTTCTGATTTGATCTCCCTCTTTCCTGCTCCTTGTCACCTCCGAAAAAACCTTCTCCTTGAGATTTTGTACTACTGGCCTTCTTCCTTGTATCATTGGACATGAGGGCAGCTGCGACTTCATCCATCTCAAGGGTCTCCTTCCCGTACAAGAGAGTTGTTACTAGGTGATCATATGATTCTGGGAGCAACGACAGCAATAGTAATGCCTTGTCTTCGTCCTCGATCTTAACCTCCAGGTTTGCAAGTTTACTTACGATCTGATTGAACATGTTAAGATGCTCTAATAGATCCGTACCTTCCTCCATCTGTAGAGAATACAATTGCTTCTTCACGAACAATTTGTTCGTTAAGGACTTCGTCATGTAGATGCTTTCAAGTTTCGCTCATAACTGCGGTGCAGATTCGATACCCACAACATATTGTAGGGCATCATCAGAAAGATTTAATCGGATAGCACTTACCGCCTTTTCCTCCATCTCTTCCCAATCTTCGTCAGTAATTTTTGCAGGTTTCTTCGACTTTCCCAACAACGTTTTTGCCAAACCCTGTTGTATCAGAAGATCCTTCATCCTTTGATGCCAGAGGGTGAAATTGTTCTTCCCATTAAACCTCTCGATGTCATACTTGACATTCGATCCCTTCCCTGTCATCGTGATAGTAAACCCTAGAAAATGGAAACCTAGAGCTCTGATACCAATTTATAGAAACGCAACCCTAAAACGATGCAGAAGATAATGGAAAAACAAAACAAACAATGCACACGAATTTTACGAGGTTCAGCAAGGTTGCCTACGTCCCCGGTGAGATGAGATCCTGCTTCACTATCAATGGAGAATAGGGTTACAGTGCTCGTCCTCACGCCTCTCAGTATTGCTTGCATTACAGAGAAAGAAGCCCTCGCTACAAATATATAGCGAAAAAAACCCTAATCCGAATTAAACTACAATTGCCACCCTAATCCAGATTAAACTACAATTGCCCTCAAATAAAAAATTCGAGCAGGGGGCTACGCCCCCCTACACCCCCTGCTATGCAGGGGGGCCTCCTACCCCCCTTGCAACCCCCACGGCCCGCTAACCGGCTAGCGAGACCGTCGTCCTGACTGTCTATGTGCTGCACCAGTACTCCCTGTATTAAACTGCGACGGAATACAAGACATCATACACCAACAAACCCCAATTAATTAAGAGGCCAGGAAGTGGAACCAAATCCAAAAGGAGCTTCCAAATAAATATATGAATCTTGGGGCGATGGGAATATGCCAGACAATCTGTAATAATGGATTAACCTCTGAACAGCTTTCAACATGGCTATTGCTTAGTTCTAACCTGTAAGCTGAAGCAACTGTAATAAAACCCAAAGGAAGTAGCTGCCCATACATTCTCATAATTTTGCTCAGACATTTTTTTTTTCTTTTGATAGAAAGAGAAAATCCTAGAAAATTAACGATTAGCAGGTGTTACAAGGCCAGCAGAGATATGTCCACCGTTTGCCAGCGTTTCCTCCGCAATGGAGGCAAAAAAGGATACCCGTTCAGATTGTGGTGCTACCCTACATATTACATCAGTTATAGTTTTATGTACATTAAAAAACATAGGGGCCAATGGGCCATATTTAGAGGCCACAAGAAATTCCCCAGGTCAAAAGAGAGCTGCTAGACAGTGTTAGAATTTGTCCATATTTCTTTCACGCCGTTCCTCTTCTCTCAGCAAGCTGTGCTCCAAGTAGAAGAGCTCTCGTGCCTCCTTTAAAAGGGTTTCCTGTCATTAAATACCTGTTACATTGTGAGGCGACCAATAAAGTATTAGATCAACATTCCAAGTGAATGAAGACTGTTTTAACACCATACGCCCTGCTTTAAACTTCCTATGAGCACTCT
This sequence comes from Macadamia integrifolia, assembly GCF_013358625.1. Lineage (NCBI taxonomy): Eukaryota > Viridiplantae > Streptophyta > Magnoliopsida > Proteales > Proteaceae > Macadamia > Macadamia integrifolia. The sequence continues at coordinate 29,745,798 of NC_056559.1, forward strand.
CACAGCAACAGACAGTGCTTGCAGATCTTTTTTTTGGTCCAATGGAGATCGAACCTTGTTTTGAAAAAATCTGGTTAACTTAATAACAAGCCTAGTGCAGCAATGAATCTTGGTCTTCTCTACAAGAAAGCTTGGGAGCTTCTATCTGAAGAAACCTCTCTTTGGGGTTGGCTGATGAAATCTATGTACTTTCTGTGGGAGAACTTACATGCTTCGTGCCCTCCAACAGCTTCTTGTGTTGAAAATCCATTTACAGAACTAAAAATCTACTCTGGAAAGGGTTATTTATTCAGATTGGCCATGTGCATTCTGTTTTCGTACATAGGTCCACTTGAGAAAAATCACTAGGCTTTACAACCTTTTAAAAAAACCTGCCATAATATACAACTTAAACCATAAATGCGGGAAACAAATCACCACCACACCAGACTACCAGATTACAATTTTCTCTCACCTACTCCGACCATGTGAGTGATACCGTTCCCCGCACCACCATCGATGTGGGGTGCAGGACACCCACTGGGTTGTGGCAATTCTTTTCCCAAAAAAATTAAAGATTTATCCACTCCCTCATCTTCCGCCAGATAATTCAGTTGCAGACGGGTTGTAAATCGAGTCTTCTCCCCAGTCAAATCTCATCTGTAACCTCTCGTTTTCTTGTCTACGATTAACTTCAACTTGCTGCCACTCTTCCCACCTCTCAGTTAAACCTTCCCCTTCCAGCATCCTTACCACCTCTGACATTGTTGGTCGATTCTCCGGTGATGCTTGAGTACAAAGTAAGGCAACTTGAATCATCATCTTTACTTCTTGGCTATCAGAGTTCCTGTTCAAGTTGCGGTCTACAATAGCATCTAATTGTTTCTCCCGTTCCAGCTTCTTAACCTTCACCAGCAGTAAACACATAATTAAGCAATCAAAGAATAAATGAATTATATTAAGTTATAATAAAAAGAATTCAAATACGCACAAGTTCAGAGTGGGGAAAAGTCATTTCTATGAGAGAGTAAGTAGAGACTGTATTTGCAGATGAAAAGCTAGAGCATGGAGGTGTAGCAACAAGCCATATTTAAAATGAAAACACCAATATAAAAACCTTAGACAGTAGTATGCGGGGTGCACACTTACACATATAAATGTTTTATCTGCATGCATGTCTCAAGAGAGGAAGCAAACAATGAACTCTAAATCTAGCAAAACAGATGGTAAGGCTGTTTTGCCTCATCAAAACAATAAAACTTCAACACCCAAATTCCTACTTAGGCACACCAACATGCATACCTAGTCAGACCATACTACCAATCCTAGCTATGGAAATTATTAATGTGCATAACATAGAAAAGCAACTTGTCAGGTCAAGTAATCTCACATAGTCGAGCAATAAGACATCATCTTCTTCTAATCGGGAAAAATCAATTGCACGCTGTCCTGTTACAAGTTCTAGAAGCATAATCCCATAACCAAAAACATCGGTCCTCTCAGATGACTTTCCAGTAGATAAGTATTCAGGTGCTATGTGGCCCATGGTCCCACGAACTTGAGTTGTCACATTAGTCTTTCTTACATCCACCAACTTCGCCAGGCCAAAGTCCCCAACCACGGCTTCAAAATCTTCATCTAATAATACATTAGCAGCCTTAACGTCACGATGAATAATTTTGGGATTGCAGTGTTCATGGAGGTACTCTAACCCACGAGCTGTGCCTAAAGCCACTTTCTTTCTTGTGGGCCAATCTAACACCGGCTCCCCAGGCTTAAGCTCTGCATTGGCTTCAGCTAAGTTAGTAATACTGGAAAAAAAAAATTGAAACTCATAAGCAACAGAGAAATTATTCTAATAACTATTAAGAGCTTTGCTAATAATTATCAAGGAGACAGACTAATTTTTGAAAAGGTCAATATGATCCATACAACAACTCAAATAAATAATGTCCCCATCTTTACTCTTAGAGAGAACAAATCAAGAATTGGAACAATAAAAGTGCTCAGATTTCAGACCTATTCAACTTGACATGGTTTGTAAGTAATCATAGGCAAGATGTTTCATTAACTGAGATCACAAATCACATATGGAAGCTAACTAACGCTATGTTTGGTTGCCGAAAAATGAAATGAAAAGAAAAGAAACTTTTCAAAAAAAGTTGAATGAGGAGAGAGCGTCACACATAAACAATCATTGCATCATCATGATTTTTTTCATCATGATGCAATGATTGACGTGTCTCTCTCTCCTCAAATT
>NC_056559.1:29748080-29748796 GCF_013358625.1 Macadamia integrifolia
TTTTTTTTTTTTTTTTTTTTTCCTCCTTTTCTTTTCATTTCTTGGCAACCAAACATAGCCTAAACCCCTCAACGCTAACACAAAAGCAGGCACAAATATACACACTCCAATATAAATTAATGAGAGACACTAAGTTCTACTGGTTGAGACTATATACCCAAACTACTACTGCGAACTTGTTGGAGATCATGACTAGCATATTAGTTCTACTTCTAATTTACTTTATTGTGCAGATAAGCAGATTTAAAAGCAATTATATGTAGGCAATATTATCTCTATACAATACTCTTTCCCAAAAAGTTCAAGGAGAGCTTCAAATTGTCTCACACCCCTGCCTCTTAAGACATTCACCATTGCCTTGCACTAAAACTGCATGACAGTAACCCAACACCAAAATATAACCAATTTACACGATGAAAAGAGATGTGGACATACGGACATTTTTTCTTGGTTTCTGCATAGTTTAAAGTGAAATATGCCTACCACCCATAGAAAAGGCATGTACCCCCCCCCCCCTCTGCAGGATTCAATAGTGAATGATTTATTGCAAAAAAGAGGAGAGGCAATTCACCACTTTCATTTCTTTCATTTTCTAAAATTTTTATTTTCTTAGCCAAAAAGGTATGCTTTTTGGCCTGACTTGCACTTTCCAAACCTCAGCAAAAAATGCTTTGTCAAGTGTCAAGGCAATAGAAAGAAAAAGGTGAATCCCATTT
>NC_056559.1:29755061-29757807 GCF_013358625.1 Macadamia integrifolia
AAAAAATAAATTAAATGTCCAATAGCAAGTTGATCAGTTACTTCAATAAGAAACGGGAGTTCGCACTCAATTTCGTTGGTACCATCCAACCCATAAAAAATGAGCTTACTTTATAAGGAAAACATTCCAAAATGAGGTGAAATTTCTACCCTGATTATTATAGTTTTCATCTACACAGTAATATGTCCAGCAGAACAGCTCTTCATACCTTGATAATCGGAGGCAACAGAAGAATGCAGAGAAACAAGCACAAGAACAGCATATATTAACCCCATCTTTAAAGATGTCACTCCCAAAGATTATCTCAAAGAATTACTGGAACTCTAATGCACTCCTGATTAAGTCCCATCCTGTAAAAACAAGTGAATATCAGATGATAGACCTACCATCTAATACAATTCCACAGAAAAAAATATAGCCTTAGTCACTTAGCTAACAAAGTCCTTATATAGAATGGCTCAAATTCAACTGTGAACATAGTCATGGGAAACAGCAGAGCAATGAGCAAGTGGTCAAAGAAGTCTTAGATAAATTAAATTTGTTAATATTTACTTTCATGCTGGGTATACAGATTCGAATATCTAAAGTTTTAATATCTGAAGTTCAATACATTAATCTTCTATGGGTCCATCTAGTGGCTCAAATATAATCTCTAGTTTTCTGTATCTAGTTTCTATGTCAATAGTTACAAACACACAATCTATTACCACTAATTGCTGGCAAGCATAAAAAGTTTAAAAGGAATAAGAGTAACCAGCATAATGAATCTATTCCTGTACAACCGTAGCCTACCAACTACGACCGGAGGACATCAATCTAGAAGAAACATATCCACATAAATATTCATAGGCTTACCACGTTAGACAAGAGTACTGATTCCATAATTGGTAAAGCAAAGCAACACCAAAAACCACCTCCCCCCCCCCCAAGAGAGAGAGAGAGAGAGAGAGAGAACGAAGAAGAAGAAGAAGAAGACACAGACAGAGAGAATCGTTCAAACCATTTCTGCTTCAACAAGCAGCCGGATTTTATGGGTACAATTGATAAATGGGGAGAGGGGAGCATCCCCCTCTTGTCAACAACTCAAATAGAAAAAAAAATTCTGAACATTTGCGGAAATACTCTACTAGCTAGATTGGACATGTAGAGCCTCTAAAACAACATGCACATAAAACCCAGTTACTGAAATCAGAATTCTGATTAACACGAACAAGATCCGTTGAAATAAAGTGCTAATCAAACAAGAAAACGAAAAAGGAACAAAAATGGATAAAAAACTTAAATAGCAGAAGTAAAAGGAATGAAATAGGAAAAGTAAAAGATACCTCAGAGAACAGATCAGAATATGTGAGCAAAAAATAAGCTTTTTCAGAAGGAAGAGTCGGATTTTCTCACAGAATTCACATTCAAGTGGAACAATTTGGTGTTATCGTACTTCATGCCACTCTATCAGATCGGGACACCTTCCCAGCTTGATCGAATCGAAAGGGGTGGCTTCCGGGCGGACTCAGCTTAGCCATTAACCTGGGATGGTTCAGACGAGGAGAAAGGTGAGTGGAAGTGGTTATCCAGCCAGGCCAAGAGAAGGAACTGCTCAGTTTCTGTGGACAGTTCAACCGCAGAACACTTTTGTTTAAGTATCTAAGCAGACGAAGAGAAACCCATTTTTTCTTCTGTTTCTGAAACTACTAAATATGAATTGTGAAGAAAAGAAGTGGACTAGCGAAGAGATAAATTGATAGGCAGAAAGCAAAAGAAAAGCCTGTGCTATTCTTTTAGATAGGGAGAAGCCCAAATGGCCAATGCCTAGTCAAAGTAGTAAAAGTGGGAGCATTACAAAAATAAAGGTATGCTAAGTGCAAGGACCAATGGCAGCGTGGGGACGGGCATCCAACCAATGGGTGGGACCCACACGTTGTTCTTTTTCCACTTGACATGATATGGCCCTTTGACTGTTGACTAAAGTTTTGTGAAGGAACTGAAGATCCATTACGAAATCAAAACTCTGGAAATATACATTGAATTTGAACATATGCTAGCGGTGGAACACAACTATAGTCATAGTTGGTTGACCTCCATGGACTCTCAATAAGTTCCTTTCTTGATATTCATTATGAAGACCTAAATTTGATGCTTCCAAGCAAAGAGAGAGACATTTAACAATCAAATCATGTAAAGGGATTTAAAAAGTCTGGCTATCGAATCCATTTGATACAGCCACCCAAAATGTAAAATAGGATTATGAAGACAGAAAAGTTCATTGAAGTATAGGATTAGGTTTATTCTTATGGAAGATATAAGTCCTTTACTAGCTAAAACCATGGCTTTAGGTAATAATATTATATCGGTCTATTTGTATTGATATCAGTTTCAATATGACAAGCACATATATTTTTTTTTTTAATATGAAAATATTAATTATTGATTCAGTATCTGACTGATATGGTCGATGCACACCAATACTATGAACTGCATCCATGGCTTAAAGCGTCAAACTGTAGGATCAACAAAGAGGGGGATTAGGAGGAACAACTGTTGCTACTTCAGAACAAATAAAAGTTAGATAAGTGCCCTAGTGCATATGAGATAAGTATTTGGGTTCCTCAAGCTTGCTAAAAATTTAGTTTTGTAAAAGCTAAAAATAGAGATAGAAGATCAATGCATCTCCCATTTAAGACAATAATTTTGTGCTTGTAAATTGTAATACTTATAACTATCAATTACTTGTATTCATATCTTTAACCCC